>NC_027750.1:16190113-16206228 GCF_000695525.1 Brassica oleracea var. oleracea | reverse complement strand
AAAAAAATTACACATAAAATAATCATGATTTTTGTTAACTGGGCGGATCATTATTTATATGATATCACGAAAGAAAAATTTCTGTTTTTAAAATTATCTAATTAACTCTATACTCATTTTTTTAATATTTTTTATATGATATCACACATTCGTAAGAAAATAGATAGTTTAAAATGCAAAAAAAATATATTTACTTAACGAATATAATATGAACAAATATTACAAATACATCATTTAATAAAATAAATAATTAAAAACTGAAAATTCATATTGGCGCGCGGATCAGAGCCTAGTTATTTTTCTAAGAGACACTCTTAAATAAAGAAAGAAACTCAAAAGAGAAGAAGATAGTTCTCCAATCGTGATCTTTAAATATTTCTTAAATTTTATAATATATTATATTTTTGTCCTCAATATTATCAGTAATTAAATATAATTACTAAACTTTCAAAATCAATAAACATACTATTTGACAGATATTAAAATAAAATACTTTTAAAAAATATAATAATATGTAATCAAATATAACTATAAATAGTATAAAAAATGTTAATAATATATTTTTAATCGAAATAGTTTTAAGAAAACATAACGATAAGTACTAAAATATAATATATAAAAAGTTATTCATGCAGTTTCAAGACATATATAATTATATATACTAAAATAAAAGGTGGATAGTGTTTTAAAGGGATAGACAATGCTTTTTAAAATTTGATAGTATACTATTCACTCTTTAATATTTAAGAGGATAATAAACTGTTGGAAATGAAAATCCCTTAAAAAAATAAAGATATTGACTGTTAGAAATGCTCTAACTATGCAGACGTGTGTATGTGTGAAAGGAGGATTCACGAGTTTGTTTGTTAAAATATCTAAGGATTAATGTAAGGCCGGGCATAGGAGCGTAAAACATGGTCTCGGCCTCCAAATTTTTTATAGATATTTATATAGAGATAAACCCTTAAATTAAAAAAAAATATATTAATTTTTTTTTTAAAATGTTTATAGTCTTCAAAATTTCAGATCTAGGTTGATATATAAACATTTCATCATTTTGTCGTTTATATTCATGAATTTTAAACTTATTAATTTAGTGTTATTATTTACAGTATTTATAGATGTTTATTTAGCAAAGGTTTCAGGCAGGTTTCAGGCTGTTTTAGTGATTTGTAAATATGTTTTATTCTACTTTTTATCATTGTTAAATATTATCCATGTATTTTTTTTTATTATTGTATGATCTCATCTAAGGGGGTGTATTCAACCGAGAGTTTTAGGTGATATGTGTTAAAATGACAAATTCAACATGAATTTTAAAAACTCATTTAAAATTCAGTGTTATTGAACTTGACATTTTATAAAGAACTCTGAAATCCACTGTTATTGAAAATATTTTAAATTGTGGAATTTTAAAGTTTTCAGGTGATTTTAGAGTATTTAGGTGGAGTTTCTTAGTTAAAAAAAATTAAAACTCAAATCCCATAGTTTTAGGTGATATTCTAGAGTGGTTTAACAAAAATCATTTTATTCTCTGTAATTCGTTAAAATCATCTAAAACTTCATTAAAAATCAAATCACCTCAAATTTTTGATTGAATACACCCCCCTAAATTTATTCATATTTACATGGTTCATGTTCAAAAAGATATCGAATTTGATTTTAAAATTATTAAATCATTAATTTCTTTTTGTTTTGATAACCGTGGGGTTCAGGCGACCGAAGTCAAACGACTAGTTCCACGAGGTCCACGGTACTCCACGTATTCTTGCCATTTAAGATTGTTCGGATGGCCATCAAAAATAAAACCATGGTTTCACTGTATTAGGTTTATTTTCTCTTAAGCGCCACTGAGCTACCCCGCTCTTTATCATCATTAAAACTGAAACTCAATATCTTTGTATGTTTAGATTAGAGGTAACACAGAAAACATGAAAAACTTAAAATTTTACATAAAATAATAAACAGCTATAGAAGATATTTTTTTTTAAAAATGTTTTGCATTGTTGACAATCGTTTTGTCACAATAGTTTTGAAGTAGAAGAAAATTACTAGAAGAAAAAATTGGCCACTGCAAATTTTTTATTACTGAACTCTGTCTAAACTCTAAACCTGCAATTAGAATTAGAAAAGGAGATGAAGTGGTGTCTACCTATATGGCTATATATGGAGATAAAAGAAAAAAATCGGAGAAATAATAGAAATAGTGTCTCATATTCTAAGAACGTAATACCATCGGTTCGGAATGTTCTGTTATCACCAAAGAAATTAGCAAAGAAATTAGTAAAGTAAATTTCTTTTTCATTTATTTGTTGTTTTTTGCTAAACATTTATTTCATAAATTATTATAACTTTATATTATACATTTTAATTTTTTTGGTCTTTACATTTTTGTGCCATACGTGCATTTCTTGTTTGTCTTCCCTAGTTATCTTTATTAAAAATAAATAAAACTTACAATAAAAAATATTGGCAACACACGAAAAATTGTTTTGTAGATTAAAAATAGATAAATACCACATGATAACAATAAAAAAGCCGTTAAAAAAATAAAATATATTTTTTGTTTGTTTCAAAATAGCATATAAAGAAAAATATACAAAATATTATTCATTAAAAAATATAAACACACATTACTCCTAAAATTAATTTTTTTTATGAATTAGGTTTAAATTCTAGGAGTGGGAGTTTATGGGTTATGGTTAAAAATTTAGGGTGTAAATTGGAATTTTTTATTTTTAATATTTATGTATTTCAAATTTATTATTTTTACTAGTATTTTTTTTTTTTTTTAATGAATGTTATTCTATGGTTGTTTTTTTTCATTTTGTGCTATTTTTATGATAATTATTTTGTGCTTTTTAGAAAAATTATCTTTAAAATTATTTAAAAATATAAGCCGGTAGAAGCATGATTTTTCAGTATATGATATGTGCATTAACGTGTCTAATTTTCTTAATAACAAATCATTTGTGATTTGAACAGAATGCATTAAAAAATATTTGTCACTAAAAAAAGAGGATAGAAAATATATGACAAGCTGCCCGAGTAACTATAATCAAACTGACACGGGCAAACAAAAAATGCTGCCCGTTGGGCGATCCTCAGAGTTCCAACACCAATAGAGTCGTCGTCTCCGTCTCTCTCTCTCTTTTAATTTTTTTTTACAAAAAGGAATCACTTTCCAAAAGGAAAAAAAGATTTAAAAAATTAATATCTCAATGCCTATCAACTTGTACATAAATGGGAAACTTCCCTCTTCTTCTCCATTGCAATCCCAAGAAGCCCCAACCACCGTGGCGCTTTATTCTCTCGCCTGAGCGCTTCACCGGTGGCAGACGGTGTCGTGATTCCTATCATCCTAACCTTCACATCATCTCTCTAGAGAAGCTGAGATGGGGCAGAGCATGAGCTGTGGAACGAGACCGGAGCACGGTATATTCGCCTCCGTGCAGTGCGGCGACATCGTCACTGTGCGTCGAGTGATGACTTCGGATCCGAGTCTGTTGCATCAGACCACTCCTTATGATCGTCACTCCGTTCTTCACGTCGCCGCTGCTAGTGGCCAGATCGAGGTTAGTTTTCTCCGAGATCTCACCGGAATATCGCATTTCTGATGTTTTCTGTTTTGCAGATTTTGACCTTGCTTTTGGAACGATTTGAGAATCCAGATGTGTTGAATCGTCACAAGCAGGTTTGAAATAACATCTGATTCGCATTTATGTTGCTGAAAACTTTTGACCTGATTGCGATTCTTGTAGACTCCGTTAATGTTGGCTGCTATGTATGGAAGGATCTCTTGCGTGAAGAAGCTCGCTGAAGTTGGAGCTAATGTAAGCTCACAACACGTCTCCTTTAATCTTCCACCTTCTTGAAAATTTGTTGTTGAGAGATCTTTCTTGGGAATCAATCTGCAGGTTTTGATGTTTGATTCTGTCAATAGAAGAACATGCTTGCACTACGCAGCTTACTATGGACACGCTGATTGTGTTCAAGCCATTCTCTCCGCTGCTCAATCCAGTCCCGTTGCTGTTCATTGGTGGGTCTCTTTCCAAATCTTGATCAGTTTTCTTGATTCAAAAAGGTCACACTTGAGATTTGCATTTATTCAGGGGATATTTTTTTTTTTTTTTTTTTTTTGTCAAACATTCAGGGGATATGCTAGATTTGTGAATATTAGAGATGACAAAGGAGCAACACCGTTGCATCTAGCTGCCAGGCAAAGACGGCCTGAATGTGTGAATGTTCTGTTGGATAGTGGTTCTCTTGTTTGTGCTAATACTAGCCTATATGGGTAATACAATCATTTCATTTGAAATCAAACATTTGTTAGAAGTTTCAGTGTTTTGGGACTAATCCTCCAAGCTTTGTTTAAACAGGTCTCCAGGGAGCACACCTCTTCATTTGGCAGCAAGAAGCGGATCTATCGATTGCGTCAGAAAATTGCTTGCTTGGGGTGCTGACCGTCTTCAAAGAGACACTTCTGGGTATATAAACATTCTCTTTTGCCACTTTCCTAAGCTTTATTTAAAGTCTTGTGGTATGATCATGCGAGCAGCCATTGAATCTTGAAACCATGTTTTCAGGCGGATACCCTATGTTGTTGCCATGAAACACAAGCACGGGGCATGTGGAGCGTTGCTTAACCCGTCTTCTGCAGAGCCACTGGTCTGGCCATCTCCTTTAAAGTTCATCAGCGAGCTTAATGACGAGGCAAAACTGCTCTTAGAACAGGCACTGATGGATGCTAACAGAGAGAGAGAGGAAACCATTCTCAAAGGAACTGCTTACTCACCATCTTTCTCTGGCACCGCCTCAGGTGATAACATGTCTGAGGTACTGTCACACCCGCTTAGTTGACATAAGGCTTCTTCAATTGTCTGTTTGATAATATGTAAAATGTTCTAATAACGCGGTATAATACGTTGTTAACAGATGAGTGACTCGGAACTCTGTTGCATTTGCTTTGAGCAAGTATGCACTATTGAAGTCAAAGACTGTGGTCACCAAATGTGTGCGCAATGCACACTTGCACTGTGCTGTCACAACAAACCTAACCCAACGACCTCAACCGTGACACCACCGGTGTGCCCGTTCTGTAGAAGTGTCATCGTACGGTTAGTCGTCGCCCAGAACAACAACAACGACAAGAGCAAGAGCCAATATGAAGTTGTTGATCATGAGGCAGGTGATGTAAACTCCTCAAAACTCAGAAAGCATAGAAGATCGATAAACCTTGGCGAAGAAAGTAGCAGTTTCATGGGTCTTTCAAGCATTGGATCGTTCGGAAGGATAACCGGCCGTAGCTCGGGAAGGATCGCAGCCGACAACGAGCTGATGAACCCATTTTGTGAGGATCGGGTCCACATATCAGTAAGGGGTGAATGTTTAAAAGATAGATGAAATTTATTATGTAGATTGAAATAAGGAAAAATGGCGTTGAATTATGTAATGCAATGATTTGTTGTTTCTTTGATAAGTTTGTCAAAAAAGGAATTTGTTTGTTGTTATTATTTGGTCACTTTTATTGTATGAAAGGTAATTTGATAAATCTTCTCTTTTGTCTCACTTGATTTTCTTTATAAAAAATTATATTTTACCAATTTTTATATATGGTAATGAACTAGTGATTAATAATTTAATATTATAACTGAAGTAAAATTTCTGTTCAATATTTATTTTTGTCAAAGATTTTGAAATATGGTAAATGGTAATCTCTTATATACTAAAGCGCAAGTCGTCTGACGAATAAAAATCTGACTTTGTGGCATATCATTTAAAATTTAAAGAAAAAATGTAATTTTTTTTGTTAAGAGAAAACAGTTTGGTTTATTAAAATAACTGATATATATATATATATATATATATTTCCGTACAAAATTAAAATCTAGATAAAATAAAAATTTCTATTATTTCTCCCACTAACATCATGATCCCACAATCTTTAAAACCGTTAATTTTTTTCTATCTCACGATATTATGAATTCTTTTCTACCTGTAATTGCTCCATTGTCTCTATATATATATATATATATATATATATGAGAGTTATATCAAATTTCAATTTCTAACAAGACAGATCGATGACTTCTAAGGATCGTGTCAACATTGTCAAGTCAACAATTCTATATCTAGATCGGCATGGTTTTTGTGCCAAGGCACACCAATACTCTTTTTGCGCCAAAAAAACATCTTTTCAAAGTTAGAAGATGAAGGTTAAAATTCAGTTTAGTGAGACTAAATACGTTAAACTCTTATTCAATACTCAAATCCTAATTTATGACATGTTGATTGTTTCATGAAACTTTTTTTCTTCTAACCTACTTTTTTTTCTTTTGCTCTGTAGATTTTGGCAAAGCGACATTCTTATATGCAGTCTGTGACTAAAAAAGGTAAACGTCATAAATTAGGTTAATACCAATTTGGAAATTAACTAAACTAATTTTCTATTTGCTTGAAAATGTTTATTGGTTGTGGTGGTGATAATACGGAAAGGAAAGTACGAAGCTCACCTTAAAAATTTACAAGACCTCCTAATAAACGAGAAGGACTCCCATCTCAGGTTGGTTTTCCTTAATTTTAGTATATGATTTTATAATTGTATAGAGATATTGTTCTTTGTTTATTTAGAGTAACATACACTATTTTATTTTTCTTATATAATGTCACCAAATTTCGTAGAGTAAATATAAACCTGAAAATGAAGAAAATAAATAACATGGAGAGGAACTAAAAACTATAGATATATTGACGTTAATTTATCTACAAAAATAATGTTAATGTTTTAATTGATTTTGTTCAAGTGATATGTTTTCCCTGAATTTCATATTGAATAATTTTTATTGGTTTTGGAAAAGAGAAATCAATTAAGTTATCACTAATAACCTTTAAGTAATATTTATTTTATTGTAAATTATATATATTCAAAAATATCTATGGACATAAAACAATGCCCGTGCTAAAAGCACAGGAGAGAATACTAGTAACTAATAACTCAAATGTCATTAATTTAAATATATGAGAAATTGTTTGAAATACACTAACTAGATGTTATTGGTTTATGTATTTATTGGCAGTTTTTTGTTTTTAACGGTTCTACATACAATACTCTCGAACTTCCGATAAGCTTCGCCTCTTATAATCTGCAGGAAATTTCATAGTTTGAGATTCGAACCCAAACCTTGGTGTAGAAGTCTTTAAAATCCAAACTAAATCTAGTTTTATTGGTTATGTATTTTAAAATCCATATCAAAATCATGTGTTATTGGTTTCATAATTTATAAATTCTAAACCTAATTTAAATTAGGTGTTATTCAATCATAAAAATTTATTGATGAACTGAATTTCCTAATAGATTTGAATGGATTTGTATAAATTTCTTTATTAAAAATATAAAGATCCAAATCCGATGGAAAACCTCTAAATTTGTAAACTAAATAAATTTTGTAGGTTAGATTTGAAAATCTGTATATTTTACTTGGATTTGCAAATACTAAATAGATTTCTAAATCATTTAAACTACATAAACCAATAACACCTCTTAAGTGATTTAGAAATCCATATAGTATTTACAAATAATTTTTTGTATAAATATATATATATATATATATATATATATGTATGATCAAAATTAAATTATAAATGCGCATTAACAAACACATAACTAAAATAATATTAATCAAATAAAAAAGTGTCGGTAGTTAAATGACTAAATTGTTTAAAGTTTATCAGTTCATTAGGTTAATTAACAAACTAGTTTTTAACATTTTAACGTATTATAAATAAAATAAAATAAAAAATGTATTAAATTTATATTAATATATATATATATATATAAACATATTTAAAACTAGGGGATAAGAGAAATAGAAAAAAAACTTAGGTTCATCCCCTAGGTTAAATTTTTAAATTCATCCCTTTTTATAGGACCAATCAAAGTATCACGTAGGTCATTAAATAAAAAATATTAAATCAGAAAAAAATAGTTGAAAAAGAATGATGCCAATTTTACCGATGCTAATGCCGACAGCTAAACCCTAAGCCTTAAATTTTAAATCATAAACTCTAGACCCTAAGTTCAAGACCCAAACTCTAGATCCTAAACTCAAACCCTATACCCTAAACCCAAATCATATACCCTAAACCCAAACCATATACCTAATCCCAAACCGTATACTCTAAATCCAAATTTTAAACCCTTAACCTAAATCCTAGACCCTAAACCCTATACTCTAAATCCAAATCCTAAACCCTAAACCCAAAGCGTAAACCTTAAACCCAAACCTTATAGCGTCTAGGTTTGGGTAATGTTTAGGGCTTACGGTTTGAGTTTAAGGTCTAGGGTTTAGGATATACGGGTTTGATTTAGGGTTTACGTTTTGGGTATATGGTCTAGGATTTTGGTTTAAAGTATACAATTTGGGTTTCGAGGAACAAAGTTACTCGACTAATAGGTCTTCAAGCCTCCGGTGGCCTTACTTTGCTTTCAAATCATGGGTTTTGGATATGGGGTTTGAGTTTAGGGTCTATAGTTTGGGTTATGATTTAAGATCTAAATTTAGGATTTAAGATTTAGGGTTTAGCTGGTGGCGTTAGCGTCGTTAAAATTAACGTCATTTTTTTCAGTTATTTTTTTATTTAATATTTTTTATTTAATAATTTATATGGTATTTTGATTGGGCATACAAGGTGACATGAATTTAAAGATTTATCCTAGAGGGAAACTTAAGTTTTGTTTAGAGAAATATATTCCCTAGAGAAGTCTATGCCTATTTTCACTTTATAATTAAAGTCGTCGAAATTAGATGGGAACAAATCACATGTGAATGGCTGGTAAGTTGCCAACGGAGAAAGAGATGGAAAGAGTCTTTGGGTGGTGTTTTGAGGATCGTTGACCCTACATGATCCATTCACTTTCTTTATCTCTCAACTTGCGTGTCTCCAACAAAAATATAATAATTTTGAAATATTTTTTTTTTTGAAAATAATAATTTTGAAATATTTGGCTCTTATTAATTAAAATATCACTATTTTTTAAGATTAGTCATATTGTTACAACTAGTACAAACTACATGATCACTTGTTGTTTTCTCGTTCGTGGACTGATTATTTTATACGTCAAGACTCGTTATAGAGTCGTAGTAGGCAAAGACTGATGTTGTCGGTAGGATATTTTTTGTTAGTCGACTTTAAGGAAAAGTAAACTAGTGATTATCATGATAGTATAAAATTAGACAAACGAAGAAAATTAGTGCTAGATTTCTTACTTTTCACTTTTATGCCAAAAACGTGTTTGAGAAGGAAGCAAAAACAAGTGAAAGATATATGGATAAAAATTGTAATTTAGACAAAACATAGTCAAAATAAAACAAAACATAAAATCAAATTTAGACAAAACATAGTCAAAATGAAATACTAAATAAGCACATGAAAGAGATATATTACCGCCCAATAAAATAGCTTGAAAAATATTATCTCTTCGTCCATCTAGATAACTCATCCTCATCTACTTCCACTTTTCCATTTTCCTCTTTCTCTTATTCACTGGATATACCCTGACTATCAGATCCTAAAACAGTATAGACCATCATTTTTCTCTTACTTCCGGAATGTTTAACATTGCCAAAGTCATTCTTGAAATTTCTGAAGTTTTGAGAAATTTCAAGGCCGGATAAAATTCTTCCCCTTCTCCCTTGCTCAGCTTTTCCATCGAACCACTTCTTCTTTCCGTGAAAACTATGAGTTGGTGGTAGATCTTTTATGTGGCACATGTACACATGTTTTCTGCTGTACTTTAGCCACATACTATCTATATTTTTCCCACATAAAGGACATCCCATTTTTCCCTTTACTTTGCATTCAGCAAGATTTCCATAAGCTGGGAAATCACTGATCGTCCAAAAAAATATTGCCTTCAGTGTAAAAGTAGATCGAGTAAAAGCGTCGTAGACTAAACTCTCCACTGCTCCACAAATGGTTTAGATCCTCAATGAGAGGCTCTAAGTGGACCAGGAATCAACAATGAAAGCATGATGTTCTCATTCTTCATACATAAATCAGGTGGCAAGTTGTAGTTGACTAACAATACCGGCCAGCAACTGTACATAGTATTCTTCATATTGAATGGATTAATTGAAAGTCCATGCCTCATGTTCCTTTCTTCAGCGGCCAAGGTAGGGTATTTCGCATTCATCTGATCCCATGTGACTGAATCAGCATGGTGACGAAGTTTTCCATCAGTGCTTTTGTTGCTAAAGTGCCACCTTAAATCGTTGGCCATTTCCTCAGACCGATAAATTCTATTCAATCTTGGGATTATTGGAAAGTAGTGTAATACTTTTTGTGGGATCTCACCAGTATGGATATTAGTCTTCCATCTCGATGCCTTGCATTTTGGACAGTACTCAAGCTTCTTCAACTTCTTTCTGAATAGGTAGCAGTCATTCACACATGCATGAATTTTCTCGTAACCCATATTAAATGATTTCAAAAATTTCTTAATCTCATACAGTGAAGTGTGTAGCACATTCTCCTCTGGTAACATCTCCGGCAACATCTCTAGAAGATCATTGAAACTCTTGTCAGACCATCCATTATGAGTCTTCAATCTAAATAATGACACTATTGCAGATAACTTGCTATAGTTTGCACAGGTCAGATACAAAGGTGTTTCAGCATCAGCTAGCTTTGCCAAAACTTCATCTTCTTTTTTGTCCTCTCCCTCTGCCATCTCAGAGAAATCCACTGTACCAACTAAAGCTTCATCAAAACACTCATCAGCTCTGTATAACCCAATGATCTCATCATTCCATTGACTTTCCCTGCTTTCATCTGCAACCCCTGAGCTCAATTCTCCATGTAGGTACCAATCAGACCGCTTCTCATAAGTCTCATCCATTCCCCTAGTAACAAGGTGATCAACTACCACACTTCCGCAGTGACAATCTATATTACGGCAGTCAATGCAAGGACACACAATCATATCAATTCCTCCCAAAGCTGCAGCCACTTCCCATACAAACTTAGAATCCCCTCTCTCATAAGCAGGATCAACTCTTCAGTGACATGAAAACAAAAACAAAAAAATAACAAGTTCAGTGTCTAAACACATAGTGAAACCTAACATATATGATTAAATTCATTACCTGCTCAGATGTACCCATGCTTTGTCCACCATTCTATGTTCTAAGACCTAAATTGAAACCTTTAGTAACATAAAGAACTATTTCATAGTAATACATAATATAATCACTCAAACTCAAAACAAGAAACACAAAAGATATCAGACGATAACTCAATATATATATATATACTCGCTATTCAAGCTGAGACAAAATCAAAATCGATGCATAATCAAAATTAAACACAATATTCTCGCTATTCAAGCTGAGACAACCATAAAATATACATTATCTTATCGCTTGACTCTAAATCGAAAACAATAAAATGATGAATCAAGTATAATGTTGTTAAGAATAGAATAAATGAATCAAAGCAAAGCAAACAGGAACGCAAAGCAAACATGAAAGAAAACAAACAGGAAAGCAAAGCAACAAAACAACACTTCGATGTGAGCTAACAATCGACATAGATGTCGCAATTTGGACCTCCGATACCTTCACAATCGACAACAATGGATGTGGCGACCTTAATTTTGGAACATGATTAGCGGATTAGAGTTTTTCGAGATGGAGATAGTGGTAGAATGTTTTTTTAGGGTTACTAAGGAAAGAGGGAGAGTGAGAATGGAGAAAGGTCTTTCGCGAGTTGCGTGGAAAAGTAATAAGATTAGTGTTTTTTTTAGGTTCCCGTTTAGTGAAACTCTACCATAGCATTTAATTAACGCTATTATATAGTACGAAAATTCCAGACTCATCTACAATAGTAGTTCAGTAAAAGTGGACTTTTTTTGTAGTGATATCATCCGTTTGTATTACAAGGTAATTGTGATCAAGCATATTTTATTCTTTTTTCACCGGTCGTCAGATTTCAGGAGATGAATTGTGGGCTTTCACAGAATTTATCTCTCGAGTAGTCCGAGAAATCCCCAGAACTTGTATTAACCGCATGGCAATATGATAGGCGTGATCAAGTTGCGCAAAGTTCTATGTTAAGAGTTGAAAGAGTTGAAGCACATGCCGTTGATGATGTTTCAGATTATGATATTGACCATGTGAATCTTCGTAGTGATTAATACATATCATAAGATCATAATGATTCTATTCTATCAAAATTGATTTAGACTAACTCAAAGAACATAAATGGACGATTTATCCTTAGCTAACAAAACTTATCTGCTAAAGCTAATCATGAACCACGAACATAAACATATTCTTAGGTTTCAAGATAAATTTATCAATCCACGAGGGTGGATTGATTCTAAGTCTGAGTTTGAAACTGGTATTATAACATTTCCTGAATAATTATTTGGTTTACGATCTCTAGGTTTATTCTAATTATCTTAAACCAAACGTTTCATTTAAATTTTTGTTTATTATTTTTATGCTATATCAATTTACAAAACCAACTAGCTGTTTTGGTTTAATTTTAATTGAATACTAGATTTGGACCCGCACAACCGTGCGGATATTAATTTTCATGTTTATATATATTTTACATAATTAGAATATATTTTTAAGTTACTTACATATTTAAATGTTTATATATAATTATTTTAAATATAACAATTTGATAGTTTTCATACTGTAAGTTAATTGATTATTTCAAATCATCACATATATTTGGTATTTTTTATTATATATATTTTAAAATTATTTTTTATTCAATTATTAAGATCCTGATCCGTAATTCAAAGCACTAGATTTTATTTATCAATATTTTTTATGTTTATTCGTTTAAGATAATAACTATATATATATATAATTTTAAGATAAGTTAATTTTATACATGAATTATCTAATTTACTAATGTTAACCTGTTCTACCAATATATTATATTTCTAGCATAAATTTTTAATGTTTGTGAAAATAAAATATATTAATTTATCAGTTTAAAACAATTTTATCATATTTAGTTAAATACAATGTTTTATTTTAAAATGATAGATATAAATATAAAATAGTAAAATTAGTTAAATATAATGTTTATAAAAGATACCTGATTATATATATATATATATTAATGTATAATAACATTAATATCATTACTAATTACAAAATTAGTGAAAATATTTATATACAATTTTTGATAATTAAGATATTGTTATAATGTTTTTCAAAACATTTGTTTAAAAAATTAAATATATATATTTATATTTTAAATTAAAAGATATCAAATTATATTATGATTTAAGTAGTTAAAAGATTATATATTACCATTAAAGAAATACATTTAATAAAAAATTTAAATGATGATCCAAATAAAAATATCACACATGAATCAAGTTGAGTTTGTTAACCAATCCGGGTTTTTAGAAGTCGATGTTATATTAGGAATGATATATTATTAATCCATATTATTAGTAATAAGTTAATGATAACTGATTTCTAGTGAGAATCCATTTTTTTAAACATGAATCAAAGTTGTGACTTCTGTTTTAATATATAAGATACTTCCTCCGCTTCACAAAAAACGTTTCTTTAATTTGTTGATATAAATTAAAATGATTGAAATATATTTATGTTCTTATTAGTTACACCTATTTAACCAATAGCATTTGAAATAAACAATATTATTATAAGATTAATGTATTTTGCAATTAATATTAAGTTGAAAGTAAATATAAGTTACACTGAAATTCTAAAATAACACTTTATATGTAACAAAAAGGTCAAAATAACACTTTTTGTGAAAAGAGGGAATATATAATTGTAATGTGAGTCTTAGATCTTTCTGGAACTCAAATCATCGATTACTACATCTAACGATATGTTTTTTTCGATTTTAGGTTAAAAAACTATGTATCAGTTTTGAAAGTCATAAGAATGTCTTTAATTTGTCTATGTTATTAATATGATTACCATTGAAAAATGTATCCTTTCCATTTCAAAATATACATGTTTTAGAAAAAATGTTTTTAAAATATATACTTTTTTACATTTTCATTACATTTTTATAAGGTAATAATGATAAATTATAAACTTCGAAGAAATCTATCGTACTTATTGAATTTTGATTGGCTAAATATTTTGAGAAATAGTTAATCACAAAAAATAATGCATTTATAATTTAAACTTAATATTTTTTTCTAATTAGTGTAAACACTCTAAAACATGAATCATTTTGAAATGATGGAATATATGTTAATACAATTGTTTTTAGGATGTTTAATTGTATAAAGGTGGAAATTTTTCTAGACTCCATATAATACAACCTCATAGTATATGCAATAGAAGATGTTACATATAAAGGGACTCTCCGGTGTTTTAAACACCGAGCTCGTGGTCGAACTGGAAAACTCGTGATCCATATATAATCCGATTCAGATTTAATAAAAAAATTATTAATTAAAAAACCTGATAAAACCTGGTAAAACCCAAAATCCTGCCATTAACCGGTGATCCAACACTAGTTGACTCGGTAAAAATCCAGAAAATTGATAGTACTTCTAAAATTTCTGATAAAACTTCTCATATAATTTTTGGTATTACATAAAACTAAATAAACTATTTGATTTGTGATTCTTTATACTATCTCATTCGAGAAAAATAGTAATATAAAACACAAAAATGTATTGATATGACCATATAAGTTCATTTCATTATAGATAATCTATTATAAATTTGTATTTATATTAATTTAGTTTTAAAATTAATTTTATAATAATGTTAAATTAGTTTATTATTATATTAGCTTTTTGAAAAAAATTCTAATTTGGTATTAAAAATTAGCCAAATAAGTTTTATTTAATTGTGAATTAAAATTAAAATCATAATAACATTTTTAAGTATTGAAATATTTTTATGTAAATAAAATATTGATATTATATTATATTTTTAATGTTTAATAAGATTATATTTGTATAATATATATATTACTTTTATCAATAATATTGACCCGCAGTTCGACCACGGCCGGTCTAGTGACTTGGTGATTCAGAAAGTAATCCGGTACCATGTCCACTCGGATTTAAAAAACATTGGTTCTCTCTTAACAATTTAACATTGCTCAAGTAGTTATTAAAATGCATCATTACTGCAAATCGACCAATGCAAATAACTCTGGTCTGGGGGGTTTATTGAATTGATGATTTGATGGAGTTTCAGTTTTTTTTTCCAAATCCCCCCCTTATTGGATCTAGTATTTGTAAAAGTTTCTCTAAATCCTAGGTTATTGGACTAGTCATTTATATAAATCCTATTAAATCCCCCTTATTGGAAAATTGAGATTTCATTAATTAGATTTTCAAAAAATTATTATGGATTATCAAAGAACTGGTTTGTAGCTAAAATCCAACAGAAATAAATACCACCTAAAGAGATGGTATTTCAAAAACAAAAAATTGTCATAAATCATATTGTGGATGACCCATAACCATAGCATCTTCCAAGACCATACTCGGCCCATACACATAGGCGGCTAAATCTTTGAGATGTTTTTCCTTTCTCTTGTCTTAGTAGTTTTCCTAATCCTAGTTGGTTTAGGTTTTGGATATTTTCCATATTTCTATATCTTGTAATCCTTATATAAATGAACCATATGTTTTATTAATAAATATACAAACTATTCCCCTTAGTTTTATAACACGTTATCACTACGATAGCCTCTAAAACCCTAAAGCTAAAACCAAAAATTGATAAACCCTAATCCTACCCGGTGAACACCCTAATCCCGATTGCATCCCGATTGCATCCCGATCCTACGCGTTCCCGATCAGCAACCCCACGTTCCCGTCTCAGCTTCAGACGATCTCACCTCAGATGAACTCAGCCTCAGCTCTTGATCCAGGACAGCTCGTGTTCCAGACAGCAAGCGTCCCGTTCGCATCAGAGCCGCTCGCGATCCGACAGCAACAGCTCCCGTTCAACGATCAGCCGCTCGCGATCTCAGCTTCAATCTGTTCCAGGCCAGCTCGCGTGCAGGCCAGCTCGAGGTTCATTCTTTGGTGGTCCGGTTTCATCAATCAACTAAGCTAAAGGTAATTCGAATTCTAAGAA
>NC_027750.1:16188853-16189709 GCF_000695525.1 Brassica oleracea var. oleracea | reverse complement strand
CGAATTGAAGCATGTTTGATTCTTATTTGTTTTGATTGATCTTGTTGATTGAGAGTTAGGTTGATAGTTTGATTGATCTCATAACCTGTTTTCTAAAAACCCTAATATCGAATATGAAGCCTTAAAGGCTTTGAAACCTTAAAATCACATACTGCTAAATTTAATTGCTAGATTTCTAAATTAATTTGAAGTTTAGGATCAGTGGCTAGATTAATTGTTTTTAAACCCTAATCTGAAAGCCTAAACCCTAAGTTTACCAAACTTGTTTCTGAAACCCTAAATCCGCATAAACCCTAATTCCGATTCATTGCCTTTGATTAAAAGCTAAATTGCTATATAACCCTTAGTGAATTCGTATGCTAGTAATTGCACCGTGGCCGTGTGGCCTTGTTTGTATCTTGATAGTATGGCCGTGTGGCCTTAGTGCATAATAATCTTGCTGCGTATAGATCATCTAAATCCTAAGTTTGCTATGCATCATATATCACCTAGGCCGTGTGGCCTCATTGCATATCATCCTCATAGCCGTGTGATACTCTCATCGAGGGGAATAAAGAGAATGACAAAAATTTATACATGGCAATAAGTATTATCCGCCATCATCTCACTGAGGGTCTAAAAGATCAGTATCTCACTATTGAGAATCCTCTAGAACTTTGGACCACTTTACAGCGGAGATATGATCACCAGATATGTTACTACCAAAGGCTACATATGATTGAAAACATCTGAGAATCCAAGATTTCAAAACCGTGGATGAATATAACTCATCTCTATTCAAAATTATCTCCAAGATGAGACTTTGTGGTGAGACTGTAACAGAGAAGGATTTGTTGGAAAAGACTTTCTCCACATT
>NC_027750.1:16187026-16187286 GCF_000695525.1 Brassica oleracea var. oleracea | reverse complement strand
ATATGAATCTCCCACAAATAATGAAGTACCTTGAGCCAAATATGGGTGATCTATTTAGTGGCCAAGAACACGGATTGCAAGAGTTAATAAATCCGACTATCCAACATCAGGGGGAGAAAAGTAATAAGCTGGTAAGATAAAAGAGTAAAATGATGGTAAATAAATAGAATGGAATAAACCATCATTGTCTTGGCAAGATCCTCGGACTAAAGTGAAATAAGACGTCCAAAGATAAATACAAAGATTATACATTTACAAAA
>NC_027750.1:16185774-16187002 GCF_000695525.1 Brassica oleracea var. oleracea | reverse complement strand
TTTGACCCGAAAAGAAAAGAAAAGAAAAGAATGATTAAGTTATAAACAAGCTTGTAAAGCACCAATGAAATTGATGTCCAAGAGAGACAAAATCAAGTTGCTACAGAGTCTATACAAGATAGACCAATAAGTTCCAAAAGATAAGAATCCTCGGAAACAAAAGAGAAAGGTGCATAGAATGATAAAACATATCCAAAGTCGAGGAAACCATCCCATACATAGACAATGGCCGACCAATCTAAGGTACCACCCAATCGAGTTTGGGACGCCAAACTCCATAGAACTAATGGTCATGAAGGTAATAAGGTTGCAACCAATTATGTTATGTCTGGAATGTAATGGAACATATAAAGAATGTCGACATAAGATGATATAAGGAAGCACATAAAAGGTAGCACTTGAACATATGAATATAAGCGAGGATCATGAACTTACATCAATATAAGAGTGTACACTCATAGATCAGATTAGACTGAAATGGAAATGTGGGATTAAATAATTTAAAGAAGAGAGGCGTATTTGGCCAATAAATAAAGACGCCCTATGATTAAACCAGTGGAATATGGATGAGTCTTGTGAGAAGTAAAATCGTGAGATAAAGAACATAATCACGTGGTCTAAGTTGTCCATGTTTCTACTTACAGCATTCAAGTATGGCTTGTTACACAAGGAATCTCACATAGACCAGGAATAGAGACTATGGCGGATGCTACTACATATTTCGAAATTGATAAATTCTGGACAAAAGAAAAAAATTAGATTAATGTATAAAGGATGTAGTAAGCAGCATATGATACATTGGATAAATAAATATATTGAGTTCAAAGATGAGATAAGAAGTTCTCAAGAAAACAACATTGTATAAAGTTGAACAAAACTGCTTATGGACTGAAACAAAGCACCTGCATATAATATGATAGACTAAGTAAATACTTAGTAAAAGAAGTTCTATAAGAACAATTCAAATCAGTCCATGTATCCTTATAAAGAAATTCGAATTCCTTGTGTTTATTTTATACTAACCAGCCCAAAGAGGGGTTATTTGGTTTTGTTGATTTGTTTTCAAACAGGTTATGCAATATCTTGGCAATCCATATCATTGCAGCAACAAAAGCACGTGGGACTGCAATACCTTGTAGTATCACGCGGAAAGCATAGCCATACAAGAGGCAAGCCGTGGGTGTGTGTGTCTTGAGATCCATGACTCAACATACCAGCCCATCATTAG
>NC_027750.1:16182134-16185478 GCF_000695525.1 Brassica oleracea var. oleracea | reverse complement strand
TTGTACTCTTTTTCCTTCACCATGATACGTGTTGTACTCTTTTTCCTTCACCATGGTTTTGTCCCAATTGGGTTTTCTGGTAAGGTTTTAATGAGGCAACATCCAAAGCGTATTACAAGTTCTAATGGTTATAGCATCCAAGGGGGAGTATTATAAATCATATTGTGGATGGCCCATAACCATAGCATCTTCCAAGACCATACTCGGTCCATACACATAGGCGGCTAAGTTTTTGGGATGTTTTTCCTTTCCTTTGTCTTAGTAGTTTTCCTAATCCTAGTTGGTTTAGGTTTTGAATACTTTCCATATTTCTATATCTTGTAATCCTTATATAAATGAACCATATGTTTTATGAATAAATATACAAACTATTCCCCTTAGTTTTATAACAAAAATTAATATTTCGTTCTTTTTGTTATAATTTTCAGATTTTTTTTAAAAGTGACTAACCCAGTTAAAAATCGAAGAAAAGGTTCAATGAAACACCATTTTATTCCATGAATCCGGTCCGGTAGGTTGCGATGGTTCAGGGTTTACGTTACGTGACAGAGTTTTCTAAATGGATTACGTGCTTCTCATGGATACGGTTTCTCTTGTTATCAGATTTGTGTATCTTGGTGAATGAAATTGATTTGTTTGTGCTAGCTGAGTCTTGCAACATCGGCCGATGATGATGTTGATGACACCAAAGGGAATTCTCACAGAGGAGATAGAAGAAAAAGAGTGGTCAAGGGTATCATCAATGTAGAAGAATTTGGTGAAGGAGCAAGCTCTCGTTGAACTTAATCAGAAAAGGTGCATGAAGCATGGATTCGATTTACAATGTGCTTTGGGAGTAATATGCAAGTTCTGAGGAGAGAAGAGAGAAAGCTGAAGATATCCCATGTAGAGATTTTAAGTTCTTTCATGGAGAAAAAATGGGACATGTTGAAGAATGACAGTGACCATGTAATTGGGGTTGTGAGATATATGTTGAGCTTGGTGATGTGTCTTTATGGATGCAAACACTGAGACCATAGAAGTTCTGACTAATAAAAAGGTAATGAAAGCACTCATATACACCAACTATGTTGTGTGCTATTCTCTTTTTTGTAAATTATATGGCTTTCTTTTGCAAAATCTAAAAAAGTTTAGTCCAAATAGGCAAACAAGAAGAAACATTGCAGGTTAATGAAACTATTTGAGAGGAAGGTTTGAAGAAGGAAGACAATGATAAGCACGCTAATGATTCTCAATGTTAAAAACAAGTCAATTACCTTTAGATAGAACAAGCAATCCATGAGAATTTAAGCCTGAGAAAATTAACGCTTTCAATAAAGAAATAATGGTCGACGACACTGATGGTGATTTTACACTGAACCAAAAGAAAATATAATTTAATTTTAATTTATAATAAATTTTAACTTTTATATATATTTGTTTTCAAAACTCCTAAATTCTTGCTAATCACCCTCTAAAGTTTTGCTAAAATCCTAGATTTTCTTTAAAACTCCTAGGAATTTGTATATATTGAAACTATGGTCGGCCCGCCCTACGGGCGGGATGTGTTACATTTATGTTTTTCATTACAAATATATAACTGTTAATAAGCAAATCCATGGTAGGGGTTGGTTTGCAACTGATCTTGTAGTTGGTTTGTTTGTGTCAAGTTTAAATCGATGGATGGACTATCAAAAATGAAAATCATGTTCTTTGAATTATTTTTGAGTTTTTGTAGTTGAGCTTTATTATTTTAAAAAATGTGGTTGTCTGCTGCACATAATAGAGTGTGATTTGGTTGAGCGAGTACATTGGTGGAAATAACATGAATGTTAGTTGGCTATGCAGACTCCATGTTTGATTGGGACATGATCTTCGTATTTGTACACTTGTAGGTTTAGAATGTAGGGTTCTCGTGTTTGTGGAACTAAATGAATATTTTTAATGTATTATGTTAGTTTAGTTTTTTTTTTTACATTTCCATAAACTGATTACAGTTTACGTTTTGTTAGTTTAGTTTGAAAACCTAACTTCGTATTTACCGTAGAAAAGAATTTGGTTGAATTTTATTAATTATGCTACTTTAAATAGAAAATGGAAACCATTATCTGCAATTCAATAATTTTGATGGTAAATGATGAAGATCATCTTAATAGAGAGAGAAAATATAAGTTTCGGACAGAAGATAAATACTTTTTCAAAAAAGGGAAGAAGATAAGTTGTATGTTTTATATATTTTTGTAAACAGGAAAACTGTTTCACAAAAAAACAAACCAACTAAAAGAATACTGAAAATATCCAAACAAAACATTAGATAAAGCCATCATGTTGAATGTTGATTCCATATCTGAACTATCGCTGATTGCTTTTCTTAGATCATTCCTTATATTATCCAGGTTGATGAATTATAACATGAGAGATGGTCTGAGGCAGTTCTGAAATATGATCGCTGCTGGAAGGTGTAAAGCTTTTTTTTGTTTGAAAGCATTCTCAACTGGATAACTTGGGTGATAAGAAGAAAACTCAAGAACAGAGACAAAGGAGAAGCTGTAGATTTGATACATTGCTCCAGTCATACTTGGACATCTTGCTATATGAAAGACATGATTTAGATTAGAGAGACCTAAGCCTTAAAAGGTCACAGGACCTTTTAAGCGTAGATTCACTATTCCATTGTATAAGAGAATCTTTACTGATAATATTTAATTGGTCTCTGATGATAAAAACACCGAAAGCTTCTCTTAATAGTAAACGCTGAGATTTCTTTGTTGAAAAGTCAAACGGGAGAAGGATCCCAAAGTTATGTTTCTCCTGTTTCATCTGTAGCAAACATGTAAGTTGCACGCATTGGTAAAACCGTAAAAGTAATCCAGGGACAAGCCTTGAGCGATATCACCATCATGATCCCTTCATGAACCAGAGTTAAACTCGTAGAAGTCGTCACTTTAATAACAATAAAATTTTGCATAATCTTAGCAACATACATAGTAGCCAACCAGAATATTAAATAAGGAACAAAGATGAGAGAAAATTACAGAGAGTTGCATTATTGATAACGGA
Organism: Brassica oleracea var. oleracea; assembly: GCF_000695525.1. Classification (NCBI taxonomy): domain Eukaryota; kingdom Viridiplantae; phylum Streptophyta; class Magnoliopsida; order Brassicales; family Brassicaceae; genus Brassica; species Brassica oleracea. Next base: position 16,182,439 of record NC_027750.1, on the reverse strand, counting down.
AAAAAACCGCTGGAGATTACAATTAGCTTTGGTAATAAAAACACCATTGTCTCTTTTACAAAAAAACAAAGAGAGGATTCAAAGTACTTGGAGATGACATTGCCATGGGAGATTACATTTTCATTCACTAAAATGGGTACATTGCTATATTATTCTTCCTTTTTACAACTGAAAAGATTCAAAAGTAGAACACAAAGAATTTCATGGACCAACTGAAGAAACCAAAAAAAAAATTGAAGAAACCAAGGAGGCAAGGAATCACACCTTTAATCATGTTTCCGCAGCCTCAGGGGCGTCATAAGAGC
>NC_027750.1:16170751-16181142 GCF_000695525.1 Brassica oleracea var. oleracea | reverse complement strand
TTTCACAATCTGATTAACATTTCCTGAGTTGCATTGAATTTCTTTGTCAGAATTCTCTGGCTGCTTGTTCAAGAGATAAATGCTAACGCTGCCTTTCCTTGACTCTGAAGCAAACCAAAGGAAAAACTTGAAGCAAAGAAGATGATGCAGAATCCTCCTCCTTCCACCAACGCATGTCATGGCGAAAAGAATTATTACCTGATAACTTCGTCAAAGTCGTTAGCAGTCTTCCTAAGTGACAAACGTTAGATTCTTGACTTCATTGGCCTACCTCCATCCGTTACAAATTAAAATCATTCAGAAGTGTGCCAAAAGAAGGAAGATGTCAGCCATCCAAATTAACTTATTTCCAAAATCTATCAAGTCATATACGTTCATGATCATACTTCAACTCACGTCTTTTAACTGTCTGGTTTGGAGAAAACATATGATCATGAGACTCAAACACAAATACTTAAATGATATATGATGACAATAAACATAAAAACAGAGGACCTTTGAGCTCGGCGCTGCTGATGGACCGGCGCCACCCAGTGGCTGTGGGTCAAAGCCTTACATGTGAACCTGTGCGTGCAGTAGTGGAGTATATTCTTAGCAGAAAAGAAAAGAAAATTTATTAAAGAACAAAACTTTGAGATCATGTTTAGAGGAAAAATTGCAAAGATCCAGTTGCAATATTTATTCCAAACTACTCAGAGTAAGAAATGAAACCTTCATTGTTTCTTTCATGAACATACATGTCTCTTTGAGTCCTGTGCATGACCTCCTTCGCAGAAGACTGCTTATTCCATTCAGTCAATTGAAACCCAGACAAAGCCATCTGAATGAGAAACATCAATTTCTGGAAACGAAGATACCAAAGATATAAACAGGATATGAAGTTTGAAGACCTAATACTTTAAGCAAATGAAAGTTTCCATCTCAGTCTAAGTTGGCGTATGGCATAAAACCGATGTCGTGAAATCGTAGTTTAATCGCGACCGCGAGGTAGCAACCAGCATCACAACTTCAAGTGCAAAGTAAAACGAATGCTACAACAAAACAATATCTACAAAATTTGTGTGGTTGATTTGTTTGATCTGATTAAAGTCTCCATTCTAGAATGAAAAATGTGTAAACAAAATATGAAGAACAGATGGTTGAAATCACAATAACCAAAAAATATCTATGCTTCAAAGTTCTACTTATACTGCTTAGAGAGCAAAGTAACCTGTCCCACAAAGAGACATAAAATCCCAGACGCATATTATTCATGAAGTTTAGACTAACCTGTGATCCAATTCTTTCTTCTAGAAAGCTTGACTTCAAACTTATCAATTTCTCCTCCAGAATCTTCTTCCCCTTCCGCAAACACGTATTTTTTAAAGACCCTTCATATCCAGCGCTCAAACTCCCTTATTTACAGTTTTAATGATAAAATTAAGAGACAAATTAATCGCTGCAAATAAATACCTTGATTGAAAGAAGTGGAAGTCGTAAGTCTGAAATCCATAAGCGAGATTGATATCAATTCCTTAAAAACTTGAAGCCGTAGGAAAGACTCTGCTATTGTAATACAACATGATATGATTAATTACACAACGAACACTCACATAACCAAAAAAGAGATCAGGCAAGAAGAATTGAAAACAAAAAACTGGAATCGTTGAATGCTCCATTATTAGGATTGTGAGAATGATGTTCACATGATGAAAGCTAACCTTTTTATAGCTGTAGATTCACCTCCTTGTACAAAGGGAAGATGCAATGAATGAGGAAACGTGCTTGGAGTGGCCGAATGAGTTAAGACGGTCATTAATGAAGATGAATCAAAGCATCTCGTAACGGTTTGTAGAAAAGAATGTCTAGCTGATTGAAGAGACACACAGAGATCCTCCATTGTTGGTGTGGTGAGTGCATATGAACATCATCGTTGTTGGAGATCGAAGAGGATTGCGAACCCTAAAATTTGGTTTGGAGACGATAAGCCTAACTTGCTACCGGGATCGAAGACTTGGATAAAACATGAAGCCCAACGAAGCCCATAAAATGACCAAACCAAATATACGCTTAACGATATATAAGCCCATCCGATTTCCAAGTAAAGTAAATGAAACGATGAGTTTCATATTTCTCGGACACGTGTCAGCGCAAGGAAACTCGAGTTTCTGACCTGGAATCTGATGTGGAGCCCTCAGGAGTGAGTAAACTTATCTTTATATATAAAGATTCCTCCGAATCACAGATCCAATAAGCCCCTAACATTTTTCAAGTAGGTTATGACAAAGCATTTGGCTTGGGCTTTCTTCAGCCCATATTGATATATCATAATTATGTGTAGACAAAAATAGTTCTTCCATTATAGTACATATCAGAAGTAAATTAATTTTGAATCATTAATTAACTGCACGACCTTGGATTGGTCATTCAGATACTTGGTAGCAGCAAAATACGCTCGCCTAGATTTCAGTGATCAAAGCATTAAAATTCTTTTCGATCAACCCATTCACCTAGATTCCGTTTACACTTTACATAACCAAAGTACTATTTCACCAACTCTACTCTGCTTTCCAATACTCATACGTCCTATAATTACCGATTATTTCCAATGTACAAATCAATATAAGAAACTGACGAGAAAAAAAAACTTTGCAAAAACATATGCGTCTCTAAGACCATCTCCAAAAAGATTCTCTATTTTAAAATTTGTAAAATTCTAAATTTGAAGTTTCAAAATGCTCTTGTCCGAAAACAAAACTTTAAACTTAAGTTCATAATTATTTGTATTTTATATTATGATCCTTATATTTGTTGTAATTAATATAAATCTATTAAACTTTTATATATAACTAGTACATACCTAAAAATATTAAGGTAATATTAATGAATAAAATCTTACACTAAATATATAAAATTATAAATAGAAATACATAACTAAATATTTAACTACAAGTATAATACAACATTTTCATAAAATTTAATTTGTAATGCTCCATCTTCTATTTTACAAAAAACAAATTTGGACAATGCTTTAGAGATTTTGGAGGTTCGAGAGAAAATTTACTAGACTATTAATGTTGTTGTAATATTTAAATTTGTGTAATAATTATTTTTTCATGTATCTTTTAAATTTTTTAATTAACTTTCTTTTATAATATTCTTGTTGTCTAATTCAGGTTTTAAAATATTATAAATCTTATTTTAAAAATTTTATTTAATTTTATATGTAAAATTTGAATTTATAAAAATAAATTTGAAATATATATGACATATAAGAATTTTAAGGATTAAAACGATAAATGAGAAAATACTTAAAAATCATAAATGTGTTGTGTAATTAATTATAAAGATCAAAATGGAAAAAAAAAGATAAAACTTCAAATTTGAAGTTTGAAATTTATTTTTGTAGAGCAAAAAACTCTATATTTGAAGTTATACAATTTCTTTTGGAGATGCTCCAGATACTTCACGGGCAAAAAAAATAAAACTACCAACAGAAAAACAAGATTTTTAACAAATAAATAAAACTGAAATAGCATCTCACAACATTACATAACACTTAGTTTATTACCATTTGGTTAATTATATGTAGCTACGTTATGCATATACGTATGTAACATCAAATATGTCTGGCTTTCTTAATTTTGTTACCGAGAGATGCTGAATGAAACATACAATCAATCTCTCTAGAAACATTCAGAATGATCATTCTCCTGCTTTTATAAGAATCTCGAACCTTCAAGCTTCTTGACTGGATTCCCTTAGGCTTCCTCGGCGCCGGCGGACAAATATTTGGAATATTTGGGAGAATCTGGTCCAGGCGTGTTGGAGTCTTACATAATTCTTCTTCTTCCTCATTCTTTACTCCTTCATGTGAGCAATTAGTTAGTTCTCGGACTTTGGTTTCAAGATCTTGATCTGGACGGAATACTTGAACGCTTCGGTCTGAAAACCCTATAGAGGGTACACGAAGGAGCCCTATTTCGGTTTCGCCGAGATTCTTTTGATCGGAGAGACAAATTCCAGCGTCCGAGAAACCCATCTATCAGGAGAAAAACGTAAAAAGGGAAAGGGAGTTAAATAGTTCTGATGAGAGAGAGAGGAAGATTTATGGCTTTAGTGACTTTTTTTTTTTTGATCACTGGCTTTAGTGACTTAATTTGCTTTATATAATGGTAATACTGTGTGCGTGTCGTTTTAAATTGTGTATTTGAAATAATAATTTTTTGTGAACATTCGGGGTATTAGTAAATGTTTTAGGTATCCGATACAAACAAATATACTTACTTTATGTATGCTTTGCTTTTTAAAAATATGGTATGGTTTTTGTCAATTTAGTTAATCTCTATACCAATCACACGTTTCGCTTTTCAAGGTCACATTTAGGATTTAGCTTTAAGGGGCATAAGATTATTTACCCATACCAAAATATTTAGTAGGTAAATAAAAAATTCAGGTTTGAATAATATATGAATACAAAACGTCATTTGTTTTAAGTTTTCCAATTAAAAACAGACAATTAAGATACATACTCATGCTATTGCATCTAAAACTATAATGTATTGTGTATCATTCTCATATTAGCTTAATTAGATTAAGTTTTACTCCAATAAATAAATTAAAAAGCAAAACATGTATAATAATTGTGTAAAAATAAAGAAAGGTTCAAGCATATATATTGACATGGAAACGAGAAAAGGCCAATTTTGTTGGTTGAAAAGATAAAGGTCAATTTACTTTCCTTTATTCATAAGCTAAAAGAAATTATTGAATTTAGTGTCCCAAGTAAGATAGCCTGTCTCTTTCATCTTATTCAAATTAGTTAAAATCATTTTTCTATATTAGTTACTCTCTTATCCTAACTTTGATGCATGTGAACGTCGATCTCACATGCCTTCTATGTTATCACACTCACCTATATATCTACTCTATTTTTTTTTTGAACGACAACCTATACTTCCACTCATATTTCCAAGTATTACCATTAAATATGATCATACACAATGTACCCTTTGTGTGTATATCTAGTAAAGATCGATCTAACTGATAAAATTTAACGAAACGTTATATACTAGACTCTGGCGATTAAATGACGATCCAATGACATTAAACTACCAACCTAACTGACAAAAATCTTAAATGTTTATGATACAAAATTTAGATTCTATTGACCTATCCCAACATTTTTCAATGAAAAGCAAGAAAGGTAATTAAAGAAAGCCAGCACTAATAATAGATATTGTACATGCTTTCTCTTTGTTATGCATAAACGAATAACAAACAAAAAAAAGATGGCTAGAGATAATTGAATTGTCAGGAAATTTATTATATCGATATGTGTAATATTATTTTAATCTTGGCTCTTAACAAAACCTCAACCAACGCATGTATTTCCTTTTCGAAAACAAAAAAAATCGGAGAAAAGCTCACTTACTTACGAGTAGTATTACTCCTAAATGTGACCTTGAAAGGTTTGGAGTAGTGGCGACTATTTGTTATACTTTGTACAAAAGGTTTGTTTTTCTTTTTCAAGTTATTAAAAGCCTCTACTTCCAAAAAAGTAAATAGATTGTAAAACAAAATCATTTTTACATAACTCTGTAGTAAACAACCCAATCGGCTTAGTGCAGTGGTAAACAACCCAAGGGGTTGACTGGTTTTGTAGTAAACAAAATCATTTTTACATAACTTTGTAGTAAACAACCCAAGGGGTTGACTGGTTTTGTCTTAGAATCCGCAAACACTGCATTTATTAGCATTTTATAACAGTTACAAAAAATACTGAAAACCTCTGAGAATTCAAAGGTGGTTACAATAACGAGAGGTTGTTGTAAGATAAATAAAAATAATTATTTTAAAACTATATAAATATAAAAATAAATATTTTATTATTTTTTAAAATTGAATAAAATACTAGTATATATATATTTATTATATTTTAGTTTTATATTAAAATTTAAAACAAAAATATATGCTATAGTGTTTAGACATTAATATATATATACACAAATATATACACACACATTTAGAAATCCCCATAATTTAAAAAATTTAATACTATGATTTTATAAATATATTTTTATATTTATTTATAATAATATGATTTTTAATATTTTATAATTATATAAAGTGTTAATATTGTTAATTTATTATTTAACCGTTGTTTTATTCGATAGTTAACCAGTCATAAGTATATGCAAATATACCAATATTAAACTGTTGTATCAGTTATAGAAATCGGTTAACAAGGTTTAAAACCGTAACCACCAGACTGCTGCGTTTATGCCGAACCCTAAGTCGTTTTGTTTGCAGCATTAAACTTCGCAACATTGTATGCTCTTTATTACGTGCCTTTGCAAACGTAATTAGAAAATAATGTGGATGACAATGGTAATTGCCTAATTAATTGTATATCACATTTTTATCACAGTACCACCCGTTAATTTTATACCATCTTTTTCGAGTTGTGTTTATATTGCAGATAAGCTTCTTTTTTTTTTGTCAATAAAGATAGAAGATAAGCTTGTTTAACTAAGTATCCCATTCTGTTTCAAAAAAAAAACTAGGTAATCCATTCAGCAACTGAAGTTAAGCAGATAATTTAACTTCTTGTTCAGATAAAAGCTAAATACCAAATAATTTATTCGCTTTTACTAGTAAAAATGGATAATTAATAAAAAGGTATGCACACACCCTCATGGAGCATAGTTGAATTATATCTCATGCTCAATCATATTGTCTCCCATCTGCTACTTTGTCATTCTACCCATCTAGTTTCATCTTCTTTGATTTTAGTTTCAATTTCAGTGTAATTACAATCATTGACTCTTAATAATGTAGTTTGGCATATTCTTTTGTTTAGCAACAAAAATAATGTAGTCTGGCGCAACATATGTCTCTATTGGACAACCAGAGATCATTACAAAATATTGTCTTGTTCACACATGATTTGTCCAAGAATTTTTTATAATAATGCATTTCATATAGCACCAAGGAATTAACATATTTCACATCACAATGAATACAAATATTTTGATTGTTTTTTTTTTTGAAGAAAGGGTTTTCAAATATTTTGATTGTTATTCCTTAACTTTATTCATTTCAAGTAGTTCAACCCATGTAGTCATTCTTTATCAGCGTTTAACAAATACGATCTTACTAGTTTTCATAGCTCACATATCATTCATATCTCGCGGACGCAAAATAAAAAGGCGGATAGCCTAGCACGGGGTGCCAGGAGACAGCTGTCTTTCGTTTTCCATATGGATGCGGAGCAACCTTTTTGGTTTTCAGAGGCTACATGAGTCTCTTTGTTGTTGTCAAAAAAAAAAGATGATAACTCACGCGCATGCGCGGAGTGAATTTTTATACTAATGTTTATTCATTAACTAGTTTTTTATACTAATGTTTGTTTATTAAATAGTTTTAAAATTTTGAAACACTACAATCTTAACTATATCATAGTCTAGGAGTTTGGGGCCCCGTCGGTGTCGGTTCGATCGATTAAGATTTTCAGATTTTCTATATTATGCTCATATGTCCCATTCGGGTTTTACTAATTATCAAGCTGGGTTCGGTTCGGTTCCTTCCGGATTCAGTTCGGATCAGATTGTAACACGTATATGAAATCGTCCCAAAATATATATTTTAAAACCTCAACAATGACAAAAAATTTCAAATATTTAAATTATTCATAAATCTAATTTAAAATTAGTTAAACTATCTATACTAACTAAAAGATATTCAAAATAAAAAATAAAACAAAATTCAAAAATCTTTCGAATACTATAAAATATCTAAATTACCTTAACATATATTAAAAAAACATATAATACTAATTTTGGATATCTTCGGATTTTGGTTCGGTTCGGATTATAACCAAACCCCAAAGTACTAAGCTCATAAGTTCCGTTTTGATATTTTTGTATAACGGTTCGGATCCGGTTTTGGTTTTTCTGGTTCGGGTTTAGGTAGGTACTTCGGCTCAGGCCTAATGTATCACTCATTTAAATGATTTTTAAGACTTCATATGCAAAAAAGGAAATTAAGTTTTGCGGCTGACACAAATCACAAAAACCATATATGCAACATCGATTGTAAAATAACGAAATGAGATTAGGTTTTCTTTTCTCGATTTGTTTACTATTGACTTTCCATAAGTGATTTCATTTTCTACCTCTATAAAATTTTGCTTTCGTTCTCGTTTTTGTTTCTTTGATATGAGCTTTGTTTCTTTTTTAACTTCTTCTATAAATTTGGTGAATTACACAAGCGTCAATTTTAAAAAGATGGACATCTATAAATATTAGTTCCACTCCATATACATATCTAAGAATCAAATTTATGAAAAAAAATCACCGGCAAACTCTATTCATAGGTGGTCAAATGTAAATATTAAGCCGTTATAGAATACAAGTGCAGAATCGAAATATAAATGTATATCTAGTATATATTCACTAGTTCGGTCTAAAAATCATCTAAATCTAGAAAAAGAAAACATATTACTTATTTTATTAACCTACGCTTTTGAGGTTTAGTTACTTAAGAGTATACTAATAAAAAAATATAATACTTTACCATTCTAGTATATGTAAACTATATATAAATTAAAAACTGTTTGATTTATTAAATGATAAACCAGAAAATTATAATAAATAGTTGAAATCTCTTACAATTATAATAGCTAGATAAAGTATTATGGAGAAAAAATATTATATGAAATGATCAAATCTCTCATTCTTCAAACAAACTCAAAAGGAGATGATTCGAATCTTGTCATGATATTTCATTAAAAAAATTTTAGGAATAAATAGCAAGACTAAATTATTAAATCTGAATGAAATAATATATATAGTGCTTTCAATATTAAATATCACTTCGATTTGAAGACGTATATCTCTGAGATTGTCAGGATCAAATAACATATTAGAAACTACCAATTTAAAAATTAATTTGTATACATAAAATTTACAATCATGTTTTTGGTAAATAAATCAAAACAATCATTTTATTTATTTTATTTGGTATATAATTAAAATTTAGTGATATTGGCATATATATATAATATATTTTAATATAAATATTTATTATGGACACTTCATACTCATATGATTTTATTAACATTTGTATATTTGTTGTAACAAAAATTTAAACCGTTAATCATAAAAATTTTAATGTGAAATTTTTCAATACAAATTTAAAAATTAAAATATTAAGATTTCAATAATTTTTCACTGGAAATTTCAAAATTATCATATTTAAATATTTTATATAGTACATAATTTAATTTAAATGATATTAATATATATATATATATATATATATTTATATAATATCTATTAATGAGACTTTATATTCATACGATTTATGAATATTTGTATCTTGCTTGAACAAAAAAAAGTTAAACCATTGGTCACAAATTTTTTAAAGCAAAAATTTTAGAATTTTTAATAATTTATAGCGATTTTAAAAAAATTCAAAGTATAACATAGAATACAAGATCTAATTTTTTTGATTATATGCACAATGTGATTGTTTTATTTCTTTTACTAATATGAAAATAAACAAGAAAGAGAGAAGATACCAAAATTGTTATCAAATATGTATTATTCTTTTATCATTAATTGTTATATATATGTTAATCATATTAGGTAACTCCGTAGCTTTTATTTAAAGAAATAAAGAATATTATTTTGTATACTATTAATCAATTTGTTAGTTAATTTAATAAAAAATATAATATATATTTATATGGACCAACTTATTTTCTAAAGATTCTAAGAATCATCTTAGTGATGACACATGACTAAGAAAACATGTTGTAATGCATCATGATTAATATATAGGGGATTTTCAACAAAATTAATTATAGACAAATGTACTTTCCATATTATAATGACTAGGGATCGTTACCCGCGCCAAGGCGCAGAATTTTTACACTTTAATCTATTTTTGTCTCTTGCTTACTAATCTAGAATTTGGCTTTTCAATGGATTTTATCTTCACCATCTCCTCTTGTCTTGTTTACATTTGTTTTCACGTTCTGTCGTTTGATTTGTCTTAGTGACTTGTGTAATAACTTAACCCTGCTTATTCTTCTTTCATTCTTTATTGATTGATATTTTTATCTCGCTTAGCTCTGTGTTGCCACTAATTTGCTCGAATCATTTTTCATCATCTGCTTTGTATTCTTTCATATTCATTAACTATTGTCTCCAATCTCTTTAAATCCTAAAAATCCTACATGTTCTTTTGTTTATTAAATCACATATTAAATATTGTTGAAACTGTTTATTTTTTCTAATAAATCCTTACGATTATAACTAAGATGATATGGATAAAAGAAGATGATATGGATAAAAGACTGATTATAATTTAGTTGAAATTAAAGTCTAAAGTAGAGGTTATTAAAC
>NC_027750.1:16170478-16170669 GCF_000695525.1 Brassica oleracea var. oleracea | reverse complement strand
TAGACAAAACAGTTAAAATCTTACTGATTATGAGAAATATAAGAAATAAATTCTCTTGAAATGGTGTATAACTGTCCAATAACATGACAGAAGTACTTGTTCATGTTCTCACCAAACTTCCAATTCTAAATGTATATATAAATCTATTAGAGTTATTGTCAGCGCTCTGTTGCGATATTTGTTAGCTAAAA
>NC_027750.1:16160956-16169749 GCF_000695525.1 Brassica oleracea var. oleracea | reverse complement strand
TCATTATTTGCAGGAAAAAAGATTAAACAAAGCAATTGATGAAAAGAAATAAATATGTTTCACAGCACATAAACTCTTCTTGAACAATCAGACAACAAATAGTATGTCTCCCGTGTGACTTAGTTGAGTCCTCGATGGCATCCTGAACGACAAATGTCTTCTTCTTCTTCTTGGTTAGATCAAAGGGTGCAAGCTAAGGATGACAAAAAAAAATAAAAACCACACAATCATGATTTATCAGGCAAAATAAATTAACTGATGATGAATTTATTAAAGATTGGGAGATGTAGAGACTAAAGAAGAAAAACTGATTCATGAAACTCAAAGAGCCAATATGTGTTTCTTAGATGAGTCATGAACCGATGATTAAAAATTGAAAGCCCTAAACTTCCATTGAAGAGAACGCTTACAGACCAAAGAGGTTTATTGAACTTTTTTTTAACGAATCTCATTTCAAAACGTGAGTTATAAATTATTTATTAAATCATTAGATAAAATAAATAAGTGTGGGTCCCACAGAGAAAACCAAAGAAGCAAAAGTTTGCGACCTTCATAAATATATATTTGTTTCAGCCATCAATGTACAAAGAATTCTTTAGTTCAGTAGTATAAATGTTGTTGTTTAGATCCCAATAACCCGGGTTTGAGTCACAGACTTGACATTTTTTCACATTTTTTAAAAATGGGACCTACATATCGCTGACGTGTCGCATCAGGAGTGATGCAGCCCTATTATAATGTAGATTTAAGCAGTAACTGCTGTGGTAGCAAACGAAAATCGAATGAAAATATTTTTCCTTTCTTTTTTGTAAACCTCAATTTTCTTTTGAAATGGGAACATGGTCCCATGAAACCTCTTACGATGTCCGCTCATGACCGAATTCGAATCCATGTAATGAGTCCTAGAAAGTCGTCTTGTCATCACTAACTATATAATTTTGTGTAAACTGATAACTTTTTTTTTCATTTTTTGAAAAAGGGCTATGTAAACTGATAACTTAGATGAACGTAAACCTAACAACAATTGGGTGGCTTTGATACTACATTAAAGTTAGTTTATTATGTACTTATAATTTAAAACTAACTAGAGCTTGATTCATGCGGATGTTGGTTTTTAATTTGTTTTTTCATGTTAAGTGTTATATATTTTTAAGCCTTTATTCAAAAAAAAGAAAGTGTTATATATTTTATAGGTGTCACCATAAAACTAACTGTTTATTAATATATTTACAAAACTTATTATATAACGTTCATACAATAATTTATTGTGTGTTTAAAATGGGCCTTTGTATCATATATTAATTATATCATATTTATTTTATTAGTTTTGCGATGGAAATTAAATTGGAAAATATATTATTAAGAACTAAGAATCCCTTTATGGATATGTTATGGTATCAGTAATTTATATATTAAGAATTTTGTTAGATTCGGGTTTAATTACGTGCTTCAAACTTAAAACCAATTGGTGTTAATCACGACCTTTTATATCCGGTCGGAAGGGTTAATTTTTAGTTTTTTTAATTTTAATTAAGAGTTTAGGGTATTTAGGATCTGAGCTCTGATACCATGTTAGATTCAAGTTTAATTATGGGCTTCTAACTAGTACATTGACCCTAACCCTTTATACATTATTTAATGTCCCTTAGAATTCTCGGAACTTTAGTGGGTATAAAGGTTGTGTTAAACTCGCTCGACCGAGTATAAATGTCCTAAAGTTTCGAGATTTCTGGCCGATAAGAGCCATCATCTCGAAGAGGGGTATTTGAGATATATATCCCACATCGGGAATTCTAAGAGACATTAAGTAATATATAAAAAGTTAGAGTCAATCCACTAATCACCAATTGGTTTTAAGTCGGAAGCCCATAATTAAACCCGAATCTAACAAATTTTAGGACTTACATGTATAAATAAATAAAAACAAAACGTGATTTTATTTAGTGTTTGCAGAATTAATGATTTACTTGGGTGAAAACAATGTGATATTTATTAATGGCGTGGTAGAATATTAACAATGATATTTAGAACGAATTAGTTGAGCATATCGTATGCTTTGGCGTGGCCTTCACATACTGGAAAGTGTGTTAATGTTTATTGTTTGATTTGGCCAAAAATTTTAAGATCGAATTAGACTTATATGGTTTAGAATGATTTTAATTTCCTTGCTGAGGTAAATGTATGCCGTTTAATATGGTTTTAAATAGTATTTTATGTGAAAGTGTGTTAATTTATATGATTTGCCTTGGCAAATAAAATTTATAGTTGGCTCGGTACTTAGTATCGAAATAGACTTATATGGTTTAGTATGATTTTAATTTACTTCGACTGAGTTTTGAATATGTGGTATAGTATATTTTATTAAGTTAGATGAACTTCTAATTTAAAATTAATTAGCAATAAATAGATTGGTCTTTTCATTATATATATTAATTAATTATTTCTTTCATTACCCATGTAAACCTCGTTAATTTAACGTATGCGGATTTGGACACGTTTATGCTAAGAAGATTATATAAATCAAAATACTTGCATCTAATATTCTACAAGTCTACTTACATACTTTCTTTTTTTTAGTTACATACTTTTTTTTTTTGTTTTTTTATACGGAGATCTTAAACTCCTCTGTAAGTTGTTGAAACCAAAGTTGAACTACCGTATGAATGTATTTCTTTTTTTTTAATGGTCACCAGAAATTAATTTTCAACCAACTGTCCAAATTGATTTCATGAAATTTTACGACTGTATCATGAACTCAATAAATGAATTTATAAAAAAAAATCTCAAAAATGAAACCCAGTATTAAATTTTTGAAAGCAAAAGACTTTAAAATTTTATTTTCAGAGACATTAGTCAAGTTGATAAATTGTGAAAATGATGGACTATAATAAATATGGGCATGGGCTTACATATTTAGGCAAAGCGTAAAAACCTTATTTTTGGAAACAACAATCAAATTACTATTTAAAAAAAATTCTCTTATAACTATCTTTGTTTATTTATTTATATTTCCTCTAGATAAATTGCAAAGAAATATTTGAAAAACTGTTTAAAAGCTACAACATATAATCATTCTTAATAGTTGGTATAGCGTCCGCATTCCGAAAAATGAACAGAATCAGTTGAAGGACAAATTTGACTAGGCTATTCAGACAAGCCGGCCAGGGTTGGAAAATGCTGAGAAGAACTATCCAATGAAGGATAAACCAACACCGACGTAAGTGGAAGATGATGTGGATCAATATCTATTAGGATCAGTCACTTGTGATTTGATTGAGGGTAAGATATGACTGTTTTAGAACCTGTCAAAGCTCGGTCATATCATGCTGGACCAATCAAATAAGTGAATTTTCGAAGTGTACATATAGTTATTCAAACAACGCGGTATTTCAGACATCAATGGTCGGATTTGGACAAGCGTGGTCAGATACATGACATTTGAGCTTGTCGAGTTAGGAAAATGTTGGTCGGATTCAGACAAGATGGTTGGGTTTATCGTCTGGATCAATTAATTCCACTGCATGGACTGACTGATAGGTGTTTTGGCAGAAACGATTATGGAAGCAGTTATTATGGTGGTTTCCGGAGTGTTTACCAGAGAAGTTATGAAGGGGTTATTGGAGCGACTATTGGATGACTTAACTGTTACTATTGGAGAGACCTCGTAGTCTCTGACCTCTTCTTACGAGGAACAACAACATGGAATGCTCGGAAAGTACATGAGCTTTTCCCAGTGCAGGCAACTGACATCCTCTGCATGAGACCTAGCTCCATGGGCGCTGCGGATAAACTGATCTGGACTCCAACAAAGTCAGGAGACTACTCTACGAAGTCTGGATACTACTCAGCTGTGGAGATGAATAGGTCTTTGAACCCAATCAATCCGGCTCACGCTTTTAACTGGATTAAAAATGTTTGGTCTACCAAAATGGCTCCAAAGATTCAAGTGTTCTTGTGGAAAGTAATGCAGGGAGCCCTACCGCTCGGAGCTACCCTACAAAGACGTGGGTTACTCGCTAGCTCAGTGGTGTGTACGAGGTGCGGGGAGGAAGAAACAGCTGCACATCTCTTCCTGCACTGTCAGTTTACGAGGAGAGTCTGGGAGACACTCCCACTTACAGATCCAGTCGACCCTTCCAGATTCGACTCGTTTAGTATGGCAATCTCCAGCACCCCAGGTATGTCCTGTCTCCCACCATCTGGAGTCACTATTGACCTGTTTCCGTGGCTCTGCTGGTGTTTATGGACAGCTCGAAACTCGCGCATCTTCGAGAATTTTAACCTCTCAGCGATTGAGATTGGAAGCAAGGCTGTGCGGCTAGCAAGAGAATGGCAAAACGCCCAACCACTGAAACCATAGCACCGTGCACTGCAGCCTATCCCCCGTAGAATTTCCATTAACAGAGAGGACGTGGTGATATGTCACTCTGATGCAGCATGGTCCTCACATACCAAAGCAGCGGGATGTGGGTGGTGGTTCTCCGATACAGCAGGAACTAAACTCGGGCAGGGCTCCTCGACAGAACAGCACGTGTCATCACCCCTCATGGCGGAAGCGATCGCGGTTAGGGAAGCTCTCCTCCACGCAAAGACACTCCAGTTCGCCAAAATCTGCTTGAAGTCAGATAATCAAGTGCTTATCAACACACTTTCCTCGAAGATACATCCGGTGGAGATCTATGGACTCAATTTGGATATCGAGGCTCTATCAGCTACCTTTTCTTTTCTGCATTTTTCCTTTATCCCTCGCCGTCTAAACTCTGTTGCGGATCTTATTGCTAAGTCTGCAACTTGTAACACGTACTCTGTCTTGCCGCTTTAGGCTTTAGCTCTTAATGAAGTATTTGGTTGTTCAAAAAAAAAACAACTGTTACTGACAGTTAGTGGAATTCTAGAACTGTTACTAAGCGGTTATGGACAGTTGGCCGAAGTAGGATAGATCATTATTCGACTGCTTCCGGATGGGAGAGGTTATGGGAAGTTGGGGATGAGAAGAAACTGTCTAACTGTCTTTTAATACATATTTTCGTGGATAAAAAAGGGGTATCAAGACACAGATAATACAGAACCGGGAATGAAAATAAATCAGAGAGAAAGGCCAACAATGACTGAGCGTGAGACAAAGTTAGATGGTGTTAGTCAAATGATGGGGATTCCAACAGTGTTGCGTCGTTATTGCAAGTTATATGCGACAGGATCGTGTTGAAGAACTGATCAACCGGTGGTTACACTGATGAACAATGAGTGAAAGACGTGTATGTGAAGTCTTGGTATGGTCTGTGGCAACCAGAGTGTGTATGATTGCTAAGAGATGTGACCTCGTTCGATGGACTGATTCTCCTCAGTCAAGGCAATGATGATGGGAAGGTCAAAGACGGGTAACGAAGAGAGAAATTGAACAAGAGGTATCAAGATCAACCTTTTGAGAGTCACATCAATGATGTTTGACCAAGGCAGTCATGTCTGGGTGAGAGAAATCAATGATTGACTGTGAGATGATTCATGACTGAAAGGATCAAGTTCTGACGGTTACAGCCTTCCTCGTATGAGTCTATAATCACTAGGAGCCGTAAGACCGATATAGTGATCTGAGTTCATGTACGTTTACAGGTTCATATACGTTTTGGAGCATATTGGAGCTTTTGGAGCTGTTTGGAGCAACAAAGGAACTGAAACTGAAAATATCATCTTGAAACTGCACTTTTGAACAGGGTTTCGGTCGAAATTACACTGGTGTCGGTATACATTACACTGGTGTCGGTGGACACCCTCTTGGTGTTGGTTGATACCCAACTCTGCAGAAATGCACAGATGCATCAAAAGTTTAGCAACAGATATAGGTCTTTCCACCTATGTATAAAACACATACTTTGACACAAGATAGAAAATTGAGTTAGCTTTCCAATACCACCTATTTGATGTCAATCCATTGTTGAAATAAAAATTTATGGGCGTTTTACTGAAGAGTAGTCCGTCCGTCGCACGAGAAGAAGTTGTCGAGGTTGTGTCTAGTGTCGAATGACACCAATGTGGGTGTCGAATGACACTCCTCCCAGTAAATGTCCGATGATTTTTATCAACTTCAAATAATTCAAAACTGGTTCAGAAGTTTCCTTACTTACAAAAGGACATCTGAACGTGTTTTAACCTATTTAGTTTATTTTCTAGCCACTTTTTAAGCTACTTTTAAGCTTTTTTTTAGATTGGGAGAGAAGAGAAGAATTCCTTCGGGAGTGTTTTTGGAACTCATGTGGATTTATTTATGTTATCTATTTATTTTTTGATTTCTTTTTCACTAATCTTGTCTGAACAATCGCTCTGTCAGATTTAGGAATTCATGAGTTTAATGTCAAACTGATAATCATTAAGTGATAGGATTATTTACAGATTTCTACACTAGGTTGTTTTGTAATACTATGATCTAGATTAGTTAACTAGAACCTAGAATCATAGGACAACCGAGAGACACAAGAGTGTAATCGAAACATGAATCTTGTTGGACTAAATACCTATTCATAGCGAGAGTTAGTCTAGGATTTAGTTGAACACATTAATTTTTTTATCTAATGCATGCTTGTTTGATTCATCATATCTGCATCTGATAGTTTATCGCAGCGAGAGTTGAATAACTTACTATTGAAATTCTAGTCCTAGAATTGAACCTAATAAAACACTTGACATCTATTGATTTAGTGCAATTCTCTCAAATAGTCATTTTTAAGTTTTTAAAAAATAGCTTTTAATAAAGAAAACGACCAAAATAACTTCTTTTATTTTGAAAATTTTAATTTTAAATTTTTTAAAATTTGAAACCCTATCCTCAAAACTCCATCCCTTAACTCTAAAACCGAAGTCTAGATTAGTTAACTCTAGGGTATAAATGTATATTGACCTTTTAATAAAAAATTTTTTGATCATTTTTCTTATTGAAAGCTATTTTTGTGACAAAAACTTAAAAAGAATATCTTACAGAATTTCTCATTGATTTATGTTTTGAATCATCTGTTTGATTTCTCTAGATCTAGTGCTTATCTATTTGTTTCACAACCTATGTATTTACTGTTTTGATTTATTCTTTTCATCTTTTTGATTTAGCTTAGCTTGAAACCATAAGTCTATTGCGCGATCCCCAATCCTTGTGGATTCTATCCTAAGTACTACGATGACATTCTTATTTGAGAGAGTTGCTTAAGGTTAATATGAGAATATCATAGGGTAAAAAGAATCATCAAAGAATTCATTTGCTTTCGTTAATGAGATTGGCTTGACCAGTATATAGATTTGTATTAAAGTAGAAAGGACCGACTCAAGAACAAAAAAGATCGAGAAAACGATTTTCATCTATAATTAAAAACCCCATGAATTGTCTTCGCAAAAGGGACAAGAAATCAGTTAGGCTTGTTTCCTAAATTTGTTCATATGTTAAAATACATAATAACCAACTGCGAAAGTTTTGGAATTTAATTTTTATATAGTAAAACATGTTAAATACTCATATGATTTTATTTTTTCATATTTTTCTGAGTTATATACTATTTTTATTTTTTTATTTTCTTTAATACAGGGGTAATTATGTCCAAAATTAACAAATTAATGCAAAAGTATAAATAGACAATTATATTCTCAATATAGACTATTTGACCAATTTCCCCAAATATAAAATAGACATTGAAGTTGACAAAAAAAATAGATTTTGAATTTTTTAACGTATTGAAAATAAAGAGATAAATTAAAGGCGGGACCGGTCCATCATCATTGCCACTCCCCAACGCCTCTCTTTCTCGCAGCTACTCGCAGAAAAATTGCTAAGTGTTGATGGAAAGTTCTTTCTCTCTAACTTTTTTCTAGTTTATGTTAAGATTTAATGTTTAAGTTTTAAAATATTAGATTTAGTGCTGTGATTATGATTTGGGTTAAAAACTAGATTTTCAAAATTTACATTTAAGGTTTAGGGGTTTAAATTTATTTAGGGGTTAGAGTTTAAATATCAACAAAAATTTTGTGGCAAATTCGTTGCTGTTTCATAAATAGTCACGAAAAATACATGACTAAATCGTGACAACATGACTAAATAATCACGAAAAATACATAACTAAATCGTGACAAATCTCCTAGTTGCTGCTAGGAGATGCACATGGAGAAGCATGTATGTGGGGTTGGGGAGTTGGATTAGGTGGTTGGCAAACCTCAAGTATTGCGACTCCTTTAGCTTCACACAAAGCAGTGAGTTGTTGGAACATCAAGTTAACAATTCCAGTCTGATTTATCACATCCCTCTCCAAACGAGTTTGATGAGGAAAAACCACAGTCGGTGGATCACTACAAGAAAACATCAAGGATTCTGAGGGAAAAAATCGTCGGCATTTCGTCGTAATATCGTTATTCCGACGACATACCGACGAAACACGTCGTCGGAAATAATTCCTCTGAATTTATTTTTTCCTCGGAAATCCCTCGGAATTCCGAGGAAATAAATTTCCGAGGAAATTCCGAGGATCACTAGTTTGTCGGAAATGTCCTCGGAATTTACCGAGGGAGAACTTCGTCGGTATAATTCCTCGAAAGTTCATCGATCGATGCGTGTTTGGACATATATACATCGATCGATAGGAGTATACCGACGGACATTTTCCTCGGTTTATTCCGAGGAACTTTTCCCTCGGTATATACCGAGGGACCAGTTCCTCGGAATTTTCCCCTCGGAATTTTCCGAGGGAGATGTCCCTCGGGATATACCGAGGGAAAACTTCCTCAGAATAAACAGAGGAACCTGTCCCTCGGTATAGCCCGAAC
>NC_027750.1:16137813-16155540 GCF_000695525.1 Brassica oleracea var. oleracea | reverse complement strand
GGAATTTCCTCGGAATATTCCGACGGACTGAGGTTTCCTCGGAATTCCGTCGGTATATTCCGAGGATTTCATTTTCCGTCGGAATGTCCGTCAGAATACCGCTGTTTTCTTGTAGTGGATTAATATGATCGTAATTCTCAACAATTAGTATATGTGAAAAATCTTAAACCAACATATGTGTCTAACCATTAGTTTTATTACACTACTAGTGTTATTTTTTAATATATGTGTATTAAAAAATTATCTTAAAATATAAATGGTATTTACATTGAAAAATTAATCGATAATCTAACATTCTATATATATATATATACACAAAATATTCTAATTTTTATTATTTTGATGATTTATACATAGTATTGTGTCAAAGCGAGGACATTAATGATATTTAGTAATAAAAACGATTGTAGCTAGTCGTTGCTAAATGGAACATTTATAACAACCAATTATCTCTAGATAATGGGTAACTATTTAGCTGTAGACCACCAACGGAATCCGTATCTATATAGATACGGATTGCTATAGTTAGCCACATATTTAGCTACAAAATTAAAACGATGTGTTTTGTCACTATATGTGTAGTTAAAAAACCTGGCTACGAAAATGTCTTTGCCAATCCGTAACTAATTTAATGAATTCTTGTAGTGTCTTGGTTGTGGCGCCGGCCCTTACACAAAGCCGATGCACCCGCTTGCGGCCGTTGGTTTTATTAATAAAATTCGGCCACACCTTACAAATAATTTCTTTAGTCTAGTGGTTAACAGGTATATCCACTCTTTGTTCAGATCAAGGGTTCCATGGTCACAATTTCAACTTCTTATTTTCTTTATGTTCTTCTTTTCTTCAAAGACTTAAAGAGTGGCCACATTTTTTTTTTGGTTGCATCCAGCCTTTCAAATTCTAGGACTGGTCTGCTTGGTTGACAACGAAGTTTGGTGAGCAAAGTTTCCTTCTTATTAATTTAATGTTCGGTTTCTTTAATATGTACTTTCATCCAGCTTGAAAACATTTCAAAATCTCTTTGTCCTCACATTATGATATGTTTCTTTTTGAGATAGAAAAAAGGGTTTTGTTTGATCCGTCTCAAAATCATGGGTATTTGCATGAGTGTTCAGGTTAAAGCTGAGAGTCCAAGTAACACAGGTACTACAAGGCTCAAGCTTTCAATTTTCATATATAGAATAACGACTACTCCTGCAAATGTTTATTATTTAATTTTGAGGTTTTAAGAGTTTGAATTTATTTTGGTTGGCAATAGAGTAGGGTCTAAACTTTAGGGTTTGTTGTTCATTTATTTTTTACGTATTTTTTTCAATTCGAGGTTAGGCTTTCCGGGACTTAAGTCACTTAACTTAAAAGTTTGGTTTCTAACGCTAAAAATAATTAGTTTTTTTTTTTTATATTTCAAAAAACAAATTAATGATTAGGTTTTCGTAAACTGTCTTTTTGGGTGTTTGGCTAATTCACGGCTCATTTTAGTTGCCAGAGGAAAAGACAAGCAAGAAAATTCAGAATCTTTACATTTGTCTGATCTCTTAATTACAACAAAACCATTTGTACTAAAATTTCGGATAAATGGGTTTTGTGAAAAAAGTGCAATCAAAAGTTTTTTTATATGTAAACTATTTGTTTGGTGTTTGCATAGGTGCGAGTCCGAAGTATATGAGCTCAGAGGCAAATGATACACAAAGCATGGGAAGCAAATGCTCTTCTGTGTCTGTCAGAACAAGCCCTCGAACCGAAGGAGAGATCTTGCAATCTCCAAACCTAAAATGTTTCAGCTTTGCTGAGCTCAAAGCAGCAACTAGGAATTTCAGACTAGACAGTGTTCTTGGTGAAGGTGGATTCGGTTGCGTCTTTAAAGGATGGATTGATGAGGAATCTCTCACTGCATCTAAACCGGGAACCGGAATGGTTATTGCTGTCAAAAGACTCAACAAAGAGGGTTGGCAAGGTCATCAAGAATGGCTGGTAGATTCGAAAAGCTAACTTCAATCTTTTGATCACTTATATTGAAGAAAAAAAAAATTATATTGAAGATTGTTTGTTTATGATTTTCGTTGATTAATGCTGCTGCAGGCGGAAGTGAATTACTTGGGGAGGCTTTCTCATCCTAATCTTGTGAAACTCATCGGTTACTGCTTAGAGGATGAACATCATCTTCTTGTGTATGAGTTCATGCCTTGTGGAAGTTTAGAGAATCATTTATTCAGAAGTATTGTCTTGTCTTCTCTTGTTCATTCATCTGGTAACTCGCAATGTTATTCAATCTTGTTTCTTGCTGTTACAGGAGGTTCCTACTTCGAACCGTTATCTTGGAATCTTCGGTTGAAAATTGCTCTTGGTTGTGCGAAAGGTCTAGCTTTTCTTCACAGTGCCGAGACGCAAGTCATATACCGTGACTTCAAAACCTCTAATATACTTCTTGATTCGGTACTTCCATCTTTTGATATAATGAAAAATAGCTGTGATAATAAGATTTTATGTTTGAGAAAAATCTCATTGACATGATCACAGAACTACAATGCTAAGCTATCTGACTTCGGTTTGGCTAAAGACGGTCCAACAGGTGATAATAGCCATGTCTCTACAAGGGTCATAGGTACCTATGGATACGTAGACCCTGGTTACCTTTTGAACGGTTAGCCTCTCAAAAGTCTTTTTTTCTTTCTGTGATTTGATTTACTTCTTTATGATAACCACTAACTCTTTCACTTAGGTCATTTAACAACCAAGAGTGATGTCTATAGCTACGGTGTTGTGCTTTTGGAGATGTTGTCTGGACGTAAAGTTGTGGACAGTAATCGTCCACCGAGAGAGCAAAAACTAGTGGATTGGGCAAAACCATTACTTGCAAACAAGAAGAAGGTTTCACGAGTTATCGATAACCGTATCCGAGATCAAATCTCAGTGAAAGAAGCACATAAAGTAGCTACTCAAGTGTTCAGATGTCTCGACGTTGACAAAAACCAGAGGCCAAACATGACCGAGATTGTTTTTCACCTCGAAAACATCCAAGCTTCGCGTGAAGCAGGAGGAAATAAGACCGAGAAAAGAATGCGTAGGAGAAGAGACAGTTTTGCTCAACAAACCGGTGTGGGCGGGATAGCAACTGCTTATCCACGTCCGTCTGCTTCGCCTCTGTTTGTCTGAGAAGGAAACGATGATGTTCTGCTCTGTTTAGTTCAGATGTACAGTTTTGGTTCGGCTTATGCACCCAAGGGATTCAAGTTCATTGCTCGTCAGAGATTTGACAATTGATCTTTGGTGTGAGAGTTGTTTAACATAAAGTATAAATGATCTCTCATGTCTTCAACTTCAAGCTTTGTCATATTATGCACGACAAGGGGGACAAAGAAATACTTTCATATATATATTTACAAAGCAAAATGCACAACAAAGCAATTTCGGTAGTAACAAACAAAAGAATTTTTTGCGTTTCCTACTTTCAGTTCTTTGACTAAGAAGATTGTGGACAGTGAAACAAAACTCTGTGGATGTTAAAATGGGCTTTAACTTGACAAAGTTAACCATAACCCTGTATCAAAATCTTTAATCTTAATGTTGATTTTTGAGACATGACTAACATAGGGTTCAACTTAGTCCACGAATTTATAGGGTTAAGTTTTCAACTAATTGATTTTTCTCCACACCATTTTTATACAATATTTAAATTAAAATTAAAATTTAAAATTTGTTACAAAACTATCATTACCATTATAAACGCTCGTATATATGTCAAAAGAGAAGAAAAATATAATTTCGTCTTTGCAAAGATACCGCGTGGCCGTCGACGTCCATGTTTTATCTGAAGACTATTATAAATTTTCGATTAACTAATTTGAACATTCTAGGGTTTAGAAATTGAATAGCATATCGATTTTTGTGATTTGAGTTCGGGTAGTGGATGTCAGCTAAAGCAAAATCATGGAATGTGATCAGTGGCGGAGGGAGAAAAATCTTTTACAGGGGTCAAATAGATATAAAACATGTATTTTACCATGGTCAATAGGCTAAATTCTTCATATTTTCTGTAAGAAATGCATGTAAAATTTCTTTTTACAAAAAATCATAAGGGTCATTTAACCCACCTGAGACCATGCTATAATTAGATTGAGCTATAATTAGTAACAAACTTGAGCAATTATATTATTAAGTATATTCTAACAACTTTGATCATATTATGTGTTTACAACTTTTTGTCAAACTTTATACACTATATCTTATATGAATAATGTGAAAAAATAAAATCTATTTATATATTTATAAGAATAATTATTATTTATAAGGTAAAAACTAAAACTATAAGAAAGAGTTTCATTATTCTAGATCAATATTTATGTTTATAAGATCATATTAATTTCTAAATGATAATTTTAGAAATAATATCTTATAATAATTTTAATATAGTTTTTTAAAATAAATGTACTCATGTATATATAAATTAATTTTTCATTTTATGCTTTACATATTGATGTGAATTAAAATGTAATGCATCTTCATCCAATTGGTATATATATAAACTATAAACTAATAATTTGCATGTATATATTGTACATTAGATAAATCTTTTTGTACATACAAATTAATTTTTTGAAAATATCTCTATATATTTAATTTCTGTTTTAATATGTATGAATTAAAATATGACATATTTTCTACTTTCAATTAATATATATACAAATATATTATTTATTTACATGCATACGTTTTTGGTGCTTAAATTTTATATGCATATATTATAGGTAAAAACTATAAATATACCATAGATATAAAGCTTTTTAATTAAATATACTATATTTTATAATTATTATATATATTATATAAATACAATAAAAATTAGAACAAAAATTGAACTTACCTATGCCCGGCAAGCCGGTACACAAATATAGATTATCTATTCTGGTGAAAGAACGATACTGAAGATCCAGAGTTGGATAATAATTCATACCCTTGGATTATATAGTACATTTGGAAAGCGAGAAATGATAAACTATTTAGAGAGATAGACATGGATCCTTTGGAAACTGTCTGATATGCTGAGTCAGAATGCCAAATTTGGTTTGAAGCTAATCTCGAGAGTAGGAACCGACAAACCTTCAACACCCAGAACAGGCCCTGACTTTTGAGAGATGCATGACCAATATTTATATAACACTTGTGTCGACCCTTCTTTTGCTAAATAACATTGTGTCAACTAGAATAAGTTTTGGCCAAAGTGTGTGAATGGTGTAGCAATATGATGGCAGATAGTAGCGGTCCTGGGTACAAGCCATAGAAACATGTGTTTCCCGCCATTTTTATAATATGTGTTATTTTGGCTTTTAATTTCAACATCTCCCGTAGCCAAATTGGTTTAGGCATAGATTAAGAGTGTTCTTGGTGTCCTGTTTGAATCTCCTGAGCTGCATTCTTATATTTTCTTCTTTATTATTTTTGATTACTAAATAATAGGTCCAAATTATTTAATTTTGTTTTTAGCCCTTAAATTTTCCGGACCGGGTCTGATGGCAGATATACTGTACATGAGATTTTTGTGTATTTTATTGCCTTTTTGATGTTTCAAAAGTGATAAGAAGGAGAACTGTCTATTTTTTCCTACATGAAAATCTCACATAAATCATCAATTCTTGTGATCTGTAGTATAAACAATTGTTTGAATGATGGGCCCCAAAATTATCATAATATACGGGGGCATAATACAATTTCCCTTTTATTCTAATGGTAAGTACAACTCTGGTTACAGAACCGGTCCTAGTTTTTTTTGAGGCTGCAAGCTTAACATGTAAGAAGTGGCCAAAAATAATTTTAGCACCTGGGATGATTCGAACCCTGCTCTTTTCAAAGTGACAAGTGCTGTTTCAACCACTAGACTACGAAGTGATTTAGATAATTATATGGCCGGTTGGATTATTATAATCTGGCGGCTAGAAGCACATGTTTCATCCGCTTATAGCCAGGGCCGGCTCTGTCTGGTTAACATCTCAATATCTTGCATCGGAAGTGAAATGTATGATAGTAAGATGAAATATGTGAACTATTGTGAACCACAAATGTCTATATATTTATGCGATTTGGTACAGAGAAACTATAGTGAAAATACAATGTTTGAATCCCTGTTCTAAAAATCGGCCGCCTAGCCGCCTAGGCGCTACGCGTCACTCTTCCGCCTCGATTTATGCCAAATAGGTTTAAAAAATCGGATATCCGATTTTTTCCGCCTAGACCGCTTAAATGACCGCATAGCCGCCTAAATGACCGCCTAGCCGCCTAGGCGGCCGCCTAATCTATTTTTTATTTTTATTTTTATTTTTATTTTATTTTTTATTTATTTTTTATTTTTTTTTAATAATATTTTTATTTTTTATTTGATCTAAAATTTTATAAATATCATTTATATTCATAATTTTGATGAAAAATACACTATATTAAGTTTATGTATATTCTATTTGTGTGTTTTATACAATCTTAAACATGAAAATGTATTAATGTTATACACGATTAAATATTAACATGTTTTATAACACAGTAAACCATCTAAAAATTCCGCCCCGCATAATTTCCGATTAATCCCCGATTTTCTCTTTAGGCGCTAGGCCCAACCCGATCGCCCGACTAGCGCCTAGCGCGTTCCGGAACAGGGGTTTGAATGAAACGACAAACAATTTGAGAAAAAAAAAATTATGTAGCGTTCGAGTTATTTTTGTATAAATATTATTGTAGATTAAGGTGTGACCGGCAACCAATAAAGTGATTAAGAGTAATAAATATAGAGTAAGTCAGAGTAAAATTTTTGGAGTAAATAACATACTAAAAGAAAGAAAAAAATAAAAGAACAGAAGCTAGCGCAACTCATTTACTCTCCAAAAACCATGAATGAAAAATAAAGCGTTTATACCTTCAGTTAAACAGTAATAGGAGTAAAATAATTAAAAAATATTAAAAAAAAAAATCACTTGATTGGTTACTTTATGATACATAAGAAGTAGATGACAGGGGCAGACGTTTAGAGGAGGAGGAAGTCGTTGGAAGGTTGTACAACGAGCTCGTGAAATGGCAAGTGTCATTTTTGATTGGACAAGTTCATCTTTCTATGATAAACAAAATATAAAACAGAGTCCTTGTAATCTTTTACGATTCATTCTAAATCATTTGTAAGACTTTCTCAATCTTGTGGAATTATAATATTAGTTCTTCATTTGGTTCATTGAAGTTTTAAGATCTTTCTTCTCTTTAGATATTCTACTCTTGAGCTGCGATTCTGTGCGTTTACGAACATTGGAACCGCAAAAGGACCCCAAATATCAAGATGAACCAAGTCAAAAGGTGACTTTGATAAGTGAAAGAAGGAAAAGAAAGGCGTTTTTGTTTTGCCAAAGGACAAATTGTACAGAGTTTATTATGATCTAATTTTGCAGAGGACACGTGAAGAAGTTTGGAGAGAGCTTGAATCTTGTTAGGAGAGGGATGACCAAGCCGCTGATGCCACACATCTGAAGAAATTTGAAAGATAGTTTGCGTTGAAGAAGAAGAATCATCAACAGGAGAAGATGAATTAGAAAGAGATGAATGTAGATCTAAGACGTAGAGATTATTGCAGAGATAATCCTTCCCAATCAGGTAATCCGGAGTAAGCGCCTAGTGAAGAAAAAAATTATGAGGAAAGATGAGACAAGAACAAAAAGAGAACAGAACAGAGATAGAACTGCTCCGTGTAAGAGCACTAATGCTTAAGAGACTGAACTTGAAATGAGGAATGTACAAAACATCAAATAGAAGATCTTTTGAGAGTTGAATGGTGCCAGACAAGGTTACATGAATATGTGTTCAATCAGGAAGTGTCACCAAGGTGGTAGTGATGGACTTAGTTTGGTGAAACAATCCTAAGTTCGAACTAACGTGACAGCTAGCGCCAGTGTCAATTATCCAAGCATGAGCAGTAAAACTAAGGCCATTATTTATTCCCGCAGAAACGAAATGAGAATTAATTGAAGCGATTAGTACTTGATGGAGGATGTTCCGGTGGAGTTTGAAGAATGATTTGAGGTTGTGGTTTAGACGTGGAGGCTGTTCCATCTGAAAGACTAATCGTACTGCCCGATATCTGAGAAATATTGCCAATCAGATTATTGTGATTCGCTCTCAAGACACTTAGAAGCTTGTTGACTTGATCTGATGTCACTGTCCCCATATGAGTATCATGTCGATCCAAAAGAGATATACCATCAGTATCCTGAAGAAGAACATTTGCAACATTTTCTTTACGAGGCCAAGTATGTTGATTCTTCTGACTCGGAGAAGAGGTTGCTAATGGTGCTACTTTGTTGTAGTTGTTATGTTGCTTGTATCCTTGAGGATACCAATGAAGCTTGTAACACCGATGAACTGTATGGCCCGAAAATCCACAATGTGAACATAGCTGCCTGATCTTCTGCTTGTTATAACCAGCAGTATAAGCAGCAACCACTTGCTCTTAAGATGATGTTTGAGAAATCTGAAATGCTACCACACTAGTAATCTTCATAGATCGCTGTCTCTCTGCTTGTGAAACAAGGTTGAAAACCTTTGATATGTTTGGCTTAGGATCCATCATAAGAATCTGACCTCGAGTAGCAGTGTATGTATCATTCAGTCCAGTGAGGAATTTCAAGATATGATATTGTTCTTCTATGTTTGCTATCCGCTTGAGACTTGCACAATCATGACGAGCACATCAGCATGTATATGGACTTTCATGATTCTTTAACTCTTCTCATAGCTGTTTCAAACGAGTGTAGTACTCACTAACACTGTGTGATCCCTGAGTCTCAGCAAAAATTTGCTGTTTAATCTCCACAGTGCGTGGACTATCACTCTGCTTAAACTGATCATGTATGTCCAACCACATCTGAAGAGCTGTATCAAGATACATAATGTTCTTGGCAATGGACTTTTCAACCGCATTCACAATCCAAGTACAGACGATGTTCTTACATCTCGACCAAGAAACATGATCAGGATGAGTCTCAGCAAGTTCCGGATAAGATCCATCACCAAAAACAACTTTATTTCGAGTTCCTAACACCATTAACATAGAGCTACACCATGTGTTAAAGTTCCCTAATCCAGCGAGTTTCTTAGAGACGAGAGATATACCAGCATGATCGGCACTGTGAACGTAGAGCGGATTGGAGTTCGGAGCGAGAAGAGACGTCGACGGTTGACAATTTTCAGAAGTCTCGGTTTGCGGATTAGCCATCGGATAATCAAGAACTTGATCGCGGAAGAAGGAAAAACGCAAATAAAAGGCCAATGATGGAAAGAAAAAAGAAAACATTATTGCAATCACCACTGATAGAAGATGATAAATTGCAAAAATCTCAAGAAAACACAGTTCGAAGAACACAGCAAAAAAAAATCGCGAAGCGATACACTCATCGATTGAGAAAGATGAATAGAATCGACAAGAACGAACTGATTTCCGAGAAAATTGAAGTAAGGAAGCAAAGATTTAAGATCTCTGATACCATATTAGAATCTTGAGATCAACGAAGAAGAAAGAGTTTATTGAGAAAATGAAATCGTATATTGCTCAAGTTACCTTCCACAACTGTACAATAGAGTGTATTTATACATATGGTTTAGTAAAGGGAAGCTAAGCTAAACGAAGTTAGTTAGACAAAAGGAAACCTTTACCGATATCAATAATTCTAATAGGTTTCTTATTCGTCCCGTTTTACACGTTTAATTTTTTACCCACTAATGTATGACTTCAAAATCTCATATCCTTGTTTCATGCTTTCTAGTGGTTGTCAGTGTCCCATTCATTACGTATGTTTTCTACAGCTACAGCCCTAACGAACGTCAAAACTCTATTCTGTTAAGAGAGTCATGACTTTCAAATTTCACATAACTAAAAAATGATATAAGTAATAACCTAATGTGTATAAAATGATAGTTCGAAACTTTGAATGGTGGCACATTTGGTCTCTTGATATGGTTTAGTCGCTCATTTCTTTCCTAACGCGGATCAGGAACTCCAATTGAGTGGAGATCAAGGCGTTGGATATGTTGTGAGGCAAGATTACTTATTACCAGTACCAGTAACCAGTCAAGATTACTTATTCGAAATAGTAGGATATGATTTTGAGGCATTTGTATACATTGATAACCTCAAAGATTAAAGGGAAAACAAATCAGCAAGTAGAAAACAGAGCAATTCTGATTCAAGCATTTGGTTGATAGGAGAAGCCATTAACAGTGAAGCCTCCATCAACACAAATGGTTTGACCAGTGATATAAGAAGCTGCAGGTAGACACAAGAATACCACTAGTGATGCAACGTCATTGGGCTCTGCAGCGCGACCCAGTGGAGTTCTATTGAACAGTCCTTCTTTGTATCTAACGTTGTCAAGATACTTTAAGAAACACAAATTGACTGATGATTAGAGAAACTGAGATAATTAAATTCACAAAAAAAAAACAAATATGTAAAACCAATTGTCTTTCTTTTACTTACAGTTTGGGACAGAGGAGTCCTTATAACATTAGGCGAAACAGCGTTGGATCTTATACCATCTTTGGCCCATTCACACGCCAAATTTCTAGTTAGCTGATTCAAAGCTCCTGTAAAATAAATAACTAAAACATTCAAAAAACTCTTTGTTGATTAGCCAGTCTTGAACTGCATCTAGTAGTACCTCTAGTTACCTTTTGTTAGACCGTAAATGGATCCACAGTCAACCGATACAATTCCTGCAACCGAGGAAATGAAGATGATGCTTCCGTAGCCTGAACCCTTTAAAAGAGGATGTGAAAGCTGAGAAAAATGGAAAGCAGGTTCTAAGTTTGTTGAGATGTGGAAAGTGAAATCCTCTGCAACATATTCTGTTGTTGGCTTCCCACGAAGTACGCCCACATTGTTCACCTACGTTGAAAAACAAGACGATTTTCTCCAAGTTTTCTTAGTTGTTTCTATTATAAGATCATTTACTTACAAGAATGTTGAGTTTGCCATCGAATAGCGCGGACACTTTTTGTATTAACGTTTCTCTCTGAGGACGAGAGGTTGCATCACAGATTGAGCCACTCACTTGAAACCCTTTCTTTTCCCATTCGCTTAAACTTTGATTGAGAAATGTTTCAGAGATGTCGCATACGTGGATTCTAGCTCCAAAACTAGCTAACTCTTCTACTATGGCATACCTAAGCTTTCCACAAACATATTGTTTTCTTGAAATCTTGACCATCCATGACGTTAAATAGAAGTAGAAAATACAAAAATAAAAGACGAACCCGACTCCGCTGGCTCCACCGGTCACAAGAGCAGTCATACCTTGAAGACTCCATCTTTTATCCATTTTTGTTTGCCTGTGGGTAGCAAGAGATGGCCACAAGTGAATTAGACTGACTTTTTTAATCAATATTTGACAAGAAGTACTCGAAAAACAAGAATAATGGTAAATTGGTAGTTGAGTATGGGCCAATGACTATCGCACGTGGATTTTGTGACGGAAACGTAGCGAATTATTGGTATTTTATACAAGTCATTTTTAAGTTTTTTTTTTTTTTTTTTTTTTTTTAACAGGAGGTTCAATCGGCGATCCGTAATCCGCAAGTGGTTTCCGATTGCCCGAAGGCCCGTAATCCGCACCTGGTTTCCGATTGCCAACCGTCTAATCCCCCTGGTCCGGAACCAGCCGACACTAATACCCATTACCCAAGGACCCGGCACCAAGGCCGCGATAACTTTAAACTTGGGGAGGACGTAAATCATTCCGTGGCCACAGGGGATATTCGAACTCGGGTCCGTATCGGTGTTATAACTACCTCAAGACCACTAGCCCACCACCCCGTAGTCATTTTTAAGTTTACAAATCAGTATATCGTAACTCAAATGTTTAAGCAATTTCTCTTATTTTAACCTAAACAGACACTTGTACCCTAAAAATAATTATTAAACTTAAAACCAAAGCATTAAAATATTTTTGATTGAGTGTATTTTTGAAAATTGTATTTTAAGAAATTTTTCAATGTTATACACTAAACAATAATCACTAAATTTTATCTGCAAATGATAAAATATTTTTGATTGAATATATTTAAAAAATAATAATAGTTAACTTATGATATTTCAAGCATTTTCTCCAATTTTAGTATATGCTTATAGTATACGACTACATTGCATTTCCACCACACATACAAACTCCTTTTTCTTGTGTCGGCATACATACTCAATCATTCATTTCAGACTTATCTTATCTTTTTAATATAATTAATTCACACTTAGTGATCTTCATTTTATATATATATATATATATAATCTATGGCATTTCTAGTCATTGCAAATAACATGCAAAAGGTAAAGATGGATAAAAGGTGGAGTCTTCAAGGTATGACTGCTCTTGTAACCGGTGGAGCGGGTTTGTTTTTCTTCCTATTGATATCGTCTTCAATGGTCAAGATTTTAAGTAATATTTTTTTGTGGAACGCCCGCTTAGGCATGCCATCGTAGATGAATTATCTGCTTTTGGAGCTAGAATCCATGTATGCGACATATCTGAAACACTGCTCAGTCAAAGCTTAAGTGAATGGGAAAAGAAAGGGTTTCAAGTGAGTGGCTCAGTCTGTGATGTAACCTCGCGTCCCGAGAGAGAAACATTAATACAAACTGTCTCCTCATTGTTCGATGGCAAACTCAACATTCTTGTAAGTAAAGCATACACGTTGAAACATTTTATTTTTAGAGAAATCATCTTTTGGTTCAACGTAGGTAAACAATGTGGGCGGACTTCGTGAAAAACCAACAACAGAATATGGGTCAGACGATTTCACTTTCCATATCTTAATAAATGTGGAAGCTGCTTTCCATTTTTGTCAGCTTTCACTTCCTCTCCTATAGGCTTATGGATTTGGAAGCATTGTCTTCACTTCATCTGTTGCTGGGGTTGTATCATTTTCTTGTGGATATCCCTTTATGGTCTAGCACAAAGGTAACCAAAGTACTACTAGAGGCAAGATTAACAAATCAACAAGGATGCTCTTTTCTTTTGTTGATTCATAATATAAGTCTTGTACAGGAGCTCTGAACCAGTTAGCAAGAAATTTGGCATGTGAATGGGCAAAAGACGGCATAAGAGCCAACGCTGTTGCCCCTAATTCTATCAGGACTCCTTTGTCTCAACAAGTAAACAATAAATCAACTTAAAAAAAATATCCTTAACAATTAACAACCTCAAGTCCTATAATCATTCTCTCAAATTTTGTTTCTTGAATTTCTTGATGACTTCAGTTTTAAGGAGGCATTTTTCAGTAGAACTCCACTTGGTCGCATTGGAGAACCAAATGAGGTTGCTTCACTAGTGGCATTCTTGTGTCTACCTGCAGCTTCCTATATTACTGGTCAACCCATTTGTGTTGAGGTTTCTCCTATCAACCATATGCTTGAGAATGGCCTTGCCGCTTGTTATAAAACCGTTTTAAGAAACGAAAAAAAAAAACTGTCTTTAAAAGTGTCCGTTATCTAATAAAAATTCTCACGCTGTGAGTTTATGCACAAAAATATAAACGAGTTTGCTTTGCCATTGTGGAGATGCTAATCTTGTGGTATAATAGTGAGAATCTTAGCGACCACGCACGGCTCTTTCAATTTTGTGGTAATAGTGGTAATACAATCGTAAAAATCTTTGAAACAATTAAATTTAAGCTCAGAACTAAGCCTTTACATGTTCAACTCATCACGTGCGAATGAAGTTAGTTTTGAAAGAGACAAATGCCTGTCTCTTTTGGTAGAAGATTTTGATTTAAAAGCCAATTTGGCCTTGGACACTAGCTTAGATATTTTAGTCATATTCTCTCTTACGCATGACATTTCCACCACACAAACAAACGTAATCATTAATTATGGTTTACTACTTATCTCAGCCAACATTTATCGTATGTATATTATATAGACCTACAAGTAATGTATATTATCTTTGGCATTTCTGGTCATTGCTAATCACAAAACAAAAACAAAGAATGGATAAAAGATGGAGTCTTCAAGGTATGTCTGCTCTTGTAACCGGTGGAGCCAGCGGAATCGGGTACCTTTTTCTTCTCTGTTTGATGTGTATCACCTCTTTTAACCTTTCTTCTAATTCTATTTAATATACAAACTTAAGGGACTTAAAGTTTGAGGAATGTCTAGGTATGCCATAGTAGAGGAATTAGCTAATTTTGGAGCGAAAATCCACGTACGTGACATATCTGAAACTCTGCTCAATCAAAGTTTAAATGAGTGGGAAAAGAAAGGGTTTCAAGTCAAAGGCTCTGTCTGTGATGTAACCTCACGTTCTGAGAGAGAAACATTGATACAAAATGTCTCCTCCCTGTTCGATGGTAAACTCAACATTCTTGTAAGTAAATGATCTTAATAAGCAAATAAGCAACTAAAGCATAGTCGTGAACGGAACTTTTCTAAAGAGAAATCTTCCTTTTGTTCAAATAGGTAAATAACGTGGGAGTACTTCGAGGAAAGCCAACAATAGAATATGTGGCAGAAGATTTTGCTTACCATAGCTCAACAAACTTGGAAGCTGCTTTCCATTTTTGCCAGCTTTCACATCCACTCTTAAAGGCTTCAGGTTATGGAAGCATCTTCTTCTTGTCTTCTGTTGCAGGAGTTGTATCATTTGAGTATGGATCCATTTACGGTGTAACCAAAGGTAATAATAGTTACTACTAGATGCAGTTTGCATGACTGACTAATCAACAACTTTTTCTTCATTTTTTATATTTTGTTGAACTTATTTTATTAGGATCTCTGAACCAGCTAGCGAGAAATTTGGCATGTGAATGGGCAAAAGACGGCATAAGAGCCGTTGCACCTAATGTTGTCAAGACTCGACAGTCTCAGTCTGTAATAACAATATATAATTTACAAATCTTGTTTTGTGAATTTAGCAACTGACTTCCTCTAATCCTAACTCAATTTTGTTTCTTAAAGTATCTTGAGGACGTCAGTTTCAAGGAAGAATTGTTCTGTAGAACTCCACTTGGTCGTGCTGGAGAGCCGAATGAAGTTGCATCGCTAGTGGTCTTCTTGTGTCTACCTGCAGCTTCCTACATCACTGGTCAAACCATTTGTGTTGATGGAGGCCTCACAGTTAACGGTTTCTCCTATCAGTCACGGGCTTGAGAATGGCCTTTTAAACTTGAATAAAAATCTCACGATGTGAGTGTGTATACGAAAACATAAACTTTTTCGCAGTTCCATTAGTTTATTTTCTTCAAAAAATAGAGAAGCATGCTTAATTACTGATCCTTTTAATGATTTTCAAATTTATTCAACCAAAAAACAGTTTTGTACAATAAATTCTTCTTAGTTTTCTTTAAGCTATGGCTTTATATAAGTAAATAAACATTCTTCTTGTATTAGGATCTTAATTTAGCTAAAGGTGTGGTTCTTCAAGTTTTCTTTATCTCCATCAAGTTGCTAGCCATTTTTGCATCGCATCATCATATTGAACTTTAGGGTACAAAATCCCAAATCTGAAGTTAAAAGGAATAAGGGATATTATTAGTCCCACATCATGTGAGATGATGGTCTTTGGGTAATATATATGTGATGATGGTTTAGGGTCATTACTAGTATGGTATCAGAGCCCATCATAAAAGCCAGTAGATGATTTCCCACATAAACAGTTTTCTATCTATATAGCTGGTAAAAGTGGCTTATTTTGTTGCGGTATGTCTGACATGTTGGGTTTTGGCTTTTTCCATTGAACTGTTTTCCATTCACATCCCGAGAGGGGCTATTAGAGTCTCACATCGTGTGGGATGATGGTCTTTTGGGCAATATATATGTGATGTGGCAATCCTTCGCTCTTGAGATAGCTTTTGGGTATAAGTTAGGTCCATTACTAATAGATATCCCCATCATCGCATCACCATATTGAACTTTTAGTACACATTTTTTTCTACAACAGAGAATCTATTTATTATACTTTGTCAATCATATTGGCGAGATATTGATGAGCTAGTGAACGCTCGCTGTGTCCATTTCTCTCTCTCCAGAGAATAAATCACAACGGAGAAGATACAGCCGAGTCTTGTCCATCCGCATTGTAAGTGACCAACTCAATGAGATGGTGCTAATTAGAAGTGTAAGTTGATTCGAGCATATGGTCACTAGTAGTTTCCATATCTCTTCTGGATAGGTACAGCTGAAGAATAAGTGATTTCTTGTTTTGATGGATCTCGACATAAGATACACGATATGTTGAAGAAAAACACACTTGCAGCGGAATATACTTATTGTGTTCCCCGCACACAGTGTGAACATGTGAGAAAAATAATTCGACAATAGTATGATATACAATAAATAATAACTAAATGAGACAAGCATTTTTTACGTAGAAAATATCTTCAATGTGCGAAGGAAAAATCTATTGGACCATATTCTACTCAAAATCCATTATATAAATGCGTATGATTACAACTACTACCTCCTTGTTCACACACGAAAACAGATCCAGAGACTCTAGCTACAAAAATGTATCTCCAAAACAAGATACCACAACAACAAGAGAGAAACACAAAAGCTTCGAAACAAGCAGCTATAAAATGACCTAAGCTCACTAGGATTACTGCAACCAGAAACTAATTGCACCGTGCAAATCCAAGATGAACAAGTCAACAACAATTCTGACAAGTTTCAGCTCAATCAGA
The DNA here is from genome assembly GCF_000695525.1 of Brassica oleracea var. oleracea. Taxonomy (NCBI): domain Eukaryota; kingdom Viridiplantae; phylum Streptophyta; class Magnoliopsida; order Brassicales; family Brassicaceae; genus Brassica; species Brassica oleracea. The sequence goes on along the minus strand of NC_027750.1, from coordinate 16,138,851 downwards.
AAATATCTTATCTTGATTTACTAAAAACTCAAGACAACACTAAAAACATGTAGTTTTAATAATTTATGCTACGGTTAAATTGGTCAAATGAGATACATAATCAGTCATTTTCCGTGAGCGGCATTAGAGCATCAGCAACAATAGGAATTCTCAACAATCATCTCTTACTTTATTATATTGATATTTTAACAAAATGAATTAACAAAATGAATATCAAGTTTTATTTTTTCAAAATATTACACCACTAAAAACATGACACATGTAGAAATTGTTTCTTTCACTATGTGAAAGTTTCTTCCATAAGAGACGTTGTTTCTTTCTTCTTTTATATTATATTTTCTATTTCTTTCTTAATTGTTGTGAAACAAGAGAATATAATCTGTATGTTTATGAATAAATTTATGTATTATTCATAAACATAAGGAGCCCTTTATATATAGAGAATTACACCGTCATAAAATAATGGAAAGACTAAAGAAAAGAAATATAAATATGGAAAGAGTACAAATCATAATCTAATAAGAAAAATGCAAGATGTCGATTCTCTCTCTCTCTCTCTCTTCACGGTCGACTCTCTCTCTCTCTAGCATTGGGCCGGTTATGGACCGGGCCGGTTATGGACATCCACAATATGATTTATAACACTCCCCCTTGGATGCCATAACCATACAGAGTTTGTAATACGCTTTAGATGTTGCTTCATTAAAACCTTATCAGGAAAACCCAGTGGGACAAAACCATGGTGAAGGAAAAAGAGTACAACACGTATTACTCCCCTTGTTCTGAACATCACTGAAGGTCTTTCAGTCTACGCATCCCAATCTGATGCGTGAGCTTCCTGAACGTGCATGTAGGAAGTGATTTGGTGAACAGGTCGGCTAAGTTGTCATTGGAATGCACTTGGACGACTTGAACCTCGCCGGCTTTCTGAAGCTCGTGAGTGAAGAAGAACTTAGGCAGTATTTTCTTCGTCCGGTCTCCTTTGATGTAGCCATCCTTAAGCTGAGCAATGCAAGCTGCATTGTCCTCATACATCAC
>NC_027750.1:16134847-16137742 GCF_000695525.1 Brassica oleracea var. oleracea | reverse complement strand
CGTAACCACACAGACTCGCGGCTGGCCTCGTGAATAGCCAAGATTTCCGAATCGTTTGATGAAGTGGCCGCGATTCTCTGCTTCATGGAACGCCATGAGATGGTCGTACCACCATGAGTAAAGACGTAGTTGGTCTGTGATCGAGCATTGTGAGGATCCGAGAGATAACCTGCATCAGCAAAGCCAACTAATCCTTCTTTGTTATGGTTAGTATAAAATAAACCCAAGTCTTTTGTTCCTTGCAGGTAACGAAGAATATGTTTAATCATGTCCCAGTGCCTTTGGGTTGGACAAGAGCTAAATCTAGACAATAGATTCACGGCAAAACATATATCTGGTCGTGTGTGACTAGCCAGATACATCAAAGCTCCTATGACACTGAGATATGGCACTTCGGGACCAAGGACATCTTCATCATCCATCTTAGGACGGAATGGATCAGTGTCCAGGCCGAGAGACCTCACGACCATGGGGATAGATAAGGGGTGAGACTCGGCCATGTTAAATCTCTTGAGTACTTTTTTTGTATATGTCATTTGATGCACAAGGATTCCATCTCTTATGTACTCAAGCTGTAACCCCAAACATAATTTCATTTTTCCTAGATCTTTCATCTCGAATTCTTTCTTAAGATATTCAACTGTTTGGGAAATCTATCAAAAAGTTCCTAGGATATTCAAATCATCAACATACACTGCTATGATTACAAAGCCCTGACCGAATTTCTTTATAAAGATACAAGGGCTGATCGGATCGTTCTTATATCCTTCTTTCACTAAGTACTCACTTAGTCTATTGTACCACTTTCGGCTTGATTGTTTCAATCCATAAAGTGATTTATTCAACTTTATACAGTGTTGTTCTCGAGTACTCGATTTGTTTTTCAACTCTATACCCTCTGGTACTTTCATATAAATCTCATTAACCAGTGGCCCATATAAGTATGCAGTTACAACATCCATTAACCGCAAGTCTAATTTTTCTCTTATAGCCAGACTTATCAGGAATCTAAAAGTAGTAACATCCACCACAGGGGAGTATGTCTCCTCATAATCTATTCCTGGTCTCTGTGAGAATCCTTGTGCAACAAGTCGTGCTTTGTATCTAACGACATTACCATGTTCGTTTCTCTTTCTCACAAAGACCCACTTATAGCCAACTGGTTTAATATCATATGGTGTCCGGACTATTGGTCCAAAGACATCTCTCTTCTTTAAAGAGTTTAACTCCACGTTAATGGTTTCTTTCCATTTGATCCAATCTGATCGTTGAGTGCACTCATAAATAGACGTGGGTTCATGATCCTCATTATCATCCATGATTTCAAGTGCTACATTGCATGCAAATATATCATCAATGTCGACAATCTTTCTGTTCCATTGTATCCCAGATAAAACATAGTTTATTGAGATCTCATTATTATCAAGACCTTCAGTACCTTGAATCTTAGCGTCCCAAGAATCAGGATTAGATACATCAGGGCCAGCCGCATCTAAGCATTCATGATCGGCCGCGATCGCTATTAGGGTTTTGGGATCGGCCGCGGCTAAGTCCCAGGATTTAGGAACGGCCACGGTCGTGTCTAGGGTTTCAACAACCTCGGTTTCATTCTCTGCACCTTTCTTAGTTTTCTGAGGGTTCTTATCTTTGGAACCTATTGGTCTACCACGTTTCAAACGTTGTCTAGACTCTGTAGCAACTTGATTGTGTCCCTCTTGAACATCAATTCTTATTGGTGCATTAGCAGCTGGTATATATGACTTAGTCACTCTTTTCGGGTCAGCAAAGGAATCTGGCAATTGATTAGCTAGCTTTTGTAAATGTATAATCTTTTGGACTTCTAAATCACATTCCTGAGTCCGAGGATCTTGCCAAGATAAGGATGCTTGATTCTATATAATCTTTTACCAGCTTATTATTATCTCCCCCTAATGTTGGATGTTCGGATTCATTAAAGTGACAATCCGCATACCTGGCCTTAAATAAATCACCCGTAGTTGGCTCAAGGTACTTAATAATCATGGGAGAATCATTTCCAACATATATCTCCACCTCCTTTGAGGTCTCATCTTTGTTCTCTGTGGTGGTGCAATTGGCATATAGACGACACAACCAAATGTCTTAAGATGTGATATGTCTGGCTCATGACCCGTAATCAATTGTAATGGGGAATATCTATGTTCACTAGACGGTCTTATACGAATCAGTTCGGCCGCGTGCAAGACCGCGTGTCCCCAAGCTGTGGCCGGAAGCTTAGACCTCATAAGCAATGGTCTAGCTATTAGCTGAATTCGTTTTATGAATGATTCGGCCAAGCCGTTCTGTGTATGTACATGTGCCACAGAGTGTTCCACACTTACCCCCATGGAATTACAGTAATCATTAAACGCTTGGGACGTGAACTCACCAGCCCAACACTTTCTCTTTCAAAGTATGGCCGTTTGTATTCAAAATCAACTTTCACATCATGGTCGAACCGGGATGACCAAGCTGGTCATGCCCGAGAGTAAAATTCTCGGTGGCCACACGGTTTAATATGGCATTGGCTTCTATCATACCGACCTTAGCATAGTACATGCCAGTAGAGAGCGCATGTATAGTCTCTAAGACTTTTTTATGGCCTTGGCCGATCTCAATGATCTGAAGGAACTCTTTGTTTCCTTCGCCCTTAGTCTCAATATGAAAGTCATTCATTCGAATGTCTTTAAAGCTCAATAGGCTTCTCTTAGAATGATACTTTAGAGACTTCTTTTATAAAAACTTTCATCCATTAATATTTAAAACAAGTTCAAAGCAATCAAAACATAGAAAACACAAAGCAAAGAACACAAAGAACATAGATGGCCGAAATCAACTTTGATCTTTTAAACAATCAGACGTTTCATACTCCATGAG
>NC_027750.1:16134507-16134674 GCF_000695525.1 Brassica oleracea var. oleracea | reverse complement strand
TGTGGCTTGAAAGATGTACCACGGCCTCGGCCATGTCCACGGCCTCCGTAGAAGTTTCCCTGGCCACGGCCATATGAGTTACCTCGGCCTCGACCAAACGAGTTTCGGCCTCGGCCAAACGAGTTTCGGCCTCGACCACCACGTCCATGCCATTTTCCACGACCACG
>NC_027750.1:16103560-16134032 GCF_000695525.1 Brassica oleracea var. oleracea | reverse complement strand
AGCAATGCAACAATTAGGGTTCATTCGAGAATGTATAAAAACTATCAATACTTGCCGGATCATTATCAAGACGAGAATGTATAAATCATTTAACCTAGCAAGCGATTTCTATTTCAATTCAAGCATTCGGTTTTAATCAATCAAACAAAATAGTACTCGATTTTAATTTCAAGACATTAGGGTTTCGATCAAACAATCAATACGACTTCAATTTGAAAATCATTCAATTGGGTTTATCAATTCAAACAACCAAATTCAAGAATGAGATTATCAATCCTAGCAATCGATTTCTATGTGATCAAATTCAATACGGTTTTAATTAATCATGGCTAGCATACTATATCCATACATACAATCATTCAAACAATCAATTTCGATTCAAAGCATTAGATTAGGTTTCGATTTTAATTCATTCAATTAATCAATTTGATTTCGAATTAGGGTTTATAAAATCGAATGTGTTTTAGTATTAGGGTTTTAAAAAATCGATTTCATGCATTCATGCAATAAGCATGTATGCGGCTAGCAATTCGATTATGGGTTCTCTTTAAGGTTTCAAATTACCTTAACCTCAAGTAGGGTTGAATGAACCACCAAAGAGATGAACCGCGAGCTGGAACTGATCGGAACGCGAGCTGATGTTGTCACGAGCTGTCTGATTGCTGAGATCGGGAACGCGAGCTGTCCAACGTGCTGATCGGGTCGCGAGCTGACTGAGATCGTCTTGTTTGCGAGCTGAGGTTGAACAAGCCGAGATCGTCTGAGCTAGGATCAGGAACGCCTTGAGCTGAAGCTGATCGGGAACAGATTGCAAACAAGGATCGGGATGTAAGGTTTCACGATCAGGATTAGGATGGTTCGCCGGTAAGGATGTTCGCCGATTAGGGTTAGGGTTTTAGGCGGTTTGTTTTAGCTTAGGGATTTAGATTCTATCGTGCTGATAACGTGTTTTGAAACAAGGGAATATAATCTGTATGTTTCTGTATTATTCATAAACATAAGAAGCCCTTTATATATAGGGAATTACACCGTCATAGAATAATGGAAGGACTAAAGAAGGGAAATACAAATATGAAAATAGTACAAATCATAATCTAATAAGAAAAATGCAAGATGTCGATTCTCTCTCTCTCTTTCTCCTCACGGTCGACTCTCTCTCTCTCTCTCTAGCATTGAGCCGGTTATGGACATCCACAATATGATTTATAACATTAATTACATTTTTAATATTTTTTAGTGATAAAAGATGGTGTGAGTTACCTTCACTGCTGATGCTTTTATTTAATATAAAGTAAAAAAATAAAAGTTAGCATCCTAAGATTTTGGTTTCCTCTGTATCTATTCTAATTTTCTTGTAGATCTAAGTGATTCGGAAAAAGTTTGCAAAATAATATATATTTTTAAACCATAATAAATTTTGATTTTAGATGCAAATATGTTGATCAAAAATGCTATGTATAATATATATTACAGTTATTTAGACAACCATGCTAATTTAGAAGATTTTGCAACAAATATAATATATAAATGATCCAATTGAAGTATTAAATTATCTATCTTATTAATATATCAAACAACAATAAAACATGAACAAAATCAAACATATACAAACCGAAAACAATTATAAATGTTATATATTACTAATTAAAATAATATCCTAACGGAATTTTTTATGTTAAATGATTCAGATTATTAGGCGACTTTTGAATGAACTGAAAGGTTACGTTGTTGGGATTGTGAAATCCCGTGTTCAATTCTATATTGTCCGATTAGTACGATATTGTCCATTTTGGGCCTTAGGCATGCCCGCATGGATTTACTTTTGGTTTCCTTACCAAAAGGCCTCGTACAAATCAGAGTTGGACATCTCTTTATATATTAAACACTTTTTATTTAATTCTCCAATATGAGACTTAGTTTGTTATATCACATTTTCCCCCTCAAACTAAGGATCACATTCATCTCGTGTCCCACAACTGACTTGCAGGATCTTTTGACTTGATCTCTGCCACACACACCTCTCAATCCTAACTCGATGGATCTCGTTCCTACTCGAAGGGTATTTTGGTCTTCTTGCAGATTTCTCGTCAACCGCTCTGATACCAATTGTTGGGATTGTGAAATCTCGTGTCCAACTCTATATTGTCGGATTAGTACGATACTAACCAGTCCTCTGAGCGTTACAACCATTTTCTCGTTTAATGGATTAATCTAGCAAGAATTTCCAAAATATTTACACGCAGCCTTACATAGGTACTAGGCCTGGGACGGATCGAGTATCCGGACAATTTTAAGATATCCGGATCCGGATTCTTATCCGGCGGATCCATAATTTTACTATCCTTATCCGGATTCGGGGTTCGCGGATATTCGGGTGTCGGATATCCTTCTAAAAATCATAATATCCGGCGGATATCCGGATCCGGATTTGGATCCTAAAATAAATAAAAAATAATATTAAAATATATAAAATATTAACAATAATTTAAAAATAAACAAAATATAATGTTTTTAATTATTTCTATGTATAATATTACAAAATTTACATAAAATTTATATATACTATTATAAAAATGAAAATATATTAAATAAAATTAGTTTTAAAATATATATATTACTATTTTTGAAATAGTTATTAATAAAATTTACGGATCCGGATATCCGGACTAATAAATCAAGATATCCGGATCCGGATTCGACCTTGATGGATCCAACATTTTACTATCCGGATCCGAATTCGGCCTCTATGGATATCCTGATTTTCGGATCGGATACGGATCGGATCTCGGATCGAATATGGGATAAAAGTCTGAGGCCTAATAGGTACATCACTACAAAGATATATTATTATGACTTTTCTAGACTGAGTGTTTTCAATCTCCACGAAAGAATCCGACTGATAATCAGAAATGGCTAAGACAATGGAAAGCCTGGGAGACAAACCTAGATGGAACCTTGGAGGAAGGACCGCTCTTGTCACTGGTGGTACCAAAGGCCTCGGGTCAGTTCCAATCCTTAGTAGTTCAGTTTTGAATCTGGGGGCTTATTTCGATGTATACTAGTTCAATTTAGTCAAGAAAATAAAACCACTCGTGAAAAAAAGGCTCTATGATATATAACTCAAATTTCCTGAGTGATATGAACAGGGAAGCTGTGGTGAAGGAACTAGCCATGTTGGGGGCCAGAATCCATACGTGTGCCAGAGACGAAACTCAGCTTCAAGAAAGCTTACATGAATGGCAAGCAAAGGGGTTTCAGGTCACCACTTCTGTTTGCGACGTTTCTTCTCCTGACCAACGAGAAAAACTCATGGAAACCGTTTCATCTGTCTTCCAAGGAAAACTCAACATCTTTGTAAGTTTATGTATAAGCTCCTTCCCGTCCAGCTTGGATCCATAAGGGCAGAGCTGGCACTGAGTTTTACCATCATTTTTTTTGGGTCCTTTTACACAATTGAAAAAAAATATGTGAAAAAAATTTTCAACCCCGGGTCAGCTTTTACCAGAAAATGATATATTCATAGAGAAAAAATATGTGCCAGAAAACTATGACAGTTGATCTAACAACAAACAAGAAATTTTGGCCCTAAAATAACTTACAAATTTACAGACCCCAAGCTAATGCTTTATCAGCTTGTAGTGAGAACCGATTCTCAATAAGTGCCAAATCATGTTGTGTTTGGTTTGTTTGGGTGTATATAGGTAAGCAATGTGGGAACGGGTGTTGTGAAGCCGACCATAGAGTGTACATCAGAAGAATTCTCGTTTATCATGGCTACAAATCTGGAGTCAGCATTTCATCTAGCACAGCTCGCGCACCCGTTGTTGAAAGCCTCTGGTTCAGGGAACATTGTGCTCATGTCCTCCATTGCTGGGATTGTAAATTTGAGTCGTACATCCATCTATGGAGCAACCAAAGGCATACATATGCGCATACTCAAAAGTTAATGATCATTTGCTTCTATAATAACTAGGCCTGGGACTTTTATCCGAGATCCGGATTCGATCCGAGATTCGATCCGGATCCGATCCGAAAATCCGGATATCCGGAGGGGCCGAATCCGGATCCGGATAGTAAAATGTTGGATCCGTCAAAGCCGGATCCGGATCCGGATATCTTAATTTTTAAGTCCGGATATCCGGATCCGTAAGTTTTATTAATAAATATTTCAAAAATAGTAATATCTATATATAAAAATTAATTTTATTTAATATATTTTCATTTTTATAATAATATATATAAATTTTGTAATATTGTACATAGAAATAATTAAAGATGTTATATATATATATTTTAAATTATTGTTGATATTTTATATATATATATTAATATTATTTTTTATTTATTTTAAGGATCCAAATCCGGATCCGGATATCCGCCGGATATTACAATTTTTAGGAGGATATCCGACACCCGGATATCCGAGAACCCCGGATCCGGATAAGGATAGTAAAATTATGGATCCGCCGGATAAGGATCCGGATCCGGATACCTTAAAATTGCCCGGATATCCGATCCGTCCCAGGCCTAATAATAACATTAATTTTTGCATTCCAGGAGCCCTGAATCAGCTAGGGAGAAACTTGGCGTGCGAGTGATAACATAAGGGTTAACTCCGTTTGTCCATGGTTCATCACAACTCCTGCAACTAAAGATGTATATGACATAGAACAAAACAAAAACCTCACCAAAACTAGGGAAAATAATGATTATAACTATTTTGATGAATTTTAATTTATGTGAAAATGTTTCAGTTTCTCTGTGGTGAAGTAAAAGAAAAGGTGGAAAGTGTGACACCAATGGGGCGTGTTGGAGAGGCAAATGAAGTTTCATCGCTTGTGGCATTTCTATGTCTTCCTGCTGCTTCTTATATTACTGGTCAAACCATCTGCGTTGATGGAGGTTTCACTATCAACGGCTTCTCATTCCCTTAAATACATATATGTATAATTGCCAAGTTGTAGGATAATGTTTACATATATGATTCTCCTCTGTTGCTCGTGTTTACATTCAAATATTCAATATATGTTTCAGATTTTAGCGGAATGATGTGGAGTTTAATAGTATAATTCAAAGGGTTGTTGATAGTTTATAGGAGGTGTGCTTTGTTTGTGCCGCAAGGCAAAGACATGCGATTGGATCCTATGTGGTAAAGGCAATTAGGAGCAGTAGCTGTGACAAAAAAATTGAGACAACCGGTAAGCTAGATTCAAACATCAGTTGGCTAAGATGATCAGACCAGCAGATTTAACTTTGCAAGCCAAAATGCTGCAAATATTGATGTTCTTATGAATAAAGTTCTAAGTGTTTATGAGAGGCAAAACAGAAGAAAAGGAGAGTTTTTGAGAGTGAGACATCTCTCTTGAATAAACCAAGTCTCACATTTTGCTTATTAATTGTCAGGTTTCTTTAAGGGCCTTGAGTTTTCTGTAACCCTCCAAATATCCTGAAGCAACACAAATAAACCAATGATGGTAGCAAAACCAAGAAACAGAATCTCAGCTGGACGAGCATATTCTGATGTCAGTCAAAAACAAAAAGGTGTGGGCATATCATGAGATCATTTATGGGGCCGGGCTTGTATTGTTGAGTACATAAAAAAAAAAAAGATGGATAGTATTGAAACTTTACTCATGATGCATTGTACAGCCATTTTGTAGGCAAGATCGTGTGTCCCCAATAGAATACAAAATCTTCAATGATGAAGTAGAAAAAGATTTTCGCACGCACCACCTTCCTGCAAGAGTAATCACCAAAGATGATTTCATACATCAGATCAAAACGTAACTCAGCAAAACCTGTCCTTTCGAGGAATATGCAAGGATAAAACTGCCGATGCAAGCCAGTTGAAAGTCGGTAAAATGTGTAACATCCCATCTAAGAGACAAAGATGACTGACAAAGCAAGAAAAAACCAAAATAATACAGATCAGAAAGAGAAAAATGTGATCAGTTCCACTAAATGATGGCAAAATGTATAATATTGACACACTTCTCATTCATTAACAGTCGCTCAATAATCAAGGAAGAAGTACTGATTGATCAGCACGCATCACAGCAACAAAGAACTCAGAAAAGAGACGTCGAAGGAAGAACTACTCTGATCTATCTGCAGGAGTTACAGTCACAAATAACTTAGTAATCATATGATTAGGCGGCTTGGCTTAACTCAATAAATAATGTGTTTTGATGTTGTTTCTGGTTCCAACTTTCTCTCAATCACACGTGCACACATTAATTTTCATTGTTAATGCTCAATTTACACATAATTTTTTTCCTTTAAGCACCGCATGTTCTTACATTTGACAATTCTCACCACCTGATTAGTTTTAATAGTCAAAAAAGGATATAATTTAATGTTATTGTAATCCCATAAGAATCTGCGAGCTGTGGTGAAGAGAACTAGGGACTCTAGAAAAGTTTTGGCCTTGGAGCTTCATAAACAAATAAGAGGGTACAAATGAGAGAATCTAAAGATTATTCAGAAAGAAGACAAAACATACACGTTTTAGACAAACATGGAGATAGAAGCTAAAATTACAGCAGAGACCTGAGTTCTTTACTCTGTTGGAGACCGTCTCTGTGTTTTTTGCTTAAATGTTCTATCATCAGGAGAACCACCAAGGTAACAGTTGAGTAGTTTCTGCCACTAGATCCTCTCTTTCTAGTGTACACAGCTGCACCAAAATGTCAAATAACAAAAAGATAATCAAAAGCTGAGCCACAAAGAAAACACTCCGCATGCATATAAAGCTCTTTGTCCTTGATGACTAATTATAAGCAACATGAGCTATTTTATGTGATAACACACATGTGATGATGAACTATCTAGACCTTAAAGCAAGAAATGTAGAGACAAGTGTTACACTGACAAACACGTGGTGTCAACTCAACTATAACAAGAACAAAAGTTTTTTACCTTTTGGAATATTGTTAACATGAAGCATGGAGGTAACTAGATGATTGCTGTCATAGAAATGGTGATGATCTCTTATCCGACGGCTTAAGTATTTGGAACGAGCACATTAAGCTCTCATCAATGCTCATCATTGCGCCAGCATTGTCAAACTCTCCACAATAGTTGGGAGCTGAAAACACAGTAACAAGCTGTCTGTCTGCAAAGAACTCATACCCATCTTCAACAACCTAAAATACACAAGAGTTATAAAACACTCAAGATAGTTTTTCCGACAAACTTGAGTTGAAATAATAAAAGAATAAACCTGGTGGGCACGGCAGATAAGGTCCATGTCATTTTTTTGCAAGAACTCTGCAACTGTGTCAGCTCCAAAAGTGTATGAAACACCACGATCATTCACTCCCCATCCTTTGACGTCTCCACTAGGATCCGACCAAAGCAAATCACACACCAGACCTGATTCAGGAATATCCATCGGGCGTGAAATGTTCCTGATCTGGTCCAAGCTCGTCAACTCTGGGGAGATCCCACCATGCATACATAGTATCCTGTCATCGATCAAAGCGGCCACAGGAAGACAGTTAAAGCAATCGGTGAATATTTTCCAGAGCCTGACGTTGAACCTGCGTTTGCACTCGTCGTAGAACCCGTAAATACGATTGATGGAAGCAGATTCATGGTTCCCTCTAAGCAAGAAGAAGTTCTCAGGGTACTTGATTTTGTAAGCTAAGAGAAGGCATATTGTTTCCAAGCTTTGCTTGCCACGGTCGACGTAATCACCCAAGAACAAATAATTGGCTTCCGGAGGGAAGCCTCCATACTCAAATAGCCTCAATAGATCTGAATACTGCCCATGAATATCACCTGTCAAAATATAAAAAAACTAAGAAAAAATGAACCATTAAATCTAAGAAACAACCAGAAGAAAACATGGGATATCAAGGAGCAACCAAAACCCATAAGGCTAAGAAGATTTAAATGATGTAGACTAACAATTCACGCCAGATAAATCTTAAGAATGACAATTTTCTCTTTGTGTTGCATCATCCAACCTCCATAAAAGATTGGTGAATGAACAGCATTGAACTTGGTCAAAAAAAATTGCAGGAAATGTTTCATGAGAACCAAACAATCAAACCATAACTTAATGAGTCATCATATTAAAGAATCAAACCTCAAGAACATGTCAAAACACTTAACACTACTCAAGTCTTGCACTATAAAAGAGTTCCAATAAACCCATAACTTATTATTACTACTATTATAAACGAATCTGAAATTCATAAGAACCTCTCCAAACTCTTAAATCATATTTAAGACTTGTGGTATAAAGATTCCACCTTTTACCACCCATTCACTTGATTTAATAGGTTATTAACTCAAAATATCAATTTTTTGAGCCACTCAAAGGTCCAAAAAAACATTTATGCTCGAACCGACAGCCTAATTACTACCAACTGTTACCTACTTACAGCTTGCACAGAGCTAACAGATTCTCTTTTTCAAGATAATAAGTGAAACGGAAGGAAAAAAAACACTTTATGAGCAGAGGGAGAAAGAATCTGACCGCAGATCTTGATGGGAGCTTCGAGTTCGAGGAGATTAGGTTGTTGAAGAAAGATTTCTTTGGAGACAGCACAGAGCTGACGGATTTCACCTTCGCTGAGGTGAACTTGCTTCCCGGATCCAGGCCTCGTGTTCCGAAACTCAACCAAACGGCGGATGATATCGTCAAGAACCGCCGGTTCCATTGCTGGCTTCTGCTCCTGCTCCTGCGCCGGCTTATCCGCCATCTCTGATTACTGAGGAGAGGCTCTGTAAAGGTATGGTAACGAACGGAGATAAAGCTCCTTTGCCTTTGGCGTTCGAGCCGCCAGAAAGAGAGCAGACAAGAAGAGACGACCGGCGCTGTCAGATGATTCAGTTTGATTGGTCCATTTTTATTTAACTTCTTATTTTCGTTATTACCTAACCAGAACTGATTTGTGTTTTGAATCGACCTAATGGGCCTTCTATACGTTTTATTGGGCTTAATATGTAAGCTTTTATCCCCAAGATTCTGATGAACCATAAACATCCCATAGGAAAATAGACAGAACCAGAGTTGAAAAAGAAAGTTATGATGTGATGTCAGTGAAAACACATGCATTGACTAAATAGCTACACCACACGGTTTGTATTATGCACAAAAACCTCTGCATTGTTAAAGAATTAAAACAGAATGTTTTGTGTTAATGTTGTGGATTGATTTATGGTATTACTTTGTGATAAGAATTGGACGAAGTAGGTTATTAGATGAATATAATGAACCGTTTAATGAAAATTATGGTTGTTTAACATGAGACATGAGACTATGTGATGATTGTGATTCGTAAGGGTCCGGAGGGTAGTGGAGATGTGATGGCCCGTTTAGGTATAATTGACTGGGGAGACTGTGGACGGATTGGCTGGTTGAGCCAAAAGGGACCTATGCGGGTAATCACAGTAGAGCATCGACCGGTGCATTAATTTCACTGATTGGGGGTGTGGTTGCACACGTCGAGTCACATTTGTGATGATACGTGTTTGGTGATGTTGTGAACTGAATGTAGTAATGTAATGGTGTTAACTTTGTTGAATTGTTGTCTGCTGCTAGTCAGTATTCGTTTTGCATTGAATCATATAATAGTTTTTGTAGAAAGACTAGTTTAGAAGTTGTTTCATTGAGTAAGTCATTTACTCATTCTCGCTGGCATTGATTAACCCACTAATCCAGTAGTTATATTGTTGTTTTTAAGCTCAACTATTTAAGCTTTAGGAAAAAAAATTGGGCAATTTTCTTAAATATCTATTTTTAAGTTTTTTGTCACAAAATAGCCCTAAAAAAATAAAATGACCAAAATAATCTTTCTTTTATTTTAAAAATTTTAATTTAAATATTTTATTTTTTAAAATTTAAAATTTTATCCCAAAATTTCACCCCTCAACTCTAAACCGTAAGTCTAAAATCATATGAAGTATTAGAATGCGTCTCCAACGACATCAAGCGTCTCCAACGACATCAACTCCTTCAAATATATCCAAGTCACAAGAAGGGGTCTAATTAGATCTAATGAAAACTACTTGGGGTCAATTCAAATTTCTGAAAAATTTAACCGGCACAAACAAAAATCTAAATCCAACTGTTAAGATCGAATCAAACCATTCTCCTACCAGATTAAATTGGGCAGTGCAGTGTTAGGGTTCAAATCCGCCAAAGATGAAATTCGATGATTTCATCGAACTGAAACCATAACGGGAAAATCAAAGAAAGAAGAAAGATTGTAAGAGTTTGAATGGATTAGAGTTCAAATCATGAGGTATGTACTTCGTGTTCCTCCCTTTCTTCTTTCCTTTCTTACTGTTGTTTAGTAAGAAACGAAAAATAATTTGAGAACTCTAAAAATCGGCTTACAATTGTTTATATATGTCTTAATACACAGATTATCCTTCCTTTGGTTGCAATTTTTATAAGTTTGAGTTCCATTTAACAAATTGGGCAAAATGCCTCAATGAAGGTTTTTGCTCTATTTTTGTTGAGTTTCAGAGAGATTACAGTGACAATAAATTGTTACCATTTGGGCAAATTCAAAACCGAGGATTGAAGTTAATTTATGCATATGAAAAAGTTTAAGAATTAGAAGTATATGAATTGACAATCTTTGAAGATGTGGCGTTTCAAATGGTGCACAAAACAGAGTTGGGGAATATGTGGTATAAGTTAACATATATATTGAGGTTTTATAACATTGACGAAAACATTTTGGATAGCTAATGAACACATGTTGCAAATTGGCAAAACACACACACTGAAATTTGCAAAAATGTAAAGCCAAATTTTTTTGATAAAAAAAATGTAAAGCCAAATTTTAATCAAAATTAAACTCAAAATTTCTTTAGGCTAGAGACCACAAATAAAACTAACTAATTAATTTTGGTTAAACCTACTTGACTCTTCTGTCCTATAAAAGTGTGCTTTAAAATACTATTAAAACCAAATCAAATTCAACGGAACTTAAACAATTATATATATATAGAGAAACAAATTATGTTATGCATTTACACATTTCACCCCTTGGATTTTAATGAAAATATATATTCTATATGTAAAAAGAATACATATTTTTCGAATTTGGAAAATGACTTTGTAATAATTAAAAATAATATACATTCATATCTTTTACTTTTGCTTTGCTAATGTTTATATCAAAAAATATTGAAACAACATTTAAATATCAAGAATGTGTGTGATTGTAAGAATTATATCACTAAACTAAAATGTAAAATTTGAAGTTGACCCTAGGCCTGAGACTTATTTTTCGGGATCTGATTTGGTTCTGCTCTGAAAATAAGATATCCGAGATGACCGGATCCAAATCCATATAGTATAATATTGGATCTGTCAAAACCAAATTCGGTTCCGAGTATCTTAATTTTAAGTCCAAATATTTGGAACCGGATCTGTATTTTTTTAAAAATATTAAATTTTTTTAAAAAATATTAATATTTATACATAAATTAGTCTTATAATATTATATTTTAACTTTTCTAATATTATACATATTTAATTATATATATATATATTTAAATATCTTGTATAAATATTTAATTTATGTATTATTTTTTAGAATTTTAGTATTTTCTAAAAATAATTTTTAGTTTATTTTTACAGATCCGGATCCAAATATCTATGTGTATTATACTACATTGAAAGATATTCGGAAACCACAGATCCAAATCTGGATATTAAATTTACGGATCCGAATACCCTAAATTTTTATGATACGCGGAGCCGTTGTTGGCCTAGTTGACCCTAATCCAAAACATTTATAGCACAAATGAGTTTACCCCGAAAAGTCTAATTTTATATTTATAAAGGGGATAAATATATTAATATAGTTCACATAGTCAAAGCTTCTACCACCAACCGAACACAGTCTCATGCAGATTCATGAAAATTTATATCAATCTAAAAAGTTATGACCGAATTTTATAAATCAATGTACATATATTCCACGTAACTTTTAAAATCTATCGACTCTTAAAATTCAACTCTACGTAAATTCATTTCTCAGTGGCCCTCTAAGCAGGGACGGACCCAGCATTAATTTTCATTGGGTTCAATATATTGTTTAAGTAAAAATAATAATGGGTGTGATTGGCAGTGGCTGTGAGTGCTCTCTACAGCCTCATTTCTTTCTAGAGCACTAAATCTATACCAATCTTGATTTCTATTTTTTTTTAAGTTCACAGCCTTTTTATAAAATCCACAGCACTTCTTTGAAATTATGTCTTTACAATTTCTCTGCAGAGACAAAAACCTACAGCCCATATTTAAAGACTTTTAAAAATTAAAAATCTAAAGCCAAAGCAATAAAAACTACAGTAATATTTCTACAGTCAAAAAATAAAATCACGGCAGTTACCAATCAACCCCAATGTCAAAAGGGGTCAATAGAGATTCAAACCCGAGTATTTGGGGGTTCATTGGGCTAAACTTACCATCTGAAGTACAGTACAGATATTATACATTTTATAAGCCAAAATATTTTTTTTATAAGATTTTTGTGGTGTCATGTGACACCCCTCTTCTCTTACTGGGTCCGCCCCTGCCTCTAAGCCAAGTCCAATAAATTATACAGCTGAGCTGGCTCTTACTCAAGACTTTCACCCTAGTTAGGCCTGACCCTAGTTGCACGTCTAGATTTTTTACCCGATTTGGATCCTACCAGGAAATCTGAGAGCGATGAAGTTTCTCATCAGATATTCAAAAATAAAAAACAACGAAGAAGTTAGTTGATCTCGATCCTCGTTATGTCTCGGTCAATGCACAAGTACATTGCTTACATATTGATTTAGAGAATCAGCAGAAAATCTCTTATTTAATGTAAGCCATAAAATCTATGCAGCTCCATTAAATAATTATCTTGTCCTACACCTTACGCATGACAGCACATACTTACAGCTCGTTGATCTTTTTTTTTCTACTTTTTTGTTGAAGTTAACGGTAATCCTCGAATGCTCCTAAATCTAATCGAGATTGGGCTATGGCAGATAATCTTAATACGGTGAATCCGCAATTAGATTCCTGTTGGCCACCAAAAATTTTATAAATATCGATATTTTTGAAACACATAGATTAGTCAGTTGACTTCGATCGCCGTAGACACTGTGGTTAATTCTAAAACAAATCTCTATTGCTCCATCAAAATATCCATTTTGTCTACACCTTACACATAAACTATGTAATTTGTTCATTTTTTTCTAATACCTTAACTTTCACTTCCATCATTGGCATTATCTTCTTCTTTTTCCATATACTACTTAATATACAATCATTATTTTATACTTTATAATGAAAAAAACAATACCTTATCAATTTATTTTTATTTCATATTTTCTATTTTGATTTTATAACTAAATATTAAAATTTAAAAGATAAAATTTTTTAAAATACAATAATTATAAAATTAAATATATATTTAAAGTTGAAATATTATGATATATAAACAAAATCAGATTGAAAATACCTAAAACTCATGATAAAATATATTTTTTTGTTTGCGTCCAAATCATATAAAATAATAAAACTAATCTCTCTTTGTAGATCATAAAAATTGATATAAATCAATAAAAAATAAATTATTGTGAAATAAATTATTTAAAATAATTAAGGTGAATATAAATCTAATAATATCAACAATCAATAAAAACAACAAAATTGTTGTTGATCCTATTTTTTTTTTCAACTTGTTGAATAAATTCAACACCAACAATGCACGTTAGTTTTTTTCTTTTCATCATGTCTATTTCATCATGTCTATTATAAGCATTCAACAGTTTAATTTTATATTTTTGGCTGTAAAATTTAAGCTGCAAATTTAGTTGTTGTAAATTCTTTTGATGTAACTTTGTAAAGTATATTTTTGGTTCCAAAAATAAAATTCTTGACTTAATTTTTTAAAAAATATTTTGGTCGTAGAACTTTTAAAGAAACGAACGCTTTGATTGGATTTGATTTTATATTTTTGGCTGTAAAATTTAAGCTGCAAATTTAGTTGTTGTAAATTCTTTTCATGTAACTTTGTAAAGTATATTTTTGGTTCCAAAAATAAAATTCTTGACTTAATTTTTTAAAAAATATTTTGGTCGTAGAACTTTTAAAGAAACGAACGCTTTGATTGGATTTGATTTTATATTTTTGGCTGTAAAATTTAAGCTGCAAATTTAGTTGTTGTAAATTCTTTTCATGTAACTTTGTAAAGTATATTTTTGGTTCCAAAAATAAAATTCTTGACTTAATTTTTTAAAAAATATTTTGGTCGTAGAACTTTTAAAGAAACGAACGCTTTGATTGGATTTGATTTTATATTTTTGGCTGTAAAATTTAAGCTGCAAATTTAGTTGTTGTAAATTCTTTTCATGTAACTTTGTAAAGTATATTTTTGGTTCCAAAAATAAAATTCTTGACTTAATTTTTTAAAAAATATTTTGGTCGTAGAACTTTTAAAGAAACGAACGCTTTGATTGGATTTGATTTTATATTTTTGGCTGTAAAATTTAAGCTGCAAATTTAGTTGTTGTAAATTCTTTTCATGTAACTTTGTAAAGTATATTTTTGGTTCCAAAAATAAAATTCTTGACTTAATTTTTTAAAAAATATTTTGGTCGTAGAACTTTTAAAGAAACGAACGCTTTGATTGGATTTGATTTTATATTTTTGGCTGTAAAATTTAAGCTGCAAATTTAGTTGTTGTAAATTCTTTTCATGTAACTTTGTAAAGTATATTTTTGGTTCCAAAAATAAAATTCTTGACTTAATTTTTTAAAAAATATTTTGGTCGTAGAACTTTTAAAGAAACGAACGCTTTGATTGGATTTGATTTTATATTTTTGGCTGTAAAATTTAAGCTGCAAATTTAGTTGTTGTAAATTCTTTTCATGTAACTTTGTAAAGTATATTTTTGGTTCCAAAAATAAAATTCTTGACTTAATTTTTTAAAAAATATTTTGGTCGTAGAACTTTTAAAGAAACGAACGCTTTGATTGGATTTGATTTTATATTTTTGGCTGTAAAATTTAAGCTGCAAATTTAGTTGTTGTAAATTCTTTTCATGTAACTTTGTAAAGTATATTTTTGGTTCCAAAAATAAAATTCTTGACTTAATTTTTTAAAAAATATTTTGGTCGTAGAACTTTTAAAGAAACGAACGCTTTGATTGGATTTGATTTTATATTTTTGGCTGTAAAATTTAAGCTGCAAATTTAGTTGTTGTAAATTCTTTTCATGTAACTTTGTAAAGTATATTTTTGGTTCCAAAAATAAAATTCTTGACTTAATTTTTTAAAAAATATTTTGGTCGTAGAACTTTTAAAGAAACGAACGCTTTGATTGGATTTGATTTTATATTTTTGGCTGTAAAATTTAAGCTGCAAATTTAGTTGTTGTAAATTCTTTTCATGTAACTTTGTAAAGTATATTTTTGGTTCCAAAAATAAAATTCTTGACTTAATTTTTTAAAAAATATTTTGGTCGTAGAACTTTTAAAGAAACGAACGCTTTGATTGGATTTGATTTTATATTTTTGGCTGTAAAATTTAAGCTGCAAATTTAGTTGTTGTAAATTCTTTTCATGTAACTTTGTAAAGTATATTTTTGGTTCCAAAAATAAAATTCTTGACTTAATTTTTTAAAAAATATTTTGGTCGTAGAACTTTTAAAGAAACGAACGCTTTGATTGGATTTGATTTTATATTTTTGGCTGTAAAATTTAAGCTGCAAATTTAGTTGTTGTAAATTCTTTTCATGTAACTTTGTAAAGTATATTTTTGGTTCCAAAAATAAAATTCTTGACTTAATTTTTTAAAAAATATTTTGGTCGTAGAACTTTTAAAGAAACGAACGCTTTGATTGGATTTGATTTTATATTTTTGGCTGTAAAATTTAAGCTGCAAATTTAGTTGTTGTAAATTCTTTTCATGTAACTTTGTAAAGTATATTTTTGGTTCCAAAAATAAAATTCTTGACTTAATTTTTTAAAAAATATTTTGGTCGTAGAACTTTTAAAGAAACGAACGCTTTGATTGGATTTGATTTTATATTTTTGGCTGTAAAATTTAAGCTGCAAATTTAGTTGTTGTAAATTCTTTTCATGTAACTTTGTAAAGTATATTTTTGGTTCCAAAAATAAAATTCTTGACTTAATTTTTTAAAAAATATTTTGGTCGTAGAACTTTTAAAGAAACGAACGCTTTGATTGGATTTGATTTTATATTTTTGGCTGTAAAATTTAAGCTGCAAATTTAGTTGTTGTAAATTCTTTTCATGTAACTTTGTAAAGTATATTTTTGGTTCCAAAAATAAAATTCTTGACTTAATTTTTTAAAAAATATTTTGGTCGTAGAACTTTTAAAGAAACGAACGCTTTGATTGGATTTGATTTTATATTTTTGGCTGTAAAATTTAAGCTGCAAATTTAGTTGTTGTAAATTCTTTTCATGTAACTTTGTAAAGTATATTTTTGGTTCCAAAAATAAAATTCTTGACTTAATTTTTTAAAAAATATTTTGGTCGTAGAACTTTTAAAGAAACGAACGCTTTGATTGGATTTGATTTTATATTTTTGGCTGTAAAATTTAAGCTGCAAATTTAGTTGTTGTAAATTCTTTTCATGTAACTTTGTAAAGTATATTTTTGGTTCCAAAAATAAAATTCTTGACTTAATTTTTTAAAAAATATTTTGGTCGTAGAACTTTTAAAGAAACGAACGCTTTGATTGGATTTGATTTTATATTTTTGGCTGTAAAATTTAAGCTGCAAATTTAGTTGTTGTAAATTCTTTTCATGTAACTTTGTAAAGTATATTTTTGGTTCCAAAAATAAAATTCTTGACTTAATTTTTTAAAAAATATTTTGGTCGTAGAACTTTTAAAGAAACGAACGCTTTGATTGGATTTGATTTTATATTTTTGGCTGTAAAATTTAAGCTGCAAATTTAGTTGTTGTAAATTCTTTTCATGTAACTTTGTAAAGTATATTTTTGGTTCCAAAAATAAAATTCTTGACTTAATTTTTTAAAAAATATTTTGGTCGTAGAACTTTTAAAGAAACGAACGCTTTGATTGGATTTGATTTTATATTTTTGGCTGTAAAATTTAAGCTGCAAATTTAGTTGTTGTAAATTCTTTTCATGTAACTTTGTAAAGTATATTTTTGGTTCCAAAAATAAAATTCTTGACTTAATTTTTTAAAAAATATTTTGGTCGTAGAACTTTTAAAGAAACGAACGCTTTGATTGGATTTGATTTTATATTTTTGGCTGTAAAATTTAAGCTGCAAATTTAGTTGTTGTAAATTCTTTTCATGTAACTTTGTAAAGTATATTTTTGGTTCCAAAAATAAAATTCTTGACTTAATTTTTTAAAAAATATTTTGGTCGTAGAACTTTTAAAGAAACGAACGCTTTGATTGGATTTGATTTTATATTTTTGGCTGTAAAATTTAAGCTGCAAATTTAGTTGTTGTAAATTCTTTTCATGTAACTTTGTAAAGTATATTTTTGGTTCCAAAAATAAAATTCTTGACTTAATTTTTTAAAAAATATTTTGGTCGTAGAACTTTTAAAGAAACGAACGCTTTGATTGGATTTGATTTTATATTTTTGGCTGTAAAATTTAAGCTGCAAATTTAGTTGTTGTAAATTCTTTTCATGTAACTTTGTAAAGTATATTTTTGGTTCCAAAAATAAAATTCTTGACTTAATTTTTTTAAAAATATTTTGGCCGTAGAACTTTTAAAGAAACGAACGCTTTGATTGGATTTGATTGTCTAGAACTATACCTACAATCACCCCCCTTGAAGTGAGAGAGCAAGAGCTATTTTAGTCTTTCAAGTTTCACCTTCCAACAGAGCAGCTAAATACCAAAAGTTGTTTAGCTATATACTAAAAGTTGTTTAACTTTTGTTTAACTTTGTTGTTTTACCAAAAGTTGTTTAACTTTGTAAAGTATGTTTTTTGTTCCAAAAATAAAATTCTTGACTTAAATTTTTTAAAAATATTTTGGCTGTAAAACTTTTAAAGAAACGAACGCTTTGATTAGATTTGATTGTCTAGAACTTCTATACCTACAATCACCCCCCTTAAAGTCAGAGGGCAAAAGCTATTTTAGTCTTTCAAGTTTCACCTTCCGACAGAGCAGCTAAATACCAAAAGTTGTTTAGCTATATACAACTTAAATCACTCATATTTGTATTAGATAACTTTGTTTATTAGAAAGAAAAAAAAAAGACAAGCTTTTTTGAGAAACATAACAGATAACAAGGTTCAAACATTACAGTAACTTAAAACATTGAAACACCGAACCAAATATGACTTTCGTCTAAGCGGATCTGATTCTTTCCCCCATATAATTCATGTGTTCAACATGTTTCTCTCTTGGAGGAATACAATCTTTCACAGCCTCAATCTTCTCCAAGTTCTTCACCCATCTGCTGTATTCTGGAAACTTCTCCTCTGTAATCACTTTCAATCCAATTCCTTCCCAACCTCTCTCCAAACAAAACGGAATCATACTTCCGGCGACCAAATCCAAAAACCCGACACTCTTACCACCGAAGAAATCTTTTCCGACAAGTTCCTTCTCCAGATTCATAATCAGTTCTCTTGTCTGCTCGGCCAAAGCCTCTCTTCCTTTCTCGTCTGCTCTTGCCATTGATACAAAACCCGCAGTGATGATCTACAGTACAGATAAAGATCAAAAACAATTAATAAAAAAAAAACAATTAGTAAGAATACATATACATAAATATATATATATATACGTACCTGTTCATCGACGAGTTTGCCTAAGAATCGAGCCTTGAATCTCTCGTAAGGATCCTGGGGGAGAATTGGATTCTGTTTCCAAGTCTCATCGATGTATTCAAGAATCACTTGAGACTCGAGAATGGTTTTGCCATTGTGGACAAGAACAGGGACCTTCTTGTGGATAGGGTTGAGTGCAAGAAGCAAAGGGCTTTTGTGCTCCAATATTTCTTCAACGTAATCGTACGGTATCCCTTTGAGTTTGAGAGCCATCTCGATCCGACGGCTGAAAGGGCTCGCCCATATCCCCAGAAGCTTCACTTCTTCTTTCTCCGCCATTGCTTAATTTTTCTTTTTTTGGTTTTTATCTGTCTCTTAGAAATGTGTGTGTTGCTGTGAGTGACTTTAAGTCTGATTTATAGCCTTAGGGTTTTGATTATCTTATGGCCCAAACGACGATGCACGTTGCCGTTTGCAGGCAATAATGTAAATGCGGAGAAAGATCTAGAAGGGCATCGATGTTGACTTTTGATAGGATTTTGCAGCTCATTTTGGATTTTGTTTGTATTTTTATTATTATTTGTTCCTAATTGGAAAGAGTACAATATTTTATTTCCGGAATCAGCAAGTGTTAATACTACATCTCTTAACAGAAATCAAATTATGAACACAATAGACCAACTTCTAAGAACTAAACAAAAAGAAAAATGTCAGTGAGAACACTTCTTTTACTTGATTACATATTTTTGTGGCTTTATAACTTTGGATACTTTTTAAGAAACCATAATCATTTTGTGGCAGAAATTATGTTGTTTTTCTAAAGAGCGAAATGATGTTGTTGAACACTTGAACTGCTGAGTTAAGCAAAAAAAAAAAGCACTTAAACTATATGTCAAACAAATCATCAGCTTGCTTTGTCCCTGAATAACTCGCATTTTTTTTATATGACTCAGATTAGTAGGGTGAGTTATCAGATTTGAAGTCGAACTAAACCGCTTAACTAGTCGGTGTGATCACTGAGAAAAGCCGTATCTAATATGTGAGAAGTACATTTGCACCAAAAACTCTGAAAATTAACAAAATCGATGTATTTTAAAGTCCAAAATATTTAAAACAAAATTTACATGATCCAAATTTTAAATATTACGTAGGGACCATAGTTTTTTTTGATCTTTTGAGCCGGTAAAACGAGATATTCATAATATGGTCTTTAGAAACAAAAAAACTATATTCATAATATGGTCATATGTTAGGCAATGGGTTTAAAAGATAAATATATAAGAAAAATTATAAATATATTTATATTAAATATTAAAAGAATGTAATTAGTTGATATACATTATGAAAATATTACATAAAATATCTATTTTATTTAACTGAATATTTATTTTTGGACATAATAGTTTCAACCTTATATAGAACATACAAAACTTAAGTAAAACAAATTATAAAATAAAAAGTAAACGATATTATAAAATAATTAGAAAATTATTTATGAAAAAAGGAGGAGCTCATTGTAAGAGCTAAAGAGCAAAGAAAAGCCACATAAACAATTATAAAATTTGGGAATACACTACAAGAAAACAAGTAAAAGTATTTATGGAAACCAGAAAAGAGAACTTGTTTTTGAAAGAAATTGCTGAGAGGCTTGTCTCAAATTAATAGAGACAAAACTAATTTTTCAAAAAGTTCAAAGCTAAACTATAGCTAATAAGGAGGAGCTCATTGTAAGAGCTAAAGAGCAAAGAAAAGCCACATAAACAATTATAAAATTTGGGAATACACTACAAGAAAACAAGTAAAAGTATTTATGGAAACCAGAAAAGAGAACTTGTTTTTGAAAGAAATTGCTGAGAGGCTTGTCTCAAATTAATAGAGACAAAACTAATTTTTCAAAAAGTTCAAAGCTAAACTATAGCTAATGTAGTTTATGGTATTGCTTTATTTTTTTTTTTTTTTTTTTGGTATTGCTTTAGCATGGTCCGTATGGAACACGTAACACTAACGTTGGTCCACTCCCCATATTGGCCGGTGAATATTTCTATGGTCACAAGACTCGCACCTCACACCACTTCTCAAGATATTTCATATATTATATAATTTGTAAAAAATATTGTGTCTGAGTTGGTTTTAATTTCTGAACAATTTTTTTGCGTGCCGAAATAAATGTTCACATTAGCTCTGCATCACGGGCGGCGTAAACCAAGGAAGCAAACTCTAATCAATTTGGTTGAAGATGCGGCAAGGCAAACGATGAAGCTTCCAATGTTGATTTGATCAATCATACATCAATTAAATGAAAACATACGATCAATCATCCACTAAAACCTAAATCAAATGGAAGATGCCACTGCCACATACATCTATTAGATAAGGTTTCCAAAACAAGTTCACACACCTCAGTTCAACATCTAATCATACATTTTTTAATAAACATAGCACAAGATTTTCCAACCCAAGATATTTTTAATAAGTAGTTTGTCCGGAATCAAGATCAAATATCATATGAAATCCAAAAATTCCATAAATTAAATCAATTCATATAATATTAAGTTTCACTTGTAACCAAAAGATACATATATATATATATTTAATTGGAAACTCAGCGCTCAAAACATTACTATACATACTAAACATCTACTTGTATTTCAAAAAGACACAACTCTGCATCAGTTTAGCATAAGCTCACCCAGTTTGAGTGGACATCTAATGATTACCTACAAAACAAACAAAGTAATGAGCAACTAATTTTATTTGTAAGTTGGGTTTTCAATATCCACATAATCAATTCCCCGCAAACCTAAAATAACAATCATCATAAAAAGCGTCAATATCATATAACAATATACACTATAAAATATAAATTTAAAAATACAATATAATATAACATAAATTTAACTGATAATTTAATTTATAATTAATTTTTAATATATATATATATATGATATAATTTTATATATATTGTGCCCTATGTTAAATTATTTTCTGGGTCCGCCCGGACTTTGTTGTTCAAACTAAAAGAAAGAACGCTAATCAAATTCTTGTTATTAAAGGTCCGATCTGATGTTTACGATTTGTTGTGGTTAATCTTCCCCCCAATTGACTAAGTGCAAGTTAGAACATGGTAGCTTCTGATTCACGGCCAATGAGACTCCGCTTGCGAGCTGAACTCTTTTTGGCATCATTCGCTCATTCGCAGTGAGAGAAGAGAGCATACGCAGTGAAGAAGAGGGTGGAGCTTATATTTCAAAGTATATTAAAGGTATTCTAAAATCAAGATTATCCCGACGTGAGCAGTCACATTGGAATATAATAGATGATACAACTTCCATGGCTTTTTTGAAGAATTTTCGTCTCTTAATCCAGTTTTTCATACTTTCTTATTTTACGGGAGGCTACACTCTCCTTTTAGTCGAGTAAGAAATACCTCTCCTCATCTCTCTATCCATAAAAAAATCATTCCTAGAGGAGAGCGAAAGCTCCAGGATGAGTATGCCTTGGATTTTCGGATTCATTCTTGTCCTGATCCACTCTGGAATTTTTTTTTTATTTTTTTTTAGTTGGCAAAATAGACAAATTAAAGTAAATCATATTTAATTATGTTAGATTCATTATATATATTTTTGTTATTTTATAAATATTTTATATTTTTGCTAGTTTATATATATATGCCGTATCCGTACCCATAATTTTAAAATTTTGCCGCTTCCGTCCTTGTATTGTCCTTGTATTGTCCTTGTATTTGTCCTCATATACGTCCTGGTGCAGCATAGGAACCGATTCTGGATTTTTGAAGCTTATCATCACTCTCTGACACTTGCCACTACAGTGAATGTTTTTGTCTGCGAAGAAACGTTTGTCTTGTCGTGTTAAATGTTAAATGAAACTCATCCATCTTGTGTGTATCACAGTACTCGGTAGTCACTCCTCAAGTTTCGGTTTCTTTTGGGTAAAGTGGGAAGCTTTAAGAGGAACATCGTGAAAAATGTGGTTGCATGTTTTGTATTATATACTTTTAGATTTTACTTGTAGAGATTCTTGTCAGATCTTAAATTTTGAAGATTTGCTATGGGACTTTATTACCTTCTGTGTGTGTGTGTGTCTGTGGATAATATTTACTTTTTTTCTGGTATCTACAGGAAACCCTCCATGTTATTTTCGACTGGGAGACTAAGTAATGGTCTGAGTGAAACGTCAGTGCTTCTCAAAACAGATGGAGTGTCGTCTAGAGCTGAAGAAAAGGTTCAACTTATACACCTACTTTTGTGGCTGCTTAGAAGAAGTTGTTCAATAAGAGCATCTCCAAAAGACACTCTATAACTTCAAATATGAAGTTTTTTGCTCTCTAAAAAGGAACTTCAAAATTTGAAGTTTTGAGGAGTGAAACTCTATATTTGAAGTTTCACTTATCAAAACTTCATATTTTTATTTGTATTTTGGTCCCTACAATTACACATCATATTTAAAATTCATAAATATTTCCTTGTTTATTATTTTAATCCTTATAAAAATTATGTCTCATAAATATTTTAAGTTTTGTTTACAAAATTTTATTTAAGTTTACACATAAAAGTAAATAAAATTTTAAAAGAAGATTTAAAATATTTAAAACTAGATTTAGATAACAAAAATATAAATGAAGACATAACTATTACACAAATTTAAATATTACAACAACACTAATAGTCAGGTAAGTTTGATCCGGAACCTTCAAAATTTCCAAATATTGTCCAATTTTTTGTGTGTAATTGAAGATGGTTGTTGTTTTTGTTGTTGATGATGTATTTTCGTACAATTTTTTCTTGTTCATATTGAATATATTCACGAGTATTAATATCATCGATAAAAGTTAGTCTTTTAGCAATATTTTATGTTTCTCTTTTATTTTTTTGTTCTGATCTAATGTATTTACAAGTATTAATATTTTCCGATTTAATATTTTTTTTATCTCTAATCTACAAATTAAAAATGAGGAGAGCTACTTTTACTTCGAAATGCACTAGTAGATCATATATGCATTACGAAAATCACTTTATGAAATAATATGGTATTTTGCTTGAAGTTTAATATTAATTAAGTTATTTTGTTTAAAATTTTATTTTTTAATATAATATTTTATTAATTAATACTGTCGTAATATGTTTTTATATGTACTAGTTATTTACAAAAGTTGTATGAATTCAAATTAGTTATGATAAATATAAGAACTATATTATAAAATACAATTAGTTTTGAAGTTATGTTTGAAGTTTTGCTTTTGGAGAAGAAAACATTCAAATATAGAGTTTTTGAAACTTCAAAATAGAGTTCTTTTTTGGAGATGCTCTAAGGAAACCCAAAACTCATATATACTGGATAAGTTCAGAGACTTTAAACGCGGTTTGTCTTATTCCGATTTCCACAGCGAGATCACCAGAAATGTAGAAGACATGTGTCCCAAACGCTTGGAGAATCGACTCAAGTGAAGGATAGGCAGAAGTACCGCATCAGGAGAAAGAGACCATGTGAAGTACAAATCCTATATATGTGCCGAGTTATGTAAACAAGTGTGATAAGGTTGAAGTGAGAGACCTCAAAGCTGGTGGCATTGGTTCAGATGCTAAATAGATCGATGAAAGCATACATGGTCTTCATTATCCAACACAAGCACATCTTCATCAATCTGGACTGATGAATCACCCTCCACTGCAGTATTATCTTATGTCATCTAAGCCAGGAGATTGTCCTCAAGATAATGGTGATACTTCCCAAAGAGATGTGCAGTTTGATCAAAGCCCTCATGGAACTGCATTCCTACGGAGGGAGAAGAGAGATTCTGAGTTTAGGATTGTCCCAAAGACTCGAACGTTCTTGAGTCCATCGAAGCCTGAGAGGATAATATCAAGGAAAACCTTGTGTTCATGATCTGTTCGGTAAAGAAAAGCCTGCTGCTGTGTTTGTAGCAGGGATTGTTTCCCAGAAACAGATGTCAAAGTTCTCTGAATCAAAAGTGTTAGCTGAGCAAATGGCAGATAGTAACAGAAAAGGGTTCCCAGAGAGGTTAGCTTATGTTCAAGGTGCTGCTGATGGAAGTAAACCGTTCTTGAAGCGTATCAACTTCTTGAGTGCAGAGAAGAACAGATCATGTTCAGCTCCACGGTCTATAAAGCCGGAATCTAGTTCCTCCAGGAGCAAGATTCTAGACAGAAGGTCAACAGAAACACTGCCCAAGCAGTCAGTTCAGAGACCAGTTAAAGCTGTATCGGAAAGAGCAAGGAGCATTTCACCATTTCGCAGACTCAGCTTCAGCATTGGGAAGTCAAACAAAAACTCCAGCGCCGAAGACGCTCAGACTCCTCCTCACTTGAGCACAACACTTGTCCCATTGCGAGCTGGTTTAGACAATCGATCTAGATCTTATTTCAGTGAAAGCTCTTCTTTAGATAATACCAGTACTACAGCAACCAGAGGCAGGTCTAGTCCGTTGAGGAGGTTACTCGACCCGCTGATTAGACCAAAATCAAGCCATGTATGTAGATCTCCTGAGCCATCACTAATGGGTGCACACCAGAAACATATATTCTCTCTGATGGTCAACCATCTTCTTCAACCCTTCTATCAAGAAATGGTAAATCTTTACACGTTCAAGCTCTTTTCTGTGTGACGTGTAAGAATGACCAACCACTGTTTACTTTTGTTCATGTGACTGTGGAGGTTGGGAAATGGGCTGCTACCTTAGAATCCTCACCAATCAGTCTAACAAACCCAGGGACATCTCTGCCTCCACTTCAGGAGCCTTCAAGCTTTTCGTTCAGATTTATAGAAACATGTCTAGCTAGCTTTTCCTTTTGGCACCAATTATGAAACTCATTACAATTTCTTTGACAGGATAATAACAAGCAACAACCATTCTTGAGTTTCACTC
This sequence comes from Brassica oleracea var. oleracea, assembly GCF_000695525.1. Lineage (NCBI taxonomy): Eukaryota > Viridiplantae > Streptophyta > Magnoliopsida > Brassicales > Brassicaceae > Brassica > Brassica oleracea. The sequence goes on along the minus strand of NC_027750.1, from coordinate 16,108,388 downwards.
CATACAGAGAAGGTGTATACACGGTTGAGTACAATACATCACTCTCACTCTTGCAAGCATTCTCCATTTGTATAGCGGTTAAGGTTAGATTCGGGTTTAATTATGGGCTTCCAACTTAAAATCAATTGGTGATCAGTGGATTGACCCTAACCCTTTATATATTACTTAATGTCCCTTAGAATTCCTGATGTGGGATATATATCCCTAATACCCCTCCTCGAGATGATGACTCTTATCGGCCATAAATCTCGGAACTTTACGACATTTATACTCGGTCGAGCGAGTTTAACACAACTTTTATACCCGGTCGGAAGGGTTAATTTTAATTTTAATTTAAATTAGGAGTTTAGGGTATTTAGGATCTGGACTCTGATACCATGTTAGATTCGAGTTTAATTATGGGCTTCTAACTTAAAACCAATTGGTGATCAGTGGATTGACCCTAACCCTTTATATATTACTTAATGTCCTTAGAATTCCTGATGTGGGATATATATCCCTAATAGTTAACTAGGGACGCACGGAACCAAACACTTGTCGTGTAGACAACAAAGCTTACATAGAGCTGTCGTCGATGGTTCAAAACTAGAGGTTGAAGTCATTTTCAGGTCTTATTGAAGCTGAGGCTACGGCTAAGTGTCTCTCACAGCCACCTTTGTCTCCTGTGGGGAGGATTTAATTAATTAGTTACTTCTTCAAATAATCTGATACTAGCTGATAACCCGCGCACATGTGTTAACGATTGCTGCATATTAACTTTGTTCTCTCCAAAACAATTACATCGTGTCATAAATTCAAAAAGTGTTACCTCTTGTACACATATACTATAATGATGATGCGTATCGGGCCAAGGCGTTGATATACTCGTTTCGTAAAGCCTAATTAATTAAACATTGGGGCTGAAAAAAACATAAGAAAAATTCATCTATGGTCCACTCTGTTACTAGATATAGAAAGGACAAACATTGAAAGTGCTGACTTACAATCGAAAAAGGAATTAACGTTTTGGTTGATCTCAGACTTCTTTTGACTTTCCACAGGTGATTTCTTATTTAAATCTACAATATTTGTGCTTACGTTAGCGTTTCTGTTAACTCACATTTGTTTTGTCTTTGTTTTAATTTCACGCAAGCTTTCTCACAAAACATGAGGTTTAATCGATTGAGAGGAAATTCCTACGGTAATACATCAACCGAGATCCTCGCATTCCATAGAATGGACATTATGTATACCAAATATTTTTACATATTATTATATAAATTTATGTTCATTTACGTATTATCAAAAATAAACATATTGAATAATTGAGAAGCCAGTAAAATTTATATATATAATTAAACTAGAATAAACACATAAATTGTAGTAAATAAATCAAAGCAATCATTTTATTTATTTACAGGGTATATAATTAAATTTAAAGGATATTGACATAGATATATAATATATTTTAATATGAATATTTAATTCAAGCTTCTTAGTTCCTACTAATATGATTTTATTAACATTTTTATATTTTATGTAAAAAAAAATTAAACCATTAATCACAAAATTTTCAGTGTGAGATTTTTATTGTTTTAGTAATTTATAATCGTTTTTAAAAATTTAATGCAAATTTCAAAAATAAAATATTCAGGTCGCAATACCTTTTCAGTGAAATTTTGAAATTAAACATATATGTATTTTTATATGTTATATGTTATATGTTATATAGTTTAATTTAAGTGATATTAAAGTATATATATTTAATTTGAATATCTATGAAATGATATTTCATATTTTATGAGCATTTGTACTTTTTTATAACAAAAATAAATAAAACCATTGTTTACAAAATTTTCATTGTAAGATTTTTAACAGTTTTAGTAATTTATAGTCGTTTTAAAAAATAAAAATATAATATACAAGAAAAAAATCTAGATTTTTTATTATATGGTTAATGTGATTGTTTAATTTTTTAATAATATAAATTAAACAAAATGATGAAGGATACAAAAACTATTATCAAATCTTTATTATTCAAATCATTAATTGTCATATATGTTAATCATATCAGGTAATTTCGAAGCTTTTATTTAAGGAAAAGATAGAGAATTTTCTTTTATGCACTAATCAATTTGATAATTAGTATAATAAAAATATAATATATATCTAAATGGGCTAACATATTTTTCCAAGGATTCTCAGAATCATCATAGTGATGATACGTGGTTACACTTAAAAGACGTAATACTTCAGAATTAATATATAGAGGATATACCCCCTAGACATTATTTGCAAAGTGAGTTTGGCACATGTACACTCTACGATCATTTTCACTACAAAAATATGACATGACATACTAGAATTGATGACATAGTTTATGGCTAAATGTGACATGAACAATTACATTTAATGCTTATTTATGTTTTTGGTAAACTTTTTAGAATATGATAGTAAATTATGCATCATGATAAAAGTAAGTATATTAAAAGATGACATTAAATAACATAATAATAAAATATAATAATATCTTACAAATTTTGAAGTATTATTTATTTGTATTTTTTTATAGTTATACAATTTTATAACTAAAAATATTTTTAATTTTTTGAAATTTTTTGAAAAAAAAATTGTTAATCTTAATATTATTAGTTTTTAATATATCTACAAATTTTGTAAATAATGTTTAGTTGTAATTTTTGATAATTATATAACTTCTATATCAAATTTTTTAATTAATTTTATAAAAGTTGATTTAATATATTTTATTCCAAAGAAATAGATAAAATCTATCTAAGATTATAATTTTAAATATATACATATCTATTTTTAAAATATAATTTTAAATAAACAAAAAAATTTTATTTTATCTTAATTTTATGTTTAATTAAATAAAAATTTATATTAAAAATTGAAAAAAATAAAAAAAATATATAAAGAATAATAAAAAAAAAATTATTATTGCATGTGGTGCATAGTGCAGAAAAATACCTAGTAATATATTAATATTTTAGTCTATGATGGGTTCGTGTTTTCTATGTAATTAGGGTTTGTGAGTAGATAACGTTATACAGATATTTTGTGAAACTTATTTTAATCGAATATTCGAATATATCCAACCGATTTTGACATTTAATCAAATTTTGCGTAGGTATGTCTATCAAAACCCTAGATTTGGAGCTCTATTTATTCTAGCTTTTGTTTCATTTTCATTCCAGCAGTTTAGAGGTTTTATAAAATAGAGTTTTTCTCAAAAAAAGCTACCATGGAACCTCGAGAGGAGGAGGACTACGTCCATGTCCGGCCACAAGAAGAATCTGATAATGAAAAAAACGATAATCTGTTAGCATGGGAGAAAGGGTTCAAATTTGACATCCCGGAGTTTCATGGCAGACAAACGACCGTGGAACTCCTAGAGTGGATCGTCACGGTCGAGGAGACTCTTGAGTTCAAACGAGTCCCTTTGGACCGTTGTGTTCCCCTAATCGCAATGCGATTCCGCGGAAGAGCAGCAGCCTGGTGGACACGTCTAAAGACTTCGAGAGCACGTTTGGGCAGACCTAAGATCTCGTCGTGGGATAAGTTGAAGAAGAAGATGCTAAAGACGTACCTACCATTCAACTATAATCGAGTGATGTCGCAACGCTTGTACATGCTACGACAAGGAGAGGGATCAGTAGACGAATATGTTAACGAGTTTAATTCGCTCTTGACACTTGTTGATCAGAATGATTCTGACCAACACATTGTGTACCGTTTCATTCGTGGTTTGAGGGAAAAGATCAGAGAGCCTGTTAAATTGTTGAAACCTCTCACTATTGCTGAAGCATATCAACAAGCCCTCAATGTTGAAGCTCAAACTAAGGATGATTTTTGGACGGATGTTGTAGACGGGTTTATTGGATGCAGTACCAACTTTACATTACAAATATGTTCGTTGGTATTCCTCGTATCGAGTTTGAGTCTTTTGCTAGTTTGACCTTGATTGTTCAAGTTGTTTTAGTTTTCGCTTTGGTTCTTCTAAAACTTAATTGTTGTTTTTTTTTTTTTTTTGAGTAGCCTTTAAAATCTATCAAATAAAAACAAAACTTTTCTTCAAGAGCTTTAATTGAATTGTATAATCTCCTTAAACTCTTTGTTCAAAAAAAAAAACTCCATAAACTCAGATATATTATTCATAGCAGTTGTTAATCTCTTTCTTTTGTTTTCTCTATTCTATCAACATATATATACTCATCCTTGTTAGTCTGTACTCCATAATTCTAAAGAATGGACGACAGAAATTGTTGTTGTAAAATGTCTGATTTCTTAGATAAATGTGTGCATAAGTGCATTGGATGATGTTGATCCCGGACCGTTGATCTCTCCTGCGCTGAACAAAATACCAAACACTGGAAAGAGGCCATCGTACCAGTTTCCTTTAGTTACAATACATACATAAAATATGTTTTTGCCAAAACTAACCCACAACTTGATTTTAATCCCAAACCTATACCCAAACTTGAATCAAATGCAAAACTAACCTAAAAGCCTAGTGAAACTGCAGCTCAACCCCTTGTGACCAAACAAAAAAACAGAAGCCATTTTTACGAATATAGCCCCAGTAAATCGTCTGAATCGTCTGAGATGTTGGAAGTCGTCTGGACGACTGAAGTGTAAGTCGTCTGGTACCAGTTTATTTTAAAAATAATTTATAAATCTTGTAAAAAAATATTTTGATGCGTGAAAAATAAAAATCAAGTAATTATAAACAGTTTTAAGTGATATAAATTAAGATATGATAAAATTGATTTGTTTTGAAGATAGATGAGTGGAAGTAGTGAATCATGAAATACTTTGGTTTAGGAGT
>NC_027750.1:16069564-16101492 GCF_000695525.1 Brassica oleracea var. oleracea | reverse complement strand
TTTAGAATCAAAATCTTGGGTTTTTTTAGCTCATTGTGGAGAGAAAGTGAGAGATATGTTGTGTTTAGTTCACAAGAATGGAAAAAGAAGAAGGGTAAATCGATTTTGGGAGCATTAAGAGCTTCAAATTGGTTGTTCATGGTGGTTGTGGTATTGATGACAATGACAATCTTGTAATTACTTGAAGATGATGAGGGTGAGAGAGTAAAGATGTCATTTTCGAAAAGAAAAAAAAATTGATGGTATTTTCGTAAATTATATAAACTTGTGGGGTGAATAGGGCAAAACTAATTTTCAAAAAAAAAAGGAGGTTAGTTTTGTGTTTGACTTTAAGTTGTAGGTCAATTTTGCAAAAGGCCCTACATAAAATGCGAAATAAAAATACGAAAATTTTTTAGAGAGAAACAATCAAGATAATGTACGCAAAGTTAATCCTCCAAAGATTAATTGGTTTGTAGATTTTTGATTAATTTTTAAGGTAGATAGAATGTATTTGCTTTTATGTTACTTCAAGCGACATATTAACACATCTTCATTTGCTCTTTGGAGGATTAATGAATGGAAAGTAACACAACTGGATTCAGATTAACAACTGCTATGTGAATGGAAATACCAGTACTGAATTGGTATAAAACTAATATGGTGCTGCCCAGGATCAGGTGCTGCCCAGGATCGAACAAGAGACCTTTTGCGTGTAAAGGCAAACGTGATAACTACTATACCACAGCCAGGGCCGGCTCAAACCTTTTACGGACCCTGGGGCAAAAAAAAAAGTGACCCTTAACCGATGAAATTAAAATTTTGATATTGTAACTACGAGGTAAAATAAAATCGTTTTCGTTTGAAAAGGTAAGCACAATCATAAAAATAAAACAGTCTTGCTTTTTTTATAGCTTTTTTTTTTTGAGAATAAAATCATTTGCTTCTGCAAAAACCTTAAAAATATAACATCTTTAGTTGGCTATACTTCAAAGTCAAGTTAATTTCTAAAAGTTGAGTAAAAAGAAAAGTACGTCTGGATTTAAGAATCATAAAAATTAATTGATGAAGTTAAAAGTGAAATGGATACCTTAAACAAGAAAACAAAAAAATCCTTAGACGTTTTAGAAACGAAAAAAATATTTTGCTCTACCAAAAAAATCAGTGATCTCTAAACAAAAAACATGATAGAAAAAAATATATTAAAGATCACTTACATAAACTAATCAACAATGTAAGAATCCTCGAAGAATCAACGATTTTGAGATTTTTAAAATAGTATTGTCACTGAAGACGTCTTGATGAAATATACCCATGCCTAAAAAACTCACATTAGGTAACTACTTTTAATGTTGATTATAATATTTTAATATTAATTATAATTTGGTAAAAAAATTTAAAAATTAAAATAAATAAGATATTGTTTCCATAAAGTTATATTTATAAATTTTTTATTTATTAATTTTGTTTTTCTAAAAAAATATATGTATTGTTTACAAAAAATTGAATTGCACTTCTACATAAAAAAAAAGAAAAAATTATGGGCGCCCTCCAACAATGGACCCTGGGCGGGTGCACTGCTGGCCCCTGGTCATCAGCCGGCCCTGACCACAGCACCTGGCGTACAATAATCTAATTAAAGTTTATATTCAATTAAGTAAAACTGTGCTCATTACTATCTTTGGATCATTTGTCTTCCTAATTTTTTTAAACTCTAATGTATCAGTTTTGTATTTGTTTTCGTTGACTCACCGTAACGGTTTAATGGCTTTTCTAACGAAGCGGTTTGCCTTCTAATGAGATCTCAGGATGCTGCTCTGGAAAAATGGGATAATCTTTTGCAGAAACAAATCAAAAGACTCAAGTTTTTCAAAGGCAGTAGATCGAATGGTGACACAAGAAACTGCGGAAAGGCTCCTTGATACTCCTAGGCAATAGATCGGATATGACACACCAAACTAGAGCCCTTAGTCTCTGGATATTATACACCAGAAGTTGGATATTACACACCAACATTCAATCAACTCGACAAGCAAGAAGAAAAGAAAAAACAAAGGTTTTGAAAAAAAGAGTGGATACCTCTTAGTAGATTCCGACCAGGTTTATAAAGGGAGAGACTTGTACATGCACAAGTTATCGAAAATGCAAGAGAAGTAAAGACATAGGCTCCTCTCGAATATACAACAAAGACCAAAGACTAGAGTTTTCGAAAATGAAAAAAACATAACACAAACTTAGAAATAAAAAACAACATAAGATAGATAATGATATTCTTGGACCAAGATCAACAACCAAGTGATGCGAATTAACTTGTGGTCTTGTTAAAAACTTTCATTTGGAAAAACCAGTGGGACAAAACCAAAGATTAGGAAAAGAGCACACACAAGCTACTTTTTTTTTATAGATATTTACGATTTTATTGGTAATCCAGAAACCGGCATTACAGTGTCAATTACAACCTCGAATCAACCAAAATTTTCTAAATCAAACCTCACAAGACTAGCTTCGCTCGCTCACTAAACCGACGCCATCCGCTAGAACGTTTGGGAATCCTTAGAATATCAGTCTCCGTTCTCAACCGTTAATAGGAGCCACGAGAATGTGAGGTTTACCACGTTTCCGCGGATGCCGGTTTTCCCGTGCTATTACCGGAGTAGCTGGTTTCGATGATCTCTTCAAGCTCGTAATTTAGACTGTCCATGAAGCTCTTGACGCTAACAGTAAAAGAGGATATATAGCAAACCTAGAGGGAAGCATCGGAGCCTCTGAAACCGCCGGGACTAGAAAAGCTAAGAACCGCCAAGGACCTGAGACAGACCTTACGACTCAACGCCTTCGGACAAGACGGGCTGCAGTGAAGGTGAATCCAGAAACAAATGCTTCAGTTCCTGCAAAAGATGAAAGAGGTAAACTTGCCAAGGGGACCTATCAGTCGCCTAAGCACTGGGATAGCTCATCTCAACCCAGGTCTCCTCGCCAAAACGAGCTCTGAATGACTCAATCAGGAGAACACATGACGCCCCGGTCCACATTAGAGAACCTAATGCGATCATCCAAGCTCTGCGCAGCTTCACCCCGCTGGAGACACGGAGAAGAAACTGAAACAGAGAAACTGAAGGATACATCCCGCGCGAGATGTCAAACACTTGCCCAAAACATGTGCGAAAACCAACAAAAGTGAGCACTCTTGAGCGACAGAGAGGACCAAGCCATAGATGACAAAGCTTCTCAAACCACTCCAGAATTGCAGACGCCAAACCCCACGGAACCAACCACCACACGACAGTCGGAATCATGGGTACGAACCGACGGAACAACCGCCGCCACTCTTGAGCCAAAGCAAATCCCACCACCGTCACAAGACCCCAAGCGACAGTGATAAAGAAACCTTTAGACACCACCCATCGTCGAGGATACAACCTCGAGATACAGATCCAAAACAAAACAGAGGAAAGAGTGGTCCTCTAGCCTCCACGCACCTTCACCGCCGAAGCACTCCGAGAGATCTACAAGACAAAACGTAGACCATCGGAGCCAACACCCTAAAAACCGACTCCGTCTACCTCCAATTCGCACCGCCTCGCTGAAGCTCCAGGAAGACGATGCTCAATCACGGATTTGGGTTTCTCTGGACAAAACCAAGAAGTAACCGTGACGGAGCCTCTCCCACAACCCCACGCATCTCGACGGCAAGAGGGAAGAAGGACAAAACGGAGCAAAGACAAAATAGGAGATGGAGAAGAGACCGCCTCCGGTGACCACGCGCGGCACCGGCGGCCACCGGAGCAAAGAACGCCGCTGCTAAAAGAGGTTACTTTTTAGAAAGAGGTTAGAGGTTTTCACACACACACAAGCTACTTGCTTAGTTGTTGATCAGCTTGAACTTGGAATGTCTTGGTGGTTTTCCGAATAAATATGATAATGATCATGTGTTTTGTGAAATTATAAAACACAGAATTATGAATATTTGATGAAGGAAGATGGTTTCCCAAAAAAACCAATGCCGAAGCATTGGAAAAGAGAAAAAAATATTTATTATACTGGATTTCGAGGAAGGGGATCGCCGGAGCCGTTCAAGATGGTATGAAAGAACCAAATATTGAAGACCTCAAGAGAAAATGTAGGAAACGGTGTGTCGGTTTTCATTTTGTTTATGTCCGAATCTTGAATGTTTTGCGTTTAGTTGATGATACATTAACCTATGAATATCCCATGTCACATGTCTTTCTTTAGCAAAAACAGAAATAACAAAACCATGTTTTCAGATGTTTTGAGTGTGGATGAAGCGATATCATTGATGGCATATATTCATATATTATAAGATGATTACTATATCGTTCATAAAAGAACGTTTGATTAAAATATATGTGGATTATTGTTTGGTATCGTCGCAAAAACATAAGTTTATATGTAGACGTCTTGCCCATATATTATAATTAAGATGATTAATATATCGTTCGTAAAAGAACGTTTCGTAACGTCCCGATTTTTGGCCCAAAAATTCTATAAGAGAATGAAGTTTTTCTACAGCCCACTAGGGTAAAATACCTAGGGTTCCTAGGTTGATAGTAAAGTTTAGAACTGTGATTACTTGAAAATGATGATAGAACGTTCTAGAATGCATTTGGCTTGATTGTAGTGGCTAGCCAGCCCTGGTTCCCGCATAGAGTAGTGTAGAGTGTCATGCACGCAAGCTGGTCTAGAGTCACTTCACTGAGTAACCCGTTGCTCATTCCCTCTCTTTCCATTTCCCTGTGCGCAGGACTTTAAGTAGAAATATATGGATACGGGTGTGACAGTATTTCAAAGAAGGTTATGCGTCCGTCGACTCTTAGGACCAGTACCGGGAGACGTAGGGTTGTCTAAACGAGTAGACACGTGTCCATAACGCCCTTTCGATAAATCCGGTCGGACGCCGGGGAATCGGGCCGTTACAAATGGTATCAGAGCGGGGGTTAAGATCCCTTAGTACTATCCTAAGGGATCAGCACTTCCAACGTTTTTAAAAAGCTTGTTTTCATTAAAAGAAAAGAGTTTATGAAAGTTTTGATTCTTCTAAAAGTTGTGAAACGATTTCAAAACCACCCACTATATTTATACTTCTCTTATGGTTCTTATCGGATGTCTACTCGAAGGATGTCTTCGACAGTCAGTGATGACCAGAGTGACAGTTACGGGTATCGTGGACCTGCATGGTGGAACTCGATCTACACTCTGACTCAGCGCACCATAAGGGGAGAGGTGGTACCCCGTCGGTGACACCCATTGACGAAGTTTCATCGCCAGACACATGAGTTTGAGTGGATGGAGGAAACACCAGAGATGGAAACCCAACTTATGTAACTACTGAGAGTGTGAAGGTTGTGGCAGATATCATGGGTTTAGAGGAATATTAGAGGTGCAATAAGACAAGTTGAAGTCATATGTCAATGAAGGTATTTCCCGAGGAAGGACATATATCTAATGGAGGGCCAGTTCCAGGGTATCCGTCAGGGAGACATGAATGTAAGGGAATACAACAAGGATGTAATCTCATGAGGAGATTTGTCGGGCACTGTCTAAGGGGCGAGAACTGATTCACCGCTTCATGAAGGAAATGAGGACCGAACTTAAGAATAGTTGTAACGTGCAAGATTACTGGGATCATGAGCTGATCTAGAAGGCTGCAGAGCTATAGTTTGGGTTGTAAGAAGATCATAGGCTAACCAAGCATCACATACTCAAAGCCCAATGAAAACCGGCGATGACACAAGGCGGTTTTGCTGCGACAAGAGTGGAGTGCGAGAAGAACCACACTAGGATATAGGGGATGGAAGCGCACTACCAGTACAACCAGCAGGGCTATTATAGGAGGTTCGTTCATCAAGGAAGACATGGTCAGACCGAGGGACTCCGGGGGCGAGGATATGTTCGGTGTTGAGTACCTAAACACCAGGCCGGGGCTGCTGGAATTAACTAGTAGGATCTGCGGTTGAAATGTTATCCTAACTACCGGTCCCGGCAAGGAGGTCAGAGAAAAGATTGAGGGTTTTCGTCATGGGTGACCATGAGGGAGCAAAAATAATTTTTGGATCTGTTGAGATCAGAGGAGTGGCAGCGTACACTCTCTTTGACACTGGTGCGACACCCGTTGGTAGAATTTTAAGGGCAACTTCAATCGGGGCTACCTGGGTTGGGACCGAGGGAGTATAGAGAATGATGACCATGGGAGTGTATGTGGTAGTGTTAATATCTCTCGTCGGTGTGAACCTGCATGGAGACCTGATGGGTTGGACTTTGGAATGATATGAAGTGACAGAATTTTGGAATGCGTATTTAGAGGTGTACTAGTGTTCGGGGATGTTGCAATGTGATAGCATCGGGGCTTAACGAGAATCTATATGGAAGTTAGAGATTAATGACTATGAGGAGATCCAGGAAAACATACCGGAGACCAAGCACGTGGAGTTAATGTATTGTATTGGCATGTACTCATAACCCTCGATAGGAGAGGAGACTAGTCCTTAATGGAATAAGGATTAGGATATGGATATAAGCTATCTTGGTGTTGAAAGCTGAAGAGTTTGGTGGAAAGGGGAATGATTGTATTTGGAAGTGGAAGCTCTAAGTATTGGATACCATTCCTGTAATAGTCGAGTATGCAGACGCTTTTGAGCATTTTTAAAGACCCACTGAACTGAGATAGTGCATACACCATAGAGCGGAAATACAAAACATCGTCTAGTCAAAGGAATCATATCGGTTAGCACCATATAGTTCGTTGAGTTTTTGGAACCTACAGCAAGTAGCTTTGGAGTTCACTAAGAGCGATTTGACATTACAGTATTGTCGGATTCTGATATCAAAGAAAAATATTCGGAAGACAACATTACGAGCTGGTAATGGACATTATCAGTTGTAGAAGTGTGTCTCTGGATCAACTGATGCACTACATGTTCATGTGAAGTGGATGTACGATGCTTCAAGAGTATTAAGATAAGCACGCGGTAGTGATGATCGAAGACACAATATTCTATTCCACAAGAGGAGTGTGATGGTACTTGGGAGTAGCTTGTTAAGTTTCGTGAGATGAAGTGTTCGCTAAGTTAATCAACGGAGATGTGGTTGGGTACCACGCAACGGTAAAGGAAGAGATCATGGGACAAGTTTATTGGTTGCAATGGTCATTATAGTGGGCAGCAAACAGATTTATCAGAATTCAAAGAGGAACTGCCATGGGTAAGGATAAATATGGTTTTTAATGGAGTTTCGCAGTTGAGACTTGTTAGATGAGAACAGTGGGATGTGAGTCCGTATATGATTGATGCAAGAGTTGTATGTGTCAAAATAGAAATGGAATATGATAACAATAGATTTTTGTTGTTGGGGCGCCAAAGACATGGCAATCAACCTATGTGGTGTACATGTGTGTTGAGCTTAGAGAGGAAGTTGGTTAATGGATCTGATATTAGTTGAATCCATGCAAGACATTAACTACGACTTGAGCAAATGGATATACCCTATGAGAATTGTATGAGCAACCATGTTGGACTCCATATGTTGGACCAAAGTGGGGGAGATCAGAATCTAGAGCCTGAGATGATCCAGGAAACCGCTTAGCAGATATAATTGTTGATGATGAGCTTCTTTATGAAAGGATAGAAGAGGTGCATGACCATCAGAGAATTACACCGACAAGAGTGGTTGTATTATGAAAATGCATATGAGATGAAAAGAATCTGGGGATGAAAACGCTTTTGGAGAATCGATTTGGGATTTAAGAGGACGTTGGATCTCCGTGAGGAATGGGGAACTGGGTCTGTTGCATGTACCATTAGATTTCAAATGACGAGTTGTTTAGCCATTTGGGTTCGGGATGTTTAGAGTTGGAGTATCGTCACACGGAATTCGGGGACGAATTCCATTAAGTGGGGGAGAATTGTAACATCCCGATTTCTGGCCCAAAAATTCTATAAGAGAATGGGCTTCTCTACAACCCATTAGGGTAAAAGACCTAGGGTTCCTTCTCTTTTCTTATAAATAGGCAGCCCCCTCTATCTTTTCTCATATTCTGAGATCTAAAACGGAGCTCTGCAGAGATTTAGAGAGACTAAAAAACCCTAGCAGTCAAGCTTCTCTTATCTTCTCTCTCTCTCTGTCAGATCTCTTTCTCCATATTTGCCGCGAGTCGCATTGGGAGCAAGCCGAGCCGCCGGTGGTCGTGTGTGGTGGTTGTCTGAGTAGTGGTGGTAGCCGTGTGGTGTGGTGGTGACCAGATCTCATCTCCCTAGCCTCTTGTTTCCAGATCCAGATCTAGACTAAGGTGAGGTGATTCGAACCCATCTTGCTCCCATGTACTGTATACTCCTTTATGTTGGAGTTAGGTCTGATTAGACCCTGTTTGAGAGTTAGGTTGGTAGATCATGATGAATGTTGGGATGCTAGATGAATGGATCATGCAGCATAAGAACTCTCATCTTGTTTAAAGGACTTAATGAACTGCCTTGTGTTGATGTGGATGATTGTCTATGATGAGTGCTTGTGTGATTGGTTGTCGTGATCCCTATGAGGATCCTTGAATGAGATCTAGGTTGCTAGAAAGAAGTGAATGCTTAAGATGATAAACACGTCATTGGTAACTAATGTGAATGCATGATGTACATGAATGAGATGTCCTTTGTTATCAGCTGTATGATTGAGAAGGTGATGTGTATTGTGTGAGACACCGATAACGGGTGACGTCTAGTGAACGAGTATGAGTATGAGTCTAAGTGTAAATGAATGAGAATGAGAATGAGAAAGTGAATGAGAATGAGAATGTGAACGTGTCAATAAAATGCGTGATGTCTTGTTTGGACCACCGAGAACGGGTGGGCGTCTAGAGTCTGGGATGTGTGAACCTGCGGGACAGTAGCCTAACACGAGGTACCCGCAGGAGCCCACGGGACAATAGCCTAACATGAGGTACCCTTGGGAGTGACCCGTGGGACAGTAGCCTAACATGAGGTACCCACGGGAAGTGATGAGTTAAGCCTACTGCGAGATGTGGGATAGAAAATGTGCAAGGCGCCTTAAGATCGAGTCAATGCCGAGTCGTGGCATAATTATGGCTATTACAACCGGGGTGGTGGACAGTGCCAGGATGGGCCAACGTGCTGCAACTCGGATAGCCATGTAGGAAGCTGGAGGGGGACGTATGCTCAAAAGAAGCGCCCTTCCAGGGCAGGCCGGAACGCGTAGGGACATCCGTAAACGGCTATAGGTCCATACGTCTAGGATGAATGGAGTCGAGTCGGTTGTGTATGTCGAGTCGGTCGAGTCTATTGAATTATGTGTAGCAATGACTGAGATCATTGTTTGGGTTGATCGCTAGGTTGATCGCTAGGTTGATCGCTAGGTTGATAGTAAAGTTTAGAACTGTGATTACTTGAAAATGATGATATAACGTTCTAGAATGCATTTGGTTTGATTGTAGTGGCTAGTCAGCCATGGTTCCCGCATAGAGTAGTGTAAATTGTCATGTGGGCAGGCTGGTCTAGAGTCACTTCACTGAGTAACCCGTTGCTCATTCCCTCTCTTTCCATTTCCCTGTGCGCAAGACTGTAAGTAGAAGTATATGGATACGGGTGTGACAGTATTTCACAGAAGGTTATGCGTCTGTCGACTTTTGGGACTAGTAACGAAACATGTAGGGTTGTCTAAATGAGTAGACACGTGTCCATAACGCCCTTTCGATAAGCCCGGTCGGACGCCGGAGAATCTGGCCGTTACACGTTTGATCAAGATATGTGGATTATTGTTTTGTATCATCGCAAAAACATGTTTATATGTTGATGTTTGCCGGTTGGAAATACAAGCATGGCGGTGACCACTAAAATAAATTAAAAACATTGCTTCTTCGTGGATTGAAAAGTACATAAGAAGCGTGATGAAGAGTCCAACTTTGATCAAACCGAATTGAACTGATCGAGCCTTTTTCGTGTCCCCTCGACGATCCTGGCCTTAGCACCGGAAAATGCTAGAATTTTATCAAGCCCGTCCTTAAAAATATGATATTGAAAAAAGAATCGATGGTAATTTGGTATTTTACGTAATGACATAAAGGAAATAGTGTAGTTTAATAGATGGGCCCTTAATGGACTCAATTATTCCAAACGTTATATAGCCCAATAAAATTGCCGCGAAGGCGATGGTTCAAAAACGGCAACCGAATAAAATCGAGCGGCGAAACTGTCTGCATGTACCGTTTTCCCGCTACTCCCATTTTCCCTCTTTGTTTTTTTTTTTCCCTTTTTCATTATTATTTTCTGCCATTTCCTCTTAATAAACCAGCATCGTCCATGAGATTTGTTCTCCACTTCGATTCGATCTCAATCTCAATCTCAATCTCGATCTCGCTCCTTTTTTATTCTACGATGCCTACCATCGCCGGTCCCAGTTCGTCTCCTCACAAGCACATCGTCGCCGCCAGATCGGAGAATACCGGAGTTCCTGAAGTCAACACACCTCGGAAACGCAAGCTGAGATCAGATTCCGCCGCCGAGGTTGCATCGACGGCGATCGTAACTGAGAGTTCGTTTGCTACGCCGATGAAATGGAAATCTCCTCGACGGTGTGCTGTTTCAAGCCCCAAAACACTTAAGAAGGTAATCCAGTGAGCTCATAGTTCATATCCCTTAGATCTGCGTCTAGAGATTAGGATTTGATTAATTGTGAAAAAGATCGATTCAATTGCTTCTGCTTGTTTGCATCATCAGACCGATTGATTTTTGCAGGAAGATTCTAAAGGCAAGCTGGACAGTCCAGTGATGTCAGCCGTGAAGGATCGATTTGATTGTTTAGATGTTAAATCAAAGTGGAATCCTAGAGGTATACATGATCTCCTTCTGATTCTCAAGTATCAGTTTGTTGATGTACAATTTTAATGCACAGAGGATGATCAGATGAAAGCTGTGAAGGAGGCATTGCATGTGTCTAAGGCACCATCCACTGTTGTTTGCCGCGAGGATGAGCAAAGACGTGTTTTAGAGTTTGTTAAAGGTTGTATGGAGCAGAAGAAGGCTGGGAGTTTGTATATATGTGGCTGTCCTGGTACTGGGAAGTCATTGTCGATGGAGAAAATAAGACAACAGGCTGAAGACTGGGCACAACAGGTAATCAGTCTTGTGTTGTGTGTGTCTTCAGGACTTGGTGATATTCATTTCATTCATGGGTTCTTTCAGGAAGGCTTGCCTTGTCTGGAGACTGTGTCTGTTAATTGCACATCGCTGACAAAAACAACAGATATCTTCTCCAAGGTAAGACCATACCTGGTTTTTGAAGTTGTTGATCTCATTTCGATATAGTTGTTTATTGGGTTATTTTGGTTTCAGATACTTGGTGAGAGTGAGACCGGGAAGAAAGTTAATGGCCCCTCTTCACCTCTACAACAACTTCAGGTTTTGTTTTCTCAAAAGCAGCAATCATCCAGCACAAAGATGATGTAGGTTCCTTGTTTGGTTTCACTGTGATTTGATGACCTGCTAAGATTTTAAATTAGTAATGCTGTTTCTCATTCAAATTTTATATGCAGGCTGATAATTGCTGATGAGATGGATTACTTGATAACAAGAGATCGAGGTGTCCTTCATGAACTTTTTATGCTCACAACTTTGCCATTTTCAAGATGTATACTTATAGGTACCGTTCTTTGCGATCATAGTTATAGTTTAAAGTTCATTTTATGTGCCAGTTTCCTCTGCTCATACCAAATTATAAGTTTATATATCGTTTTTGTTCTCCAGGTGTAGCAAATGCAATAGACCTTGCAGATCGTTTCCTTCCAAAATTGAAGTCTCTTAATTGTAAGTATTTGTCCATCATTGTTTACAGTTGGAACATTCTTTAGCTTTGATAAAGAGCAACAACTGAGGTTAGTCCTTGAACTTATTTTTTTCTATTAATCCAGGCAAACCTTTGGTTGTCACTTTCCGTGCCTATTCTATGGAGCAGATCCTAAGGATACTACAAGAGAGGCTTGTGGTAAGTCTGCCTTTAATTTTTAGTATATGATGCCTTCTACAGAGAGAGACGCCTGATTAAGTGACTAGTAATTCTAGTGAAAATATTATGCAAGGAATTAGGATAAATCTATGGCCAACAGCCAATGTCAGGTTTCTGCTTCAAAACAGTTGGTATTCAAAAAACTATCAGGAAAAATATGAATAGCAGATTCAGAAACTTGTAAATAAGAAAATTTTGACCAATTTAAAACGTAAGAACTAGGATAAATGGTTAATATCTAAACTCGTACTAAATACCATTTTTCGTAAATTCTTATTTTTCAACTCTTATTACAGGAACTTCCATATGTTGCATTTCAATCAAAAGCCTTGGAGCTTTGTGCAAGAGTAAGAATACATATGCCAATTTTCTCTCCCAGTCTAGTCAACCTCCCTTTTCCTTATAACATTGTATATTGATGTTCAATATTTTTGTGTTGTGTCAGAAAGTATCAGCTGCATCAGGAGACATGAGAAAGGCTCTATCTGTCTGCAGGTGAATACTCTATTGAAAGTTTTGTCGTTGAAGTTGCATAAGATGAATGAGATAGAACTATCCTTTATATATTTTAATTTACTCTTCATATCAGCACACTGAAGTTGACAATCCCTGTTTTTTTTCATATTGAAATGATATACAGGAGTGCCTTAGAAATCTTAGAAACAGAAGTTAAAGGATCAACAGAACAAGAACCACAAAGTCCAGTTACAGAGGATCAAGTGGTTAGTATTTTCACTATCTACTTAACTCAGTTCACAACTGACAATGTAAGTAAGGATTCAAAGAACCTGTGGTCATAAATCATAATTGTTATCATCAATAACTATACAGGTCAAGATGGATCATATGGTAGCTGCATTGTCCAAGACATTTAAATCTCCAGTAGTTGACACCATTCAGTCTCTCCCTCAACACCAGCAAGTAAGTTATAGATCGACACTTGGTATCTTAAGTAAAACGATAGGAAAGGATAATACTTGCAACATCTTTGTGCAAATCTTTAGTTTTGTTTTACAGTGTGATCTATCAGAAGTATAGTTAATATATGTTGAACAGATATACTAATAATAAGTTTTCGGGAACAAACACTAAGTCACAAATAAACTTAAGACCCATGCTGATGCTTATTTGGTTATGACTAAGTGACCTATTAGCTAGTGGACTGAATTCATATTTGCTTCAACTGAAAACTTGCAGATCATAGTCTGTTCTGCTGCAAAAGCATTTAGAGGAAGCAAAAAGGACAGAAGCATTGCAGAGGTAATGATATTTTATTGAATGAAGAATACATAAACACATATAACTAAAATCTTAAACGACAATTGTACATAACGTTTTCTATCCCTGTTTTTGACAACACTTGGATGCAGTTAAATAAGTTATACACGGAAATATGTAAATCTTCAATGATCACTCCAGCTGGAATAACAGAGTTCACTAATATGTGTACAGTGCTAAACGACCAGGTACATAACTTCGATCTATGTAGAATCTTTTTCAAGTTTATAGTTAGAATGACTCTCATGTTGTGTGTTTGGTTTTTTATATAATCAAAAGATAAAACAGAACCTTGAAAGAGTCTTATATTAAATTGGAACAGGGGATATTAAAACTGAGCAATGCTCGGGACGATAAGCTAAAGAGAGTGAGCCTAAGAGTAGACGAAGCAGACATCACATTTGCTCTTAAGGTATACACATACATACAACCCTTCTGACTTCTGTCTTGTTTCAAAATAGTTACATTACATTACATACTTTTTTCCACTAATTGCTGTTTTCTAACTCCTTAATTTTTTTGTTTTAATTGCACAACAGGAAATTCGATTCTTCCGCAACTGTCTTCTGTGATAAAGTGGTTTCTTCAATTCTTCTATAGCATACAAAAGAAGACTAAAAACTCAATACGAACTCACAGAAATTGTTATGTAAAAGGAACACGAACAAAATGTACTTTCTATTTATTTAATTACATTTTACTAATAAGAGCCACATTTACAATTTTATCATGTATTGGATTCGTGTGACAAAAAAAAATCATGTATTGATTCTACTTGTTATACATCACTGCGAAACACACAAATTAATTTTTGTTTCGGCTAAAGACAAAACAGTTTGAATTTTTCAAAATGAACTCAAATCATCAATCAAATAAATTAAATCCCCTAGTTTCTGCTCATTATGACGTCATTTATTGTAATTTTCTTAGAAAGCTTAGGGAAAACTGGTTTATTAAATTTAGTTGCGTCTGATACGAAATCACTCGTCAGTCTCTTTAAAGATTAAACTCTTTGGAGAATATAATTGAATAAAAGCCATCACTGGAGATGTCTGCCGTTTCAATCTCCTCCGTCAAATCTAACCTTTCGGCCGTTAAGGCCATAGCCGTTACACATCATCGACCGCCACCTTCCTTCCGGTGCCCGTCGTCGCTCGCTTCCCTCTCAACTACTACTTCTCTTCACTGCAATGATGTATCATCTATCTCCAGATCAAAACTCCTCCCACCCTCGCGTCTTCATCCTATCAAATCCTCTCCTTCACCAACCCCATCTCTAGGTACACACTATTAAAACTCTCCCCGGCCCCACCAAAATATTCTCATCGAGTTTTAACTTCTCCAGCAGCAGATTCATCAGTGAACCAGCTGACAAAGTTCAAGGAAGCAGCGGAGAAAGGAAACTTAGTTCCTCTATACCGATGCGTGTTCTCGGATCATCTCACACCTATACTTGCGTACAGATGTTTGGTTAAAGAAGACGATAGAGACGCTCCCAGCTTCTTGTTTGAGTCAGTGGAGCCTGGTCTTCAAGCTTCCAACATCGTTAGCCTTTTCTTTTTTTTTTGAGTTCTTTTTTTTCTTTTGAATTTCATGAATTGAAGATTATGAGATATCATCTCTCTCTTAGGGGAGGTATAGTGTAGTTGGAGCTCAACCCACGATTGAGATTGTAGCCAAGGGGAATGTTGTCACTGTCATGGACCATGGAGCTGTTCGTAGGACGGTGGAGGAAGTGGATGATCCAATGATGGTTCCTCAGAAGATCATGGAGGAATGGGAACCTCAACGGATTGATGAGTTGCCTGAAGCTTTCTGCGGTAAGAGGAAGGAATCTATTAAAGCTATGATTTTGTTATTCGTAGTTAGGATTATTTATCTGATGAAGGGTTTTCTCCTTAGGTGGTTGGGTTGGATACTTCTCGTATGACACTGTGCGTTTTGTTGAGAAGAAGAAGCTTCCTTTTTCTAATGCTCCTGAGGATGATAGGAGTCTTCCTGATGTTCATTTGGGTCTTTATGATGATGTAATCGTCTTTGATCATATTGAGAAGGTACACTCTTGTTCCATCTATGCTGCGTTATTATGGATATAAGAGTTTATCTAGCTAGACACGTAGTTGATTCATTGTGATACTATCCCACAGAAAGCGTATGTGATCCATTGGGTGCGGATAGATAAGGATCGTTCTGTTGAAGATAATTATACTGATGGAATGTACCAGTTGGAATCTCTAGTCTCTAGAATCCAAGACCAGAAACCGTGAGTGGATCATTCTAATACCAGTCTTATGGATTATAGTTTTCTCTTTTCTAACTGTAGATGTTTCTTTTGACTGCAGCCCCAAGATGCCTACTGGTTTCATAAAACTACGCACTGAGCAGTTCGGTCCTAAGTTGGAGAAATCTACTATGACGAGTGAGGCATACAAGGAGGCAGTGTTGGAAGCCAAAGAACACATCTTGGCTGGGGACATCTTTCAGATAGTTCTTAGTCAGAGGTTTGAAAGGCGGACATTTGCGGACCCTTTTGAGATATATAGAGCTCTTAGAATTGTTAATCCAAGCCCTTACATGGCTTATTTACAGGTATACATACACATACACCTTTGGTCCTTGTTTCCTTCCATATTTCTGAAGATTGATATCACTAATCTGTGGATTTTAACTTTACAGGCTAGGGGATGCATATTAGTTGCTTCAAGTCCAGAAATATTGTTACGCTCGAAAAATGTAAGTGTTTCCTCAGTACCTTCTTTGTTTACAAGTAAAATGAATGGCTCAATGTGTGTCCGCTACAGAGGAAGATTACCAATCGCCCCCTTGCTGGAACTGTAAGACGAGGAAAGACACCCAAAGAAGATCTAATGCTGGAGAAAGAGCTCTTGAGCGATGAGAAACAGTGCGCAGAGCATATCATGCTTGTTGATTTGGGAAGGAACGATGTCGGCAAGGTTAATAACCTTTTCTTTCCGTAAACCAAATAGCAGTTTTTGAGATGTAATCTATAACTTGTTGGAGTTGCTTGTGAACTCAGGTCTCAAAGCCTGGTTCTGTGGAGGTTGAGAAGCTCATGAATATAGAACGGTATTCACATGTAATGCACATAAGCTCCACGGTATGTCCCTATTGCAATTCGAAAAAAAAACTATGGTTTCTGCTTTGTCTCTCAACAACATATCTCCTTTGTTGCAGGTAAAAGGCGAATTACTCGATGATCTAACAAGCTGGGACGCTCTTAGAGCTGCACTTCCCGTTGGAACAGTCAGTGGAGCCCCAAAGGTAAAACCATAAACACATTTTTACACATTCACCATACCATACTAAAAAAAAAGAAACTCACTTGATACAGGTAAAAGCAATGGAGCTAATTGATAAACTAGAAGTAACGAGACGCGGTCCTTACAGTGGAGGCTTTGGAGGCATTTCGTTTAATGGAGACATGGACATTGCCTTGGCTCTCAGAACAATGGTCTTCCCAACAAATACACGATACGACACATTGTACTCTTACAAGCATTCTCAGAGACGTCGAGAGTGGATTGCCCATATTCAGGCTGGGGCTGGAGTGGTGGCAGACAGTAACCCTGAGGCTGAACAGAGGGAGTGTGAGAACAAAGCAGCTGCTTTAGCAAGAGCCATTGATCTTGCTGAGTCTTCTTTTCTTGAGACACCTGTGGTTACTAGGCCCCGCATCAACAACGTTTTAGAATAAGCATGGATTTTGCTTTTGCCAGTATTATCACACTCGAGCTGTTTGATTCGTGAGATTTTTCATTTTTGTGTTAGAATTTTTGGACTAGTGTCCTCAGTCTGTTCTGTCGGGCAAATAGTTTTATACTCTATTTCTACGGGGATAAAAACAAAAAAACTCGGTATCCTCCTAATACATTTTATATACTTTCATTAAATCAAAATGAAACTATTAGTTAAGAAAATAACATTTTATTCGTATCTAATTTCTATTAACTACTAATGGGTTATGTAAACTTTTAGTCGTCTTTAGAAAATTAATGAATAAAATGTTAAGAGATGCGTATTTATTTTGAAAATTGTATTTGATGAATGAAATTGGTAAGAATCAACAAAAAATCAAAATTTTGAATAACAATAGATTTTGAATTAAAATTTAAAAATTACCAAACCAATACAGCAAAATTTTATAATATTACAATATATCAATCAGTAACATAAGTTTGTTAAGAATTTTAAAATAGATAAACCAATAACAATAGTTTTCAACTCTTGAAAATCGTTAAACAAGTTACAATAAATTTTTAAAAAATGTTTAAAATTTATAAACCAATAACGTGAGTTCTTTTAAGAATAGTAGTAAATTTAAAATTTAAATAAATTTAAAGACCTTTTATGTTCTCGTCACATATATTTATTTATATTTAATGTAAAAAAAGTTTAGTGCGGAGAGTCTAATAATCAACAAAAGTCCAACTTCCACAAATAAATTAAAATTTCCAACAGTTATTGCGTGTCCCCATCATACGCAGAGAGGCAGCGTGAGCAGGGTCGAATTATTGAAAGAGTAGTCAATACGCTGCGTTTTCATAGAATCAATTGATAGGAAAGAAAAGAAATAATAAAAGAAGGACAGTTGAGATTTTAGGAGAGAGAGAGAGAGAGGATGGAGAATCTCTGGCGAATCGCTACAGGCCAGGACCCGAACCGGCAAGATTACGAAGGAATAGAGTTCTGGTCGAACCCGGAGCGATCGGGGTGGCTCACAAAGCAAGGCGATTACATCAAGACCTGGCGCAGACGGTGGTTCGTGCTCAAGCGAGGGAAGCTCCTGTGGTTCAAGGATCAATCCTCGGCCTTAACCCGCGGATCTATCCCGCGTGGGGTGATCTCGGTGGGAGATTGTCTCACCGTGAAAGGAGCTGAGGACGTGGTGAACAAGCCTTTCGCCTTCGAGATTTCGAGCGGGAACATCACCATGTTCTTCATAGCTGATAACGAGAAGGAGAAGGAAGAGTGGATCAACTCTATTGGAAGGTCCATCGTGCAGCACTCGAGATCGGTTACTGATTCTGAAGTCCTTGATTATGATCAAAGGCGGTGACTTCTTTTTTTTACCTCTAAGCTATGTTTGATTCCGTTTATTGTACCTGTGTATGTATGTATGCCTTTCTCAAGTTCTTGATCCGACTCTCTATCTCTTGTGTTATGGTTTCTGTATCTGATTCTATTCCCTTGTGAACAAGTTTTTGTCCTTTCAGCTTCTATATTTGCTTAACCTTGATCGATTCATCAAGTTGTTAGACTATATGATTGATGTTTTCGTTTTTGCTGATTCAAAAAGTCCAAAGGCTTGTGATTAGTTTATCAGAACGAAGAAAAAGAGAGATTTGCAAGAAAATAGCTTTGTTCTATCTTATTTCCTATCTTCCCTTTTGTCTTCTTCAGCTTCTATTTTTGCTAACAGATTCAATGAGTTCTTGAACACTATGTGATTGCTGTATTCTGGTTTTGTTGACCGACTTAAAAAGTTATAAGGCTGTGTAGAGTTTTCAGAACAAGAACAAGCTTCCAGGATTCAATCATCTGTGAAGAGAAGAGATGCAATCATCAGTTTCTTTTGGTTGCTTGTGGATGGAAAGAAAGTAGCTTTCTTTTTTGGTTGTGGATCCCACTCTTTTTGATGTAGTCGGCCATTATTTTAACTTTCTAAGGTTATCTTCTCTCTTGAAACAGCCAAGGGCCAGCTCAACATTAGGTAGACCGAACGCATCAGTAATCATCATCACGTCTGATTATGACAAAAGTCAATGTAACTAATTTTCTCTTCCACAATTTGTAGATTGAACACAAGAACAAAAGCTTATCTGTTGTTAGAGATGGGGATTACAGAGCTCATCTTCATCCCAACACCGACTGTTGGTCATCTTGTTCCTTTCCTTGAGTTTGCTAGGCGTCTCATTGACCAGGATGATAGGATCCGTGTCGCCGTCATCCTGATGAAGCTACAAGGTCAGTCTCATCTGGATTCCTATGTTAAGTCAATTGGCTCGTCTCAGCCCTTTGTTAGATTCATTGATGTCCCTGAGTTGGTAGATAAACCATCATTTGGTAGTTTTCAGTCTGTGGAAGCCTTTGTGTACGATTTCATTGACAGAAACATCCCTCTTGTGAGAGATATAGTCATGGGTATCTTATCTTCTCCTGGAGTCTCGGTGAAAGGGATTGTTGCTGATTTCTTCTGTCTCCCCATGATTGACGTTACAAAAGATGCAACTCTTCCTTTTTATGTCTTCTTGACTACAAACTCCGGGTTCCTAGCTATGATGCAGTATCTAGCAGATCGACATAGTAAAGACACATTGGTTTTCGTAAGAGATTCTGGAGAAATGTTGTCGATTCCTGGGTTTGTAAACCCTGTCCCAGCCAACGTTCTACCGTCAGCTCTGTTTATTGAAGATGGTTATGATGCCTATGTTAAGCTTGCAATCTTGTTTAGCAAGGCCAAGGGGATCCTAGTGAATAGCTCCTTTGATCTTGAGCCTACCTCTGTGAACCATTTTCTTAATGAACAGGACTACCCTTCTGTTTATGCCGTTGGCCCCATATTTAACCCCAAGGCCCAGCCTCATCCAGATCAGGACATGGCCCGTCGTGACGAGTTGATGAAATGGCTTGATGGCCAGCCCGAGGGGTCAGTTGTGTTTCTTTGTTTTGGGAGTATGGGCAGGCTAAGAGGTGATCAAGTGAAGGAGATAGCAGGTGGACTTGAGCTTTGTCAGTGCAGATTCCTCTGGTCACTCCGCACTGAAGAGGTGGCAAATGAAGATCCTTTGCCCGAGGGATTCCTTGACCGTGTCAGGGGACGAGGAGTGATATGTGGTTGGTCTCCTCAGGTGGAAATACTAGCCCACAAGGCAGTGGGAAGTTTTGTTTCTCACTGTGGATGGAACTCAATAGTAGAGAGTTTATGGTTTGGTGTGCCAACTGTGACATGGCCCATGTATGCAGAGCAACAGCTCAATGCGTTTATGATGGTGAAGGAGCTGAAGCTCGCGGTGGAGATGAAGCTTGATTACAGGGTACTTGTTGATGAGCTTGTAAGTGGAAACGAGATAGAGAGAGCGATTCGGTGTGTGATGATGAACAAGGATGATAATTTGGTGAGGAAGAGAGTGATAGATGTCTCTCAGATGGTGCGGAAAGCTACCTTGAATGGTGGATCTTCGTATACGGCTACTGCCAAATTTATACAGGACGTGGCAGGAATCAAGCCTTAGCCTTTTTCTTTGTCCAGAAGACGCAACCTTTTCCTAACTGCAACCATTTCTTTCGTGCATTTTCTTTCACGAATTCTATAAAGATGTGTATTCTTTCGTGAATTGAATATAATTTCTTAAAACTATATGAACTTTTGATATTGTGCTTAAATGTATATTAATTGACTGTATATGTAACGTAGTGTCATCGTTTAAAACGCCATTTAGCTAATTTTATCTCTAATTAAATTTTGTTCATTTATGAGAATATAAAATATCTAAACTACTCAGCCGAAGAAATTAATTCATATTAGTAGTGCCAAAACAAGATATATATATATATATATATAATATAGTTTTTGTCTTTAATTCGTTTCAAGTGAAAGTTAAACCCAAACAAATAAACTTAGTCTATAATAACTTAAATCACTTGGTTATAATACAATTTGAACATTAATTTAATGTATTATATAGTTTTTTGTCAATTAAATAGAGAAAATTGTCTATTATGCCTCATTTTAAAAAGACATTATTGAATCCGCACACGTAAACAAAATCCGTAGAAATAGTTTAATTATTTCAAAATATCAGTGCTACGGGCTACTTTACGAATTAGCAAGCTAACAGCAATGACGTGAAACAACAATTTAATAACACATTAGATTAAGATCTGCACCTTGCGCGGAATAAACATTATATATATAAATTATTTTATATATTATATGTTCTTACATATTATGAAATAATAAATATATATTGAATAATTAAAAGTTAGTAACTATTACATATATAATTAAATTGGTGCGACCGTATAAATCAATTTTATTAATCCAAACATTTTTTTAAATTTTTTTTGATAGGATATGTAATTAAATTTAAATAATATTAACATACAGAGTATATTTTTAATATTAATGTCTATTTTATTTTTTTATTTTTTAAAAAATGATGTTTTCTACTTATCTGTTTTTTTTATCATACATATTTTTAATAGCAAAAACTTTAAATTACTGATAACAAAATTTTCATTGTGGGATCAATAATTTTAGTAATTGATAATTTAAAAAAATTTATCAATGTTAGTTCAAAACTTGGATCGCAAAATTTGAATGTGAGACTTTTAACAGTTTTAGTAATTTATAGTCATTTTTTAAAATTCAAAATATAAAATATACAGAAAACTAAATTTTTATAATATGGTTATTGTGTTTTTTTAAAAATTATTTTAATAGTTTTAAATTAAACAAATTTGATAGAAGATACATTTTTTTTATCAGATCTTTATTATTCAAAATCATAAATTGTCATATATACTTTACCCACATTAGGCAATTCTGTAATCTTTATTTAAGGAAATAATAAATGACATTAATAATGAATTTATGGTTAGTTGAATAAAAAGCTTATTATATAATTAGATGGATCAACCTATTTCTCTAATAATTCTAAAAATCATCCTAGTGATGACACGTGGGTACAAAAAGAAGTCGTAATGTTTCACAAATACAAATAATATATAGGGGATTTCAAATAGCAAATTAACGGGAATGATACATAACTTTTCTTTAATGAGAAGACTTATTTTTCAGATTAATGTTTGCTCCCAATACGATATTTCTTTGTTTAATTACTCTTTGTTGCTCTCTTCAGCATTGTCTATGTCATGTGCAATAATCGTTCAAGTTCATATAGTATTATCTTAATTTAAAATTCTTGTTCTTCTTTCTCTGTCTCATATAACGTATGTTGTCTAGTGTTGTGTGTACTTTAGATTATCCATGAGTAGTCGCATGTAACAATTAATGTCTTCTAAAATAATATCAAGTGTAGCAAGTTAGATCAATCAAAAACGATGAACATGAATAACATTTATAGTCCAGGCTAAAGCTCATTGGTTATTACATGTTTTCATTTAGTAGTTAATGAGTTTAATCCATCTATTGGGCCCTAGTCACATTTTGTTTGGATGACAAATGAATTATCATTAAGTGGGTTATTTTTCCCATATTTAAAACGCGGATTATCAAAAAAGGTAGAAACATTAAGGGTAAACATATGGATTCCCTTCTTTTCTGCTAATTTTGGTGTATGTTTGCTAATTTCTTCGTTTATTATTGTCATGTTTAAGAAGAATAATTGTACAAAAATGGTGTAATTGCATATATACTTCTTTTTGGCAACTCAAGCCTCGTCATCTACAATACTAGTAAGTTAGTAAGTGTACCAAGTTAGGTAAATGTCAAAAACGATGACAATAACAAGCAAAATGAAGAAAATAACAAGCTGCACGTGGGCGAAAATCTTACGGAGATCTGGGAAAGTGTGTTAGGAAACTTCCTCCCCAAGATCGGGGAAAGTGAGTTACGAAAATCTTGGCAAGAAAAGTTTTGATGCTCCATCAAATTGGTCAAGTGAATTGTAGATGATAAAGTATGTTGTTAGGCATTGTGAACTATTTTCTTGAAAGATATGCAATTACTCTGATATTTTCCTTAAAACTGGAAACTGAAATCAAACTGAATGAAACCTTAAAAGAGCCGCTTGGTTTCAAAGATCACAAATAAGTCTACTAGAAAAGTAAAGTTTGTCATCTAAAAGATCATTAAGCCTCAAAATGATTTCCTTTGTAAGAAAGAAATCAGAAGAAATAAACTTGACAGTTTGATGAAGAAGCTATGGGAAGCTTAGTAAGAGCACTGGTGATTCTTTGGTAGTTATTGTTAAAATTGTCGTCTTCTTCGTGATTCTTAGCTTTGACACCAACCTTGACGGTTACAAGACTTTTCAAATTTCCCAAGAAATGCCTCATCTGTTTCAGCTCTCTACGAGTTCCTCCATACCCTGAAATGTTTAGAACCTTAACTTGACATGCTGATAAACAGCATATTTCCTCCTCCTCCATCTTCTTCATCCTTTTCTTAGCAATGCAAACACAAGCGTCCCCGCATCTATCTGTGACTTTGTGCACAAGACCCTGGAAGCATAGACACAGCAAAATTAATGTAGAATAATATATAGCAATGAAGGGGTGTCTGTAATAAACGAAGTAGATATTTACCCTACCTTGATGGCTAAGGTTTCCAGGTTTGGAGAGTTGTTGAGGAGAAGTGGCAACACTTGCCAGCCTCTTTCTTTGTCACTCTCAAATGATAAGGTAACGAGGTTTTGAAAAACCGGCATTGATTTGCAGTATAAGTGAAACACCTGGAGATTTATTTATAAACAAAACATATCTAAGAACAGAAACTTTGCACTTCAAACTGAAACAATAAAAAATAAGAAGAAGTAGCAATAGTGACCTCAAGAGAATCCGAAGACAAGCGAAGGGTTTTAACATTGCTTATCCCTGCAACCAGATCCGTAACATCAGGAACATCATCATCATCATCCTCATCTGAAACTTGCTCATCAGATGATTCAAGATCCAGTATAGCTTCAATATCCTCTATATCATCATCATCTTCACCAAAAGCACTACCATCATCATTATTATATTCTATAACATCAACCTCACCATCCTCCTTGACAACTACAACTGGCTCCTCTCGGCATGATCTAAGATCCAGCCTAGCTTCAACAAGCGAGCTAAAATCAACACGATACTGTCTCGTGGCGTAACCAGAATAGTCAAGGTAGACAAGACTGGGTGTCCGAAACAATTCAACATCGGGAGAAAGAAAATGGTAAGAGACGGTAAGCCTCTTAAGGGAAGGATTGGAGACACCAATGGAAGAACTCAAGCCCAGCCCATCAGAAGCACCATAATGTAGCAACAGTACATCGAGCAAGGGGCAGCCAGAGATGAGAAACTCAAACATATTATCATCCCAAAACCAAACAGAAACGAGATTAAGTGTTTTGAGGTTTGGGAAGAAGACGCCACCCCGAGGAGGAGTGAGAGTGCCATCGAAACAAAACCCACCGTATAAAGTAAGCTGGACGAGTGTGTTACTCGTGAAGAGCTGAGATTCTATACTCTGCATAGATACGATTTTCAAGTGAAGTTCCAAGAAGCCGCTCTCGAGGACGGTGCGGATCCAACTGTCCACTCGAGAATTTTCATGTTTACAGCTCAGAGAGAATGATTTTACGATTGAGTGAGAGTTGCTTAGGAGAGCAAGTGTTGTGTCCACAAAACCAGAGAAGCCTTCAGGGTTACCAATCTCGTCACTGAAATCAAGGGTGTCTACAAGAGAAAGCAGGTTCCTCCACCTTTTGGACAGAACCGCTGTGGAAGCAGCAAGTCTTGTCGGAAGCAACGACAGGATTTTGCCGAGAACCTCATCTGGCATACTGCTGATTAAATCTCTACAACGCATAGAGACCTTTTGAGCAGACATAAGATTAGGGTTGGTTTTTGACTGAAGAGGGAAGATCGACGAACTCGAAGCGGCTTGATTTGGAATTGGCGAGGGTAAATGGCCAGAACGCAGCGGTTTATTGATTATGACATGTCATTAAATTTCCCAATTATCCCTTATATACTAAAGCGCAAATCGCATCATCAATCTATAGCTGACACGTGGAAAATCTATTTAAAAAAATTGAAAAATACAAAAAAGTAAAACACATTATCAAAACAAAATATGAAAGTTTGAAAGAAAAACAAATAACCAACCTTTTACGATTATTGGTAAAGCAATTTTTATGAATTTTTCTTTTATGAATTTTTCTTTGCATCTCTTATTTTTATGGAGTCTAAATATAAACTAACAATTTTCTTATTTTTCTCATCAAAGCACAAATCACATGGCCAATAAAATTCTGACACATGGTATATATTTAAAATTTTGAATTAAAAATACAAATTCACAAAAAGCTTTTTGTAACAGAACCGTTATTTATTAAAATAATTGATTTCTATTATTTTTACATATAAATCAAGATAAAATAAAAATCAATAATATTTCTCCTACTACTTCATGATCTCAAAATTTGAAACCGTTAAGACTTTTTCTTTACAAGATTTGACTCATGATGCTATCAATTCTTCTCAATCTGCAATTGCTCCACTGACTTTTTCTATAATTTCAATGTCTAACAAGATAGATCGATGACTTCTAATTATTGTATCAACATTGTCATCAGGACTACAATTCTATGTCCAGGTCGACATGTCTTCGGCCAAACAGTGGCAGCAATACTCTTTTTTTTTTTTTGATCAAAACAGTGGCAGCAATACTCTTAAAAAAACATCTTGGGAAGTTGGCAGATGAAGTTAAAATTCAGGTTAGTGAAACTAATTACATACGGTCAAACTTTTCAATACTTAGATCATAATTTATGTCATGTTGATTTTTTTCATGAACCTTTTTTCTTTTATAACCTACTAATGATTTTCTTTCTTTCTTTTTTCTCTTTTGGATATTGGTAAAAGCTACAGATTTTTTATGCAGATATCATGATAAAAAAGGTAAACTACACAAATTAGGTCACTGCCGTTTTTTAAATTGACTAAATTAATTCTCGATATGCTTGAAATTTTTTATTTGTTGTGATGGTGATGATTTCAGAGAGGAAAGTAACAAGCTCACTAATAAACTTGAGAAGCACCACAAGATGAAGAAAAGAAAAATGTGGTGATAACTAGAAGCAAAAACAAACTGGGCTTAAGAAACTCAAAGTGGTAGAGGAAACAAAAAGGAATCTCATGTCTGCTTTCTAGATCAAGGCCTAATCTCAGGTTGGTTTTCCTTATTTTATACATGTTTTTATAATTGTATAGAGATAATACTTTTGTTTACTTTAGGAATTAGGAGTAATAAACACATTTGATTTTATTTTTTCTTATATAGTGTTACCTAATTCTGTAGAGTCCCGTAAATATACAACTTGCAATGACACATCGAGAAGAACTAAAAAACTACAAGAGATAACGTCAATATTCTACAAAAATATTGTTTATATCTAACTATTTTTTACGAGAGCTATGGTTTTCCTGAATTTTATCTCTCATACTAATATTTTGTTGGTTTTGAAAAAGTTAAATCAATCTTTTATCTTGATATGTTGGGTCTATATTTAAGTGCTGTAAAATATAAACAATAGACTATTTATTTCTTTAACTTTATCTATAATAACCCTTATAATAATAACCATGTTTCTATTAATAAAGTTTCTTTAGAGTTAAAAAAAATAAAATAATACATATTGTAGGAACTTTTACATATTTATTAAAAAATATATGTTTACAAATAATAATGCATGTGCATAGCACGGGAGAGAATACTAGTATACTAATAATAAGTCAACCAGGTAGTAACCCGTGCCTTGCACGGAATGAAACATCTTATAGTTTTTTTATATTTCTAATTATGTATATCATAATTTTGTTTTATGCAATTAAGATTTTTTATGGTACAATTAGTTAGGTTAAATTGACTGACATTTGATGAACAAATACAAATTTCTAATGTCACAATTTACTTAAAAAAATTTATCAACTATTTTTATGTTGTCAAAATTATGTAGAATATAGTTTAAGTTTTAGGATTACATGTTTTAAGTTAAATTAAGTTGGGGTTAAAATAAGAGTTCGATGAAATAATGCAACTACATATTCAAATGAATGGTTTAAGCTGATGACACTTCGGCATATTTCGCTGGTGATTACCATCTTAACTAATCTCAACTTTAAGCAATTGCAGTAATTAAGTTAATTAATAGTTTGAACTTTATAGCGAAGATAATTAAATAGTTTGAAATTCATGATACACAATAATCAGATTAACCTTCTAGCTCAATCAAGTCATGGGGGGAATTTGTGAACCAATATTTTACTTTATTTTGATCATATTTTTCTTTTTCTGTCTTTTTTCTGAAAGTTTTTTCTTCTGTTGTCTTGCATAGATAAATAGCTAAATCTGAAAAATTGATATGTTACTTCGTTTAGATTTGAAACTTAGTTTTGGTTGTTGTAGTGACTATCATTTTCATGTTCCTCTCTTCTTTTCAACTTGATCACTTTCTCATACAATATATTTAAAAAAATGCATGAATGAAGAACCAATTAATGAAGATAAAAACCGAAAATAAACCAAAGAACAAACCGTACCACAATCTATAAACTATTGACCTATCTATTCATGTAAGAAATCAATTATCTAAGATAAATACAACAGCAACAATCTAACTGTCGACATTAATATTCTTCTCAAAACTGATCTAGAACCGTGATCATCACAGCAGCACCGGAGTTGCCACTCCCAGTGTCTCCTCGTTGTTGAGTGGACGGTGTTGGAGTTCTAGAGCCTTTGAAGTTAGGATTTGGACCATACATGAACTCCTTCTACATCATTGGTCGTCAAATCAACCTTACGTCTCCCAGTCGTGATGGTTGGAAACAATGATAAGAGTTGAACCGAGAATGACTTAACCCAATAAGATGTCCTATCTCATGAACAGCCATTGATTCAAGATCAAATCCGCTCTCTCCGATGGAAATCCGTCGCCACAAATCAACTGGAGACTATCCAGTTCTCGGTGCTGTCTAGGTGGAAATGTCCATTTGGGGCGAGAACGCATGCGCTAACGTTCCCATATAATCATCAAACGGTTCACCATTTCCATGATCTCCAGTATAGAATCCGAAGCTGATATCGGAGGTCGAGAAACTTTCAACGTGTCTGAAAACGCTCATATACCAAAACCCTTTATGTTCACGTGAGATGCAAATTTGGAAACATATTTTGTTAATTATGCGATTTTGGTTTGAGAAGCTCTGTGCAAGCGACACATCACCCTTCTAAAATTGGAATGCTTGTGAGGATGACATGTGTCAATTACTATGTGAATACATTTATTACAAATGTTTCTCCTTTAATATATAAGGGATAACTAGTATTACTCCGTGCTACGCACGGCTCAGTTCCACTTGCATTTAAATATTTTTTTCAAAAATAATTTTATTTTATTGTGTTTTATCAAAATTGATTTTATTTTAGTCACATCTTTTGGACGTGGTTATCATTTAGAAATAATATATTTTTATTTTTATTATATTTAATTAAGTTCCTTAAAATAAATTTCCTTAGAATGAACATAATAAAACTAAAATTATTCATTTTGTAAAATAGTCAATTTTATATAATACTTACAAAAATTAGTAAGATAATGAAAAATGATTTTTTTATAAAAACAAAAAAAATTTGTGTAGTTAAAAACAGATTTTTGAAATGATTAAACTATATCAAACAAATTTGTGAATACTTAAATTTGGTGATAATAATTGTTGACATTATTTTTACTCGGCAGCCGTGGCATCACATTATTTTATTCTTGGTCATAGATATTATTTCTTCAAAACTAAAAAAAAAAATATATAAAAAAGTTAAACAGTAGCATATGAGAAAAGAATCAAAGAAGAACTAATAAATATACCACTTGGTTTCAGATTACTTACGGTTATGCTCTTGTTCTTAGTTTGTTGCAGAGAAAGTTCGTTTGTTTGTTTTCTTGATCTTTTGCCTTCTTCGCTCTATGTTTCTGTATTTATTGGATGCAAAAGCAAGGGAAGTAGTTTCATAGAGATAAGCCATAGAAAAAACATATTATAAATATTCATTTTCCAGATAAGAGTTGGATATATATGTTTATAGTTACATTTTTGTTCCTAAAACTTTGATTTTTCATTCTTCTACTGGAAAATTAAGCTTTTGAACAAAGTACACTCAAGTGACATTTTAAACTGAAATGAATAATTTAGAGATTATTAAATGAGAATAAGAGGAAACTGTATATAAATCAAGAATAATCATAAATTTGTATGGAATGGTTTTTGATCAGTGAAGATCTCAACATAAAAAAAATGAAGCTATGGAGGAGATGAAAGAGAGACGAAGAAGAAAATAGAGAGATCAAACATAGAGTAAGATACATAGGTCAAATGTATAGAAGATAAACAGTTTTAATTTTCAAATTGTATTCGAACGTTGTGGTGATCATGTGAGAAATTTTAGGAATTTTGGTATTTGAAAAAATCAGGATCAAAAACATTTTTTATCTACATTATTTATTTTTAATAAGTTATGCCACGTGTCAGGATTTAATTAGTTATATGACTTGTGATTTAGTATATAACAGATTTCTCTAAAATTAAATAATAAAATTTGATTACTAAAAAGTAAAATTGGCATAGTTATATATTGTTATTGAATTGTTTGTTGTGGAGCATCTCCAACCAACATAAATATTTAAAAAAAATCTATAAATAGAAATAAGATTCATTCCATAATATTTATCAAAAATCAATGAATATTTTTTTTTAATTTATAAAAAAAAATTCCTTTATAAATAATTTAGTGGAATAACTAGTATTTATTTAAATAAAATGTATTGAGTAAAATGCTCTTTTATTATTAGTATTAAGGTTAAACTCATCTTACTAATGTGTGAGTAAGTAAAAAGGTAAGAAATAATATTTTTAAAATTAATAAACATTTGAAAATATTTAGTTTACTATTTTTTATTGTTCTCGTTAGAAACCACATATTTTATCATTATTTAAAATATTTTCTTGTAAATTTAATTATTTTACAATTTTACAATTTTTAGGTTTGTTCTTCTTTTATTATAATAGTAAATTAAATAAAATTTCTCAAAATTATGGATGAAATAACATGGATTAATTTTCCATCTGATGCATCTGTGTTTAATCATTTGTACCTTTTTCTTTTATACATTAAAAAGAACATATTTGTTACTATTGGGAGAACTGAATAATTGATTTAGTGTAAAGGCTTCTTTTTCTAATTAGCTAAACATTATAAAGAAAATATTAATCAAAACAGTTTAAAAAATAAACCACCTGGAGATGATTTAGTGTTAGGTAGACTTTTATAGAGATTCGGATTGAAATCAATCACACAACACTAAATTGGTGTGATTATGCAGACATGAAACTAGGATCTGAACCTTATTTAAATATCTCGAAAAATTGTTCAGTTGTTCTTAGTCTAAGCATTTTTATAGGTTTGAGATACTTTTGGGTTAATAAAAATTATTTAAAATATAAAATTAAATTAAATCTTTATATGCAACTAAAACAAAAATAAATCATGTCTTCCAAATAAATAATTAGAAGTTTCAAAACAAATATTATTTTTTGGACTATTATTAGTAATTATTTTATTCCTTTTGCATTGTAATTAATATAGTATATTTACAATTTTACTATAATCTTTTATTATTAAAAACTATTTTTGCTTATTTTTTAATCAGATATTCTAATTTATTTGAAATATATATGTATCATGTTTAAATGTGTACTATAATTTCAGTTTAAATAATATCTGTTCACCAAATCTCTCTCTTATATATAAAATGTAAAATTTGAAAATGTAATATGTCGAATATATTAGCACGATAAAAAAATTGAAGTAAAATATGTTAAAACACTATTTTGTTAATAAATATAAAAATAAAAGTAACCTCCTATATTATTTTTACATTTTGTATATATGTCTAACTTTGTAAAGATATAAATGACCTTCTTATTCATTTGAAACATATTTTATGTATATTTAAATTAAAACCTATTAAATGATGTGATATAAATATAAGTGATGAATCATCATCAATAAAAAGAAAAACATATATATATATATATCACACACACACACGCACACACACGCACATATTAGTATAATGCAATTTAATAATTGTCTTTAGCCTTTTCTTGTTCTATAAGAAAAATATCCTTTGGTTAGCTAGTCCTTTTCATTTGCTTACCTTCGAACCTACCTTGTTAGTTGTTCCTTTCTTTGATGTTATAAGGTTGTAAGCCTATAGGTCCAAATATCATATTGGACGAATAATCTAGAACCTGGTTAACATCCGCGCCTTACACGGGATCAACATTATATATATAAATTATTTTATGTATTAAATATTTTTGCATATTATGAAATAATAAATATATATTAAATAATTAAAAGTCAGTAACTATTAAATATATAATTAAATTAGTGCGGACATATAAATCAATTTTATTAATCCAAAAAATATTTTTTTTTTAATATTTGATAGGATATGTTATTAAATTTAAATGATACTAACATAGATAATATATTTTAGTATATTTTTAATATTAATGTCTATTAAATGATGATTTCTACTCATATAGTTTTTTTGATCATTTGTATCTTTTATAGAAAAAAATTTAAATTACTGATAACAAAATTTTCATTGTGGGATTAATAGTTTTATTAATTTATAATTAAAAAAAAATAAGTTGTCAGTGATCGTTCAAAAATTTTATCAAAAAAATTGTTCAAAGTAAATTTTGAAACTAAAATATTGTATTTTATATGGTTTATAGTTTAATTTAAAACGATATATATATTAATCTTAATAATTAATTAAATTAGACTTTTTACTTATATAATTTTTGTAATCATTTGTATTTTGTCATAACAAAAA
>NC_027750.1:16049854-16068439 GCF_000695525.1 Brassica oleracea var. oleracea | reverse complement strand
ATTAGTTTCAAAATTTTATGTATTTTTATTTTTGTATCATTTATAATATTTATATAAGAAAAACTATTTCTATTCAAGTTTTAAAAATTAAAAATAATTTATATAAGAAAAATTTCTAAGTAGTTTCAAAATTTAATATTTTTATTTTTGTGTAATTTTATATATATTTTATGATTTATATTTTACTATAATATATTTTTTATAAAAATATAATAATTAAAATATGTTATTGTATTTTATTTTAAAATAATAATCACAGTATTTTGATAAATTTCAATCTAAATATTTATTTATATTTTATTATATTATTTTAAAGTAATGTATTAGTTAATTTTTGAAATTTTTTAAAAAATACAGCAAAACCAAAAACTAAAATCTAAATCTAAAAACCAAAAACCAAAAACCAAAAGCTGAAAACCAAAAACCAAAATCTAAAAACCAAAAACTAAAATCTAAAAACCAAAAACAAAAACTAAAAACTACCGAAACAATCATCACCTTGGTTTCAAGGGTCACAAATAAGCCTACTAGAATAGTAAAGTTTCGTCATCTAAAAGATCATTAAGCCTCTAAATGACTTCCTTTGTAAGAAAGAGATACAGAAAAAATGAATTTGACAATTTGATGAAGCTCTGGGAAGCGTAGTAGGAGCATTGGTGATTCTCGGCTAGTTATTGTTATAATTGTTGTCTTCTCGGTGATTCTCAGCTTTGACACCAACCTTGACGGTTTCAAGACATTTCAAATTTCCCAAGAAAAGCCTCATCTGTCTCAGCTCTCTACGAGTTCCTCCGTACTTTGAAATGTTTAGAACCTTCACTTGACATGTAGATAAACAGCATACTTGTTCCTCCATCTTCTACTTTTTTTTCTTAGCAATGCAAACACAGGCATCCCCGCATCTATCTGTAACTTTGTGCAAAAGCCCCTGAAAGCATAGACACAAGCAAAACGCATGTACAATAATGAAAGGAGTGTGTGCATCAAAAGAAGTTGATATTTACCTTGATGACTAAGGTTTCTAGGTTTGGAGAGTTGTTGAGGAGAAGTGGCAACACCTGCCAGCCTTTTTCTTTGTCACTCTCAAATGATAAGGTAAGGAGGCTGTGAAAAACCGGCACTGATTTGCAGTATAAGTGAAACATCTGGAGATTTATTTATTATCACAACAAAAAAAAACAAACATATATAAGAACAGAAACTTTGCACTTCAAACTGAGACAATCAAACATAAGAAGAAGTAGCAATGGTGACCTCAAGAGAATCCGAAGACAAGTGAAGTGTTTTAACATTGCTTATCCCTGCAACCAGATCCGTAACATCAGGCAAAATATCATTTGGATCATCCTCACCATAAATACTATCATTAGATCATCATCATCATCCTCATCAACAACAACTTCTATATCATTATATTCACCATAACCACTATCATTGTCATCCTCTGTATCATTATTCTCATCCCCATCTAAAACTTCCTCCGCTGATTCAATATCCAGTATAGATTCACTATCATCTTCATTATCTATATCACTATCCTCATCATCATCATCATCATCATATCCATCATCCTCAACCACATCAAAACAATCCTCCTCGACAACTAAAACTCGCCCCTCTTTTGATCTAATATCAAGTCTAGCTTCAACAAGCGAGCCCAAATCAACAGTATACTTTCTCGCGACAGCCCCTCTTTTGATCTTAATGGCAGGATTCGAAACCTGGATGGAAGGAATAAACCCAAACCCGTTACAAGCAGAGGGATGACCATAACTTAATAACAATTCATCAAGCAGTGGGCAGCCAGAGATGAGATACCCATACGTCTCGTATTATCCCAAAACCCAACCGAAACGAGAGAAAGTGATTTGAGGTTTGGGAAGAACACGCCACCTAGTGGACCAAGACCAACAAGAAAAAACTCGTTGGTTAGCGTGAGCTTGACCAGTGTGTTGCTCGTGAATAACTCGGATTCTATATGATGAAAACAATTACTATCCAAATGAAGTTCCAAGAAGCCGCCCTCCAGGAGAGTGGGTTGAACCCATTTGTCCACTCGAGAACTTTCACAATGACGACGTACTAGAGAACGTTTAAAAGTAAGAGAGAATGTTTTGATGATTGAAGAGTTGCTTAAGAGAGCAAGTGTTGTGTCCACAAAATCAAAGACGCCATGAGGGTTACCAATTTCGTCACTGAAATCAAGGGGGAAAGCAGGTTCCTCCACCTTTTGGACAGAACCGCTGTGGAAGCAGCAAGTCTTGTCGGAAGCAACGACAGGATTTTGCCGAGAACCTCATCTGGCACACTGCTGATAAAATCTCTACAACGCATAGAGACCTTTTGAGCAGACATAAGATTAGGGTTTTTCACTGAACAGATATCGATCGAAGAAGACGAAACGGCTTTGATTTGGTTAAGAGGAGGGAGGGGGATTTGACGAGAGATTTCGAGAGTGAAAGAGCCAGAACGCAGCGTTTTATCAATTATGACGTAGCATTAAATTTTCCAGTTATTTTCTACATCTTCACGTTTCTACAAAAATAATAATAATAATAATAATTAAGCGTGATTACTAAAAAAAAAATAACAAAGGACCCACTATTAACCAGTGTAGGTTTTTTTTTGTGGCTAAGACCGGACAAAATATCCGGAACCAAAGAACCGATCCGAAACCGAACCGAAAATCAGGGTTTCGAACCCGATCGGATCCAGAGTAAATAACCGAATTGGTCCTAAATTGATGTATCCGAAGAATGGTACCTAACCCGATCCGAATCGAGAACCGAATGAGTATCCGAAAATATCCAAAATGTAAATATATATTTACAAATATTATTTATAATTATATGTATAATTATTTGGGCAAATCTCCAAAATAGCACATTTCTAAGTTTATATCACAAAAATAGCACTCAAAAACTAAAATGACCAAAATAGCACCTTTCTAAGTTTATCCTTTGAAAATTTTAATTTTTTTATTTTTCAAAATTTGAAATCTTATCCCCAAAACCTCATTTCTCAACTCTAAACCCTAAACTCTAAACTTTAAACCCTAAACCTTAAACTCTAAACCCTAAACCCTAAACCCTAAACCCTAAACCCTAAACCCTAAACCCTAAACCCTAAACCCTAAACCCTAAACCCTAAACCCTAAACCCTAAACCCTAAACCCTAAACCCTAAACCCTAAACCCTAAACCCTAAACCCTAAACCCTAAACCCTAAACCCTAAACCCTAAACCCTAAACCCTAAACCCTAAACCCTAAACCCTAAACCCTAAACCCTAAACCCTAAACCCTAAACCCTAAACCCTAAACCCTAAACCCTAAACCCTAAACCCTAAACCCTAAACCCTAAACCCTAAACCCTAAATCCTAAACCCCACCCTTTAACTCTAAACCCTAAGTTTGTGACTTTTGATAAAACATTAAGTGCTATTTTTGTGACTTTTGACCTTGAGTGCTAGTTTGGGAACAAAAACTTGATTTAGTGCTATTTTTGTCTTTTTCTCTAATTATTTTAATATTTAAATTTAAATTATAAATTAAATATATTAGTTATTTTCAATACTTTTATGTATTTTCAGATAAAATATGATAATTTAAATAGAAATACTTAAATAAAATCGTATCCACTGAGTATTTTTGGTTATTTCTTTGTATATTTGAGTAGTTTGGATATAAAATACCAGAACCGAATCGAGTAATATGGTTACTTTGGATACTATTATCCGAACTTATTTCAGATACATTGGTTATTTGGTCATTTTCAGGTTCCTTTTCCTTTACATCAGAACTGAATCCATCCAGACCCAGAAAGACCCGACTTGAACCCGACCCGAAATTTATAATACCCGAACATAGTCTAATTTCTAAACCCAAAAAATCTAATACCCGAAAAAACCGATCTGTATCCGAACAGGTACTCGAATGTACAGACCTAGCTGTGGCTAAGACGCCAAGCTTGTTTAGAAGTTTAAGAAAGTTCATTGAAGTAAGAAATCATTGCAAATTTTGTGGTTTCTTTTCCAATATCATTCTATTTTGTTTATTTGAAAACTTAATAACTTAGATAAGTTCAAACCCCTCAATCTTAACCCGTAAATATAGCAAACAGATAGAGTGGGTAGGTTTGATGATCCATGAATTTGACTTCGCATTGATATCTTTAATTATAGTGTTTATCTTGTTACTGGTTATAGGCAAGTAGAAAACGATTTGAAGATGAACAAAGAAAAATGCTAGTGTTTTTGTTTTTTTGACTAGCATTTTTCTTTGGCGGCAAACCAAAAGGGAAAGTAATTATCCCTTTTCTTATGCGTTATAAAAATATTAAATTATAAATTTGGTATATATGCGAAACTATTTATGTTGGTTCGTATACGGTTACGAAATGCAATATTACTAATCAGATGTTGTATTTTAATTAGAGTAAAATTATATTTTCACTCTTTTTATTTTAACACTAAATAATTATCTATAAACTATAAAACTACAATTCTATTTGTCTTATAAAAATTCAAATCTGTTGCATCACTTGAACTGTTATAGAAATACAATATTCCTTGTTTATGCCATATATTTTGTAAAAAAAATTTCTAATTAATTTGTATAGTTTCATTTTTTTTAGTTGTATTACAAATCTCATAACGTAAAATCATTAATGAATCTTTAGTTAAATTATTAGACTAGACTCGCTAGATAGATTTCCACAAACCCTATTACATTTTCTTTATAATAACAGTGAAAATTACATGAAAATATGAAAGGCTACTGCACATTTTCTTATGTGGTATAAAAATATTAAATTATAAATTTGGTATATATGCCGAAACTATTTATGTTGGTTCATATACGGTTACATATAAATACTTTTTATCGGTATATTCCACTAAACACTAAAATATTGAAGATATTAAATATTTAAGATATCATTGTCCGTTTAGAATTTCAAAGTTAAGCGTGTTTGACCTGGAGTATCGGAAGAATAGATGACTTATCGGAAAGTGATTCGCGATATCGTGCAAGTGAATCCAAAACACGGAAAAAAGTCACGTGGTGAACGGGTGGATAGTTTGGTAGGCGGTCGGGCCGTTACATCTACCACGTCCTGTAACACAGGTGCAGCCTCTGTGGAAAAAAATGCTGGTTCCATACGGACAGGTGCAGCCAGTAGTATGGACGGGCAGGGCCGGGCCTGAATAGAAGTCCATCGAGCATGTGTTTGGGGCCTGACGAATATATAGATATTTTGGGGCCAATTATTTTTCATACAGAACATGCAGCTCTATTGGCTTGGGGTCCAACGAAAATATAGATGGACCTCTGTTCGCTTCTCCGCAACCGCATCTTATATTATTATCACTATTTTTTTAGAAACAAAGGGTCAAAAATATTTTTTTTGCTTGTGGGCCAATATTTATCAGACCCGATCCTGCGGACGGGCGGGATGGTTTGGTAAGTACGAATTATCCACTGATTTATCCCTATCTCTATGTAATTATTGTTCAAGTTGTTTCCATATCCGAATGTAATCTTATTGCATCGGCAATCCTTCTTCCTTTTCTATTATTTTTTTGCTGTAAAAAATGCTGGTTGCTTCCCTGTAATCTTATAAAATTAATTATAATCTTTTTTGGTGTAATAATTATAATCTTTTATAAGAAAGTACACTGATTTATTTATAAATTCGTTTATTGTTTTTCTTTTCTTTTTGTTTAACCTGGGGTATCTCAGGTTCTTAGGGCCCAGACTAATCCCAAAGGAGAGATGCAGCCCACAGATAGACTCTCTCTCCGGATATTCAAATGGGCCCGAAAGCATAGGTTCATATCCGTGTGGGTGACAGGATGGGCAATTCGTCACCGCCTGGCGTCGAACCCGTGAGCATGACAATTGGCCCCCAAATTCTTTCGCCAAGCGGGCTACCTCATCCTGTCAACTCGCTTATTTATTTCACAACAACAAACAAAGAATGTGGATTAAAATTCTAAGATGAAACCTACACACTAACACCATCCTATATTTGGAAGTTTCAGGCTAAGACAAACTGGCTTCCTTTTATAGTAAAACCATTAATAGAATCGATTCACCGCTTTGATTTCTTCTCGGTATTAATTTGTAGAAGCAATTTCAAAAATAAATAGAAATATAAATTGGCTTCCAAAATTAAAATTAAATTAGTAATGGAAGGTATATTCACCGCTTTGATTTCTTATTATTAATTTCCCTAAACTAATTACCAGAAAACAAATAAATTTATTTTACAAAAAGAAAAAAAAAAATTCACATTTCCGATATACATAAACCCTTGGAGAAGAAAAAGGCAAAACGTCAGACACGTGTCAAATACAGAGTGAGAACAGGAGACACAAAGTTGGACTGGGTTCTACATATCAAACTCCTTTATACCCTCGACTAACAAGCACACAACAACTTGAACAAGTAAGGGTAACATAGTCCTTTTAAGTAGCTTCAAATATGCCCGGGGATTATGGACGGACGCTTTATATGCAGCTTCGACACCTAATAATCTAACTGAATCACAAACCGAGTCCCCAAAACAAAAAAAAAAATATCTCTCAGAGATCGCAGAAGAAGAAAACACAATCTTGATCGACCTCGGAGAAGAAGAAGAGAATAATCAATGGCGGCTGCTTCCAATGGGAGTGAGTATTTCGACATCGACGTCGAGACGGGAAGAAAATCGTTCGCGCGGCCGTCGAACGCTGAGACAGTGGAGCAGGACGAAGAAGATCTGAGATGGGAGGCGATCGGACGGTTACCGTCGCAGAGACAAGGGAGCCATTTAGCGACTCTGCGTCGGTCGCAAACTTCTGGTTACGCAGACGGGAACGTCGTGCAGACGATTGACGTAAGGAAGCTCGATCGTTCGGATCGTGAGATGGTTGTTCGTCAAGCTCTCGCCACTAGCGATCAGGATAATTACAAGCTTCTCTCCGCTATCAAGGAACGGCTCGATAGGTATCTTTTTGATTCTCTGTTTCTATTTTTAGGTTTTCTTTTTTATTAATGTTAATAAAAATATTCATTGTAGAGTTGGTATGGAAGTTCCCAAGATTGAAGTCCGGTTCGAGAATTTGAAAGTTGAAGCTGATGTTCAAGCCGGTACAAGAGCTTTACCGACTTTGGTTAACGTTTCTCGTGATTTCATCGAGGTTGTTCTTTTTTTCTCATAACTATATTTTCCACACGTAGCCTTTTTACGTGCACTGTTTCTTATTTTGTATCTCTTCTGTGTTGCAGCGTGTTTTAAGCAGTTTGAGAATAATGAAGACTAGAAAACACAAGCTAACCATATTGAAAGATATCAGTGGTATTATCAAACCAGGAAGGTCAATAAAAATAATACTGTTAAGATTATTATAACCAAGCGAGTATGTATAAAGGGACTAACAGTTTTTCTTATATGTTTCTGTTCTTGAAGGATGACTTTGCTATTAGGACCACCAGGTTCCGGAAAATCGACTTTACTTCTTGCTCTCGCAGGAAAACTTGATCAAACTTTAAAGGTTGATCATTAATCCGTGATGCTATCTACTTTGCTTATTCATATATTATATCACATGCATCTTATGTTTTGACATCTCTATTTTAGTTTGTTGCTTACATGTGTCTTGGATTTTTTTTTCTTTTTCTTAGATTTTCTCTGTTTTGGTATTAATGATAAAGTTATGTTTTGGTTTTACAGAAAACGGGTAACATCACTTACAATGGAGAGAGTTTTAACGAGTTTCATGTTAAAAGGACTTCAGCATATATTAGTCAAACAGATAATCACATTGCTGAACTTACTGTTCGTGAAACTCTTGATTTTGCTGCAAGATGTCAGGGCGCAAACGAAGGCTTTGCAGGTTTTTTCATTTGTTTTTTTTTTTTACCACTTTGCAATGAAAACTTATTCAAGTTTCAAATGTCCTCAAATGTTTCCTTTTTACACATATAGGTATCATGAAAGATCTAACCCGATTAGAGAAAGAAAGGAGTGTACGTCCTTCTTCTGAGATTGATGTTTTCATGAAGGTATGCTTCTTATATATTAGCACCTAACTTCCTTTGAATAATTC
This sequence comes from Brassica oleracea var. oleracea, assembly GCF_000695525.1. Lineage (NCBI taxonomy): Eukaryota > Viridiplantae > Streptophyta > Magnoliopsida > Brassicales > Brassicaceae > Brassica > Brassica oleracea. Next base: position 16,060,350 of record NC_027750.1, on the reverse strand, counting down.
TATTTTGTAATAATTAACTAGTTACAATAACCAACACTTTTTTTGCTTTTATTATAGGCTGCTTCTGTGAGTGGTAGTAAGCATAGTGTTTCCACGGACTATGTGCTTAGGGTGCTTGGTCTTGATGTATGTTCGGATACAATGGTTGGTAATGATATGATGAGAGGTGTTTCAGGAGGTCAGAGGAAAAGAGTAACAACAGGTCTATTTCACTCTTTTTAACTCATCTATTCTCACTTTATTTACTTAACACATAATAATAACTTAAAAAGCTTGGAACAATGTAGGAGAGATGACCGTGGGGCCAAGAAAAACATTGTTTATGGATGAAATATCTACTGGTCTGGATAGCTCAACGACTTTCCAGATTGTGAAATGTGTCAGAAACTTTGTCCATTTAATGGATGGAACCGTTCTTATGGCACTTCTTCAGCCTGCACCAGAAACATTTGATCTCTTTGACGATTTGATTCTTCTATCAGAAGGTTACATGGTTTATCAAGGTCCTCGACAAGATGTGGTCGGATTTTTCGAGTCTCTAGGATTCTGTCTCCCACCACGTAAAGGTGTTGCAGATTTTCTCCAAGAGGTATTATTATACACATCCTAACTCTTTTCTTTGGTTTTCATTTTAGCTTTGTTTATAAGCTAAAACATCAACAGGTATGATTATATAGGAATACATTAGTCACATTGTATGTAGCACAAAACTATATTCTATAACTAAGAATATGTTTTATAATGTTGGTATACAGGTGACCTCCAAAAAGGATCAAGCTCAGTATTGGGCAGATCCTTCTAAGCCTTATCAATTCATTCCTGTCTCAGACATAGCGGCTGCATTCCGCAGCTCGAAGTACGGGCATGCTGCAGATTCAAAGCTTGCAACACCATTTGATAAGTCATCCGCGGATCCTTCAGCTTTATGCAGAACACAATATGCCATATCAGGATGGGAAAACCTCAAAGTTTGCTTTGGACGAGAAATGCTATTGATCAACCGACACAGGTTTCTTTACACTTTTAGGACATGCCAGGTATTGAATAAGTCTACATATTTTTCATTACCTCTTGTTTGTTTCATCCGTATGTTTCTGACCCGAAACATTTTTTTCCCATAAAGGTTGCATTTGTGGGATTTGTCACAGCCACAATGTTCTTGAGAACAAGATTACATTCAACAAACGAAGCATATGGCAACGAATATCTATCTTGCCTTTTCTACGGCCTAGTGCACATGATGTTCAATGGTTTCTCTGAACTGCCTCTCATGATATCGCGTCTCCCCGTTTTTTACAAGCAAAGGGATAACTCGTTTCATCCCGCTTGGTCCTGGTCTATTGCCAGCTGGTTATTGCGTGTGCCTTACTCTGTCCTTGAATCTGTTGTCTGGACTTGTGTGGTATACTACAGTGTGGGACTTGCTCCCTCACCAGGAAGGTTAGTTAACATTTCTCTAGACTGGTTTATAAGTTTTGCAGTGTTAAATGATCTCTTTTTTCATTTCCTCAGATTTTTCCGATACATGTTACTCCTCTTCTCGGTGCATCAAATGGCCCTCGGTTTGTTTCGTATGATGGCTTCTCTAGCAAGGGATATGGTCATTGCCAACACATTCGGATCAGCAGCAATCTTAGCAGTGTTCTTGCTTGGTGGATTCGTTATTCCAAAAGGTTTATTATTACTACTTGCATTACAGAAACTAATACAAGTTGCTATACTAAAAACCATGTCATTTTTGACAGATGATATTAAACCCTGGTGGACTTGGGGCTTTTGGGTTTCGCCGTTATCCTATGGGCAACGTGCCATTGCGGTCAATGAATTCACAGCCACACGGTGGATGGAGGTGTGTTCTATAATTTTCACTATTAAGTGAATAATACTTTGTTAGAATATACAATGCTTAGCCACAAACTTTTACACATCAAGCAGCCATCCGCTATCTCGAATACTTCAGTTGGATTCAACTTTCTCAGGCTACGCAGTTTTCCAACAGAGGACAACTGGTACTGGATTGGAGTCGGGGTCCTCATTGCTTATGCACTTCTCTTCAACAACATTGTCACTGTCGCCTTGGCTTATCTTAACCGTGAGAGTCTCTCTATTAACACTCATGATCCTTTCTTATATATCTCTGTGGCAATATTGTGAATCTTTTCTCTCTTGCAGCTCTAAGAAAAGCTAGAGCAGTTGTTTTAGACGATCCGAATGAAGAAACTCAAACTGCTTCAGCAAAGCAAGGAAGAAGTGAGAAAAAAGGAATGATTCTTCCATTCAAACCATTAACAATGACTTTCCACAATATCAACTATTATGTTGATATGCCAAAGGTTAAATTTTACTTCTCTGTTTCACTTCGGTCGTATCAATACTTATCTATGGTAGCATAACGTTTTTAGTATTTGAAATATCAGGAAATGCGTTCTCAAGGTGTACCAGAGACAAGACTACAACTGTTATCGAACGTGAGTGGAGTCTTCGCCCCTGGTGTTCTCACAGCTTTAGTTGGATCAAGCGGTGCAGGAAAAACTACATTGATGGATGTTCTTGCCGGTCGAAAGACCGGTGGCTACATCGAGGGAGATATCAAAATCTCCGGTTACCAAAAAGAACAACAAACGTTTGCTAGAATATCCGGATACGTTGAGCAGAACGATATACATTCTCCTCAAGTAACCGTTGAGGAGTCCCTTTGGTTTTCAGCTAGCCTTCGCCTTCCTCAAGAGATTACCAAAGATCAGAAAAAGGTAAGTATGAATGATTCTGGTTCCCATTTGGATTTAGTTTCACTAATGATATTCTCTCTTGTGTGTGTTGTTAGGAATTTGTGGAAGAAGTTATGAGACTAGTAGAGCTTGATAGTCTCAGATATGCGCTAGTTGGTTTACCTGGTACGACCGGACTTTCGACAGAACAGAGGAAACGTCTAACAATTGCGGTTGAGTTAGTGGCAAACCCATCGATTATTTTCATGGATGAACCAACATCTGGGCTTGATGCAAGAGCAGCCGCCATCGTTATGAGAACTGTTAGGAACACTGTTGACACTGGAAGAACAGTGGTTTGCACCATTCACCAACCCAGCATTGACATTTTTGAGGCTTTTGACGAGGTTTGCTCTACGTTTTGCTTGGACTACAAGAAATTATCATCAACCTAACGTGTTTGCTATTTTTTCTTAACCCTAAAAATGTACAGCTGCTTCTAATGAAACGTGGAGGACAAGTTATATATGGTGGAAAATTGGGTCAACACTCTCAGGTTATGGTAGACTACTTTCAGGTACTTGTTCTTAGCCTTCTCTTCTGTTGTGATAATGATACTAAGATGCTTGTTGCCCAAGAAAACTATTATGGCAAACCCTAAACCCTAAATAAACCATCTATAGGGGGTTGAAGGAGTCCCTGCAATCTCAAGTGGTTACAATCCAGCAACTTGGATGCTTGACGTAACTACACCTACTTTGGAGGAGAAATTTAACATGGACTTTGCAGATTTATACAAGAAATCTCAACAGTTTAGGTAACTTCACAACTCATCTTTAGCTTTTAACAGTCGCTATCAAACATTTTATCTCTAACCATACCGTGTAAACCACACCAGAGAAGTGGAGGCGAACATCAAACAGCTCAGTGTTCCACCAGAGGGCTCAAAGGCAATAACGTTCGCTTCAAGATACTCACAAAGCCAATTATCTCAGTTTCGACTCTGCCTCTGGAAACAGAACCTTGTCTACTGGAGAAGTCCAGCGTACAACCTCGTGAGATTGCTCTTTACAACTGTCGCTGCGATTATACTCGGCACTGTGTTCTGGGACGTTGGTTCCAAGAGGACTTCCACACAAGATCTGGTCACCGTTATGGGAGCTCTCTACTCGGCTTGTCTCTTTCTTGGAGTTAGTAATGCTTCGTCGGTACAACCAATCGTTTCAATCGAGAGAACAGTTTTCTACAGAGAGAAATCCGCAGGAATGTATTCTCCAATTCCGTATGCAGCAGCTCAAGGCCTTGTGGAGATACCTTACATTTTCACCCAAACCATTCTGTATGGTGTCATCACTTACTTCACCATTGGTTTCGAAAGAACGTTCAGTAAGTTTATACTCTACTTGGTGTTCATGTTCCTCACTTTCACCTACTTCACCTTCTACGGCATGATGGCGGTTGGTCTCACCCCGAATCAGCACTTAGCCGCTGTGATCTCCTCTGCGTTTTACTCTCTCTGGAATCTACTCTCTGGTTTCCTCGTCCAAAAACCTGTAAGTACTCCAGTCTATCAAGTGAATATCTAGTTAGACGCTATTGCCCTTTTAGAACTATCTTTTAAATACCTTTTTTTTTTGTTCAGTTGATTCCAGTGTGGTGGATATGGTTCTATTACATATGTCCAGTGGCGTGGACACTTCAAGGAGTGATACTCTCACAGCTTGGCGACGTGGAGAGCATCATTAACGAGCCAATGTTCCATGGGACAGTCAAGCAGTTTATTGAACAGGACTTCGGGTTTAAGCCAGGCATGATTGGTGTCTCTGTTGCTGTTCTTGTCGGATTTTGCGCTCTCTTCTTCTCTGGATTCGCACTTTCAGTCAAGTTCCTCAATTTCCAGAGAAGATAAAGAACAAAGGATGATGACTACTCTTTCTTTATGTTTTCACGTGACAAACTTTTGATCTTTTTGGCTCTTTGTTACTTACATGTAGTTAGGTTTCTTTTGATCTTTCTAGTATACAGTTCAACTGCAATTTATTCAATTTGTTTGATTTCTTGTTCGTGATTACTAAATGAAAATGTATCATTTATAGACAAAAAGCGTTTTTTTTTATTTTAACGGAAGATATGGAAAAGGTCAGATATTTTTGGTCCGAGGTTTTCACTTTTTATTTATTTTTAAGTTAATAGTCCTCTGCTCGATATTTAATATTATCCGGAAATGTAATTGACGATTCTTTGAGCTACCGTTACTTTTGTACGACACCATCCAATGAGATTCGTCCAACGGGGCCCTCTTTTCAACACGCATTGGTCCTTCACAGAACAATGTCACGGTCATTTTCATGACCAGAACAAACTACAATACGAGTAGGCTCTTCCAGAAGGCAAATAGTGTAATAAGAAATTACAAACAATGGTTCGTCGCGTCAACGGTGAATGAACTCTGATGTATCTCTAGATTGATCAGCCGGTGAGGCTTTGATTTTCAAAACTAATGGAAGCACCAAGACGTCGATCGATCGTCGGAAACAACCGGAAGAGCAGCAAACGAGCTCTGACGGAGCTGAACAAAGACGACGACCATGTTACGGCGGCGGAGAATGAGGAGTTCAACGACGTGGAGGTGTGGAATACGCTGAGTAATGGCTTCAAGCGTGCGCAACTCGTTCTAGACCAGAATCGTGACTTGATCCAACGCGTCAACGACAATCATCTGTCCCGAATCCCAGAGAACGTCTCCAGGAACGTTGGCTTGATTAACGAAATCAACGGTAATATCTCGAGAGTTATGGAGATTTACACCGATTTAGCTGTCGACTTCGCAAAAGGAATCGAGGAGGCCAAGAGTGGCGACACCGACACTACTACGGCAACCACCTCCGGTTCCTACGGCTGTGGACAGAGCTCTTACCGTTCTTGAGCTCTGTTTTTAGCTCATGTCATGTGCCTTTACGTCATGTCGCAAGTTTAGTATCCAAATAATTGCCCGAATTAGCATGGTGGATTAGAATCTTTGATATGGCCTTGCATTGTATCCTATGATTTTGACCCTTCTAAGGTTATTATTCATGTTTCTGTAATCTGCTTTGTCCTCTCTTCCGTGAAGGTTGTTGCATGTGTGTCATTAGTACAGCTATCGCTACTTTCATTGATTGATAATGATACAATTCGATGGTTTGGTTGTTTGTTTTGAGGATTGAAATAACTCTTAGAAGAAAAAGCTCCAGTTCTCTTCGAAAGAGACATGGTATCTTATGAGAGAAGGAAGCAAAGAATGTAGTTGGTTCAGAAGGGTGTGGTTCTCGAAAGCTACTCGTAAGTTTGCTTCCATCACTTGGCTAGTAATGCTGGATCGCCTATCAACCATGGACAGAGTGTTGCGAAGTGTGTTCTCTGCAACTCCTCCCTGGAAACACGAGACCACATCTTATTTGACTGCTCGTACTCGTCTGAAGTGTGGGAGTACCTCACCAAAGGGATACTTAAACGATCTTACTCATCTCAATGGCTTGAAGTAAAAAAAAAATTATTTCAGAAGAAACTATGGCTGTGGAGAAAAAGTACTGTATCAGGTATGCAATGGAATGCGCCATTCATGCGTTGTGGCGAGAAAGGAATAAAAGGAAACGTGGAATAAAAAAGTATTTTTGATGAATCCAATTTAACATTCATTCAAAAAAAAAAAAAAAAGGTCGTAGGTTTCTTCTATTGCTAAGTTTTGAATATAGAGGAACCTAGCTTCCTAACTGATCATGAGTTCCTAGGCAGATACTATTTGATTCTGAGTAATTGTGGAATAAACTTTTTTTAGTTAATCAATGTTAATTTTGTGCCAATTATAAAATAAAAAATGTAAAACAACTGGGTTTTAGATATGGTTAAATGTTGGGTTTACTAATTTTTTTTTTAATTTAGTTTCAGTCGATGAAAAATTACGTAGCCAAAAACATAATTCAAAGATATATTTTGTGAATAAAATAATAACTTAAATCAAAATAATAAAAATATATTACATTTATTGTCACTTAATTTTTCACTCCATATAATTATTTTATTAAATAATTTTTTTCTATTTTACTTAATTTAGCCAAACACATAGAAAAAGTCATTTTTATTAGTTTATAAAATCAGTTAGGCATGAACATTGGTTATCCATTTAGGTACGGATTGTTCTTTTCGGGTATCATTTTTTTTTTTGAAATTGGGCACCGTTTGAATATTATATTTTTTTGTGTGGTTTTTGAGTTGAGTTTTTCTGGATCCGGATGTGTTCGGTTATGATGTATAGAAAGTTAGAAATATCTAAATAACAAATGTATCTGAAATGAGTTCGGATATTTAAACTAAAAATAATCATATTACCCGATTCGGTCAAAATCTTTTGAATACAATTAGTTATATTACGACACATCTAAAATATATAACATTAATTATGAAAAACAAATATGAATGTATAAAATATAATAACCAATATCATAACCAATATCCGCGCCAATCTTTAGTATTCATTGAACATGAAACTTTTGGACAAAATAGGAACTTACCACTATAAAAGATATATGTGAGATTTAGCTTTCATATTTTATTTTATTTTGCAACTGATTTTGATTTAGCTTTCATATTCATCAAATTGATTGCCAGAAAAGAGGATATACAAGAGATTAGCTTTCATATTCATCAAATTAAGTGCCAGAAAAAAGGGTCCGGATCAAAGTGAGGAATTGTTAGTCTCCACCCGATGCATTCCTAAGTGCCTAAGAGGACAATTACGTATTATTTCTTAAGAAATCAAAGTTAGTTTCCTAGTTTATTTTTCTTTTTAGTAGATTAAATTGTATAGTACAGTCTAATCAGTGGCGAGTATTGTGTTTCATTTACAGTCATGAGCGAAAAAGAAGCATTTGGTCCACTTTTGTACAAAACTATTATATTCCAAAACACCTTTATTATATGGTTCTTTATGAATTTCCTCCACTTTTAATATTCCCTTATTTCACTCTTCTTCTTTTTTTCATAACTAAGGCTGGATTCTTTCAACTCGACGATTAACTGAATTAATAGAATAACCCAGCTCATAACTAGTAGATTCGACTAACGTCAAAAGATCATCACAAGCTTAACTTCCATGTGTGGAAAAGTGGTCACTAGACTATAAAGATTCTTGTTGGTGAGTCCAATATAAATATATGATACACCAGTAATTAAAAAGCATCTAAAAGTATACACTATACAACTATCAAATCAATTATCGGCTTTTTCAAAAAATCAAATCAATTATCGGTCAAAAAAGATGAAGCTCACATATACATAGTAAAACCACCAAACTGTTCTTTTATTTGTTCTTGCTCTTTAGCTTTGCTAGCTATGGAATCTTTATGTTTTATTTTATTTAGAGAATCGATGTTTATTTAAAACAAGAAAATTGGTTTCCAACTGAAACTATCAAATTATTGGGTGAGCAATTAGCATTGAGTAATTTAGTAAAGCATCCTTGATGAAGAAACCACTTGTACACTATTATACTGCCTACTTGTTACAACAACAAACAAATACTGCCTACTTGTTTCTCCTTTTTCAAATTTAATACAGTCCCCCTCTGGTATATATGTATACTTGTAGTTGTAGATAAATCATAACCATTTTTTTCGTTTCTTAGTGTTTAATTAGATGTTGAAGGGTTTGTAACTGGATACATGTGAAAACATAATTTTACTATTATTAACAAGAGAACTCGATTAGATTGATGTATTGTTGATACTTTTGTTATTTGATGAAGAAATCTGTGGACATAATTGATGGGTAGATGTGATTCTTGGACACCTTTGCAAGCAAAAATCCCAAAAAAAAAGAAAGAAAGATAGACATGTATTAGACCTAGTCAGCTTAGACAAGAAGACGGTGTTCGTTTTCCCTCTCAGTGAGACAGATCAGGAAGCGAGACAAGCTTCCCAGAACATTCGATTTTTATCCATCTCACTCACCACCGCACTAGAATCAACAGTCAGATTTTCACGTTGACTTCTCATATATCTTATGATGTAGCTGTTCACCTCTCCTTCTCCGTCCTCATCTTCTTCCTCCCCTGCTGTGAGAATTATTTCTTCTTTCACCGTATCCTCCGCGTCGAAAATCGGTGTCCAGGTCGTCACACAAGACGTCTCGTATGGATTGGCAGTACAAGACTCATCAGTATCATCTCGATCCGCGTAATCGTTATTGTTAACGTTGGGTTCGCCGTCGTGGGCACCCTCGATCTGATCGGCGCCTCCGCCCTGGCGATAGGAATCAGAATCTGCAGATGATTCTAATAGCAAGAACGGTGACACATCCAACACCTTCTTGGTTGTGTTCATATTCTTTTGTTTTTCTCTTCGTCTTAAGTTAACAGAGGATTATGACAAGCTAAGCGACACCAGCAGGTGCGTATCAATGTAATATATATATGCACAAGCAGAATGTGGCCATTATTATTGACGACTCACGATGTTTTATACTATTTAAATTTTATTTTATGAGCACTTTTGTAGTCGTGGTTCATTTTGTTTCGGAATACGGGAGTTCGTATGCTAAATTAATGACGTGCGAGTATTGGGGGGTCGGCTTCTAGAAGGGCGGTGTCTAATAGAAATAAAGTAAATAGCAACGTGCTTTCTTTAACAAAACTTATAATAATATACACTGACTACTTTTTCAGAAAAACACACATAAAACAAAGGCAATTGCCAAATTTGAAAAATCGAGCGTATATTATATCTTTGCTTTTTCTCCCTGGCTTCAATTCTTCTAGAAATACCATTCAGACACAATTCGGACTGTCAAAGCTATTAGGATTTTGTTGTCTCACGCGCAATACAATTTACTCAACATAGATTCATGCATCAAAATTTTTTTTCTTTTGATAAGTATATGAATTTCATTAAAATGAAGCACATTGTACTTGTACAAGGTTAAACGCAGTTAAACTAATCATTCCCAAAAAAGAGGAAAAAACAACGATAGTGTGACACCCGTCACCTCCTATATGGAGGACAGCGTGTCACCCCCGACGCGTCATCATACAACAATGTGACACCCGTCTCCCTGACACTAAGGACGACGGGCCACCAACAATATCCCGTAATATAAAAGCCCATAAACCCGACAACTCTCACTCATGCCCAAATAAAATCCGAAAGAAAAGTCCAATAGCACCAAGTCCGTCCAAATATCACATACTTGTTTGTCTCACCTGAAAGGGGGAAGAGTGAGGGGTGAGCGACAGGGGAATCGCTCAGTGAGGTATGGGATGCCACCCCGAAGTCCATGGACCCGGACATAGCACTCCGAATAAATATAATTTAATTATAATGCATGTCAAACACAGTACCTAAAGTACTCAAGCAACAAACAATGGTCCTAGCGAGGTGCACACTCGCCGCCCACTAACAGGCCAAAACACTACCGAAAAGGTGCTCGGTTCATACACACACCGAAAAAGTGCTCGGTAACACACGCCCGTAGACGATTTATCGACACTTCCAGTCTACGGCTCAACCGGTCGACTAAAGTTGGCCGTGACCTCCATACAATCCGGCATACAGCAGTCCGACTCTGTATCCGTCTCCAAACAAAAACAATCCTAGCTAAGAATTTACATTAAGTGAAACAATCAATGTTGAATCCTCTAACCCCCTAGTGCCGGTTTATGCAAAGAACCTAAAACTAAACAAGCAATGATAGACTCGATTTCACACAGACGGAACACATTAGAAATAAACTATATTTATTCGAGGTCCTAAGCCG
>NC_027750.1:16041717-16045459 GCF_000695525.1 Brassica oleracea var. oleracea | reverse complement strand
CCCATGAAGCAATGCGGGATCTTGTCGGAAGCCGGTCCAATTGAGCGACCCACATCAGGAAAGCATGACTTGGAATATGACCGCTGTACCAGATTTTATGTTCCCATCCTTGAGTAGTTCCATGGTGTCTAAGCGAATCCCAAGTTAGACGTGTAGAGTAAGCCTCGCTGGTGTCATCACCAACCTGCCAAACATAGTGATCAGGAACAGATGACATGGAAGGCAGTGGAATATTGCAAAGCATTAAATGGATTTGTTCGGCTTCAGCAGGTCTAGCAGGTCTGATCCTCCATCCCAACGACGAGCAGGCGGAGCTCACTGTTGCTAATAGCGGAACTCCAAGTTGTCTAGTTTCGAAAAAAGAAATATATATATATATTTCGTCTACATATACTCTATCAGATCTTAGATCAAAATTACAATCGCATATTTATATTATGGTGAGCCATCTTTTGATTATACAGTGTGTAAATACTTACGTGTATTAATGTATAAGGAATAATAGAAGAACAAATTTGTAAATGAAAATTAGACACATCAACTGTGACAAAAAATAATAATCGCATCAACTGCTACAAAAGACAACAAGAAATACCCTAGATCAGCACCCAAATACCTTAGAGCAGGATTATCCCTAGCACCTCTAATAGGGTGCTTAATCATATTTTTAGTACTAAATATGTGTTAAGCACATTCTTTAAGAAACTTATAATTTTTGGTCCTCCAATGCAAGTTGCTTATCTTGAAATGCTTAAAAAAACATTGTTTTATGTAAGATAATTTTTTTTACACAGAAACTTAAGCAACAAGTAAAAACAACACCATAAACTTCATGACAATAACTTAAAGCAACAACATAAACAACTTAAAGCAGGAACAGATGACAAACCGAGACTTAAACTAGTCAGATATCAACTCATTAATGAGTTTCTTCTTCAAAGCTTTTTCATAATCAAGTAGTGTTGTTTAGCATTCATTAATGTGATCCATGTTCTTCAAAGCTTCATTTACAAATAGCATTCAACTAACAACAGAGAGAGAGGACTTGACATGTATCTACCTTATATTAATTACCATTTCACAACAATAACCAAAGACAAAGCAAGTCATTTACTATTGATAATTCAATTCCTTATCAAACACAAAGCAATTCATCTAACTCTCTTCCTCAACTGTAACCAATACATTTAATTCAATTCGTTATCAAACTTTCATTGACTTTAAAATAAGCAAGACATTTACAAATTCAATTAATTTTCAAAAACAAATCAACTCATTCAATTGCCTAACTCAACCACACACAAACATCAATGCCAACTCACCAATAACTACCAAACTCAACCATAACACTTCAATGAACGATTAAAAGATGAAGTCATTTACCTGTATGGCTCCACTAAATGCAATCCTGTGCTGTGACGAACCTTCCTCAACGTCCTTGATCCATGCAACTCAACAGACAAAAAACACACAGGAAAAAAACAAGTATGAGTAACAGAACCATTCATCACCCTCAATTCAGTTCAGTTATGGATCAATTGGTCTACATAACAAGTATGAGTAACAGACATACACAAATCACATGATCATAAACAATTTATTCAAGTCAGAGAAGAACGACAATCAATTAATTTGAGATCAAACTCGTAAACACTATCAATCAATATCATAAACGACCAAATAAAAAAACACAAAGCTTTTTTAAAAACGTTCATGAAATTAAGAAGGCAAGACATTCATGTCTATTGATCCATCGTTGGTAAGCATGCAAGACAGAGGAACTAACCGAAACTAACCGAAACAACAAACAAATCAAATAACATATAATGATTCAGACAAGGAAAAGGTCATACGTTTACCTTCCGATTTGGTTTCCTCGCAGACGGCCACCAAGAGAGAGGTACAAGTTTGTCACCGTCGAGGTTTCGCGAGAACGAGGCGGAGTTGTCGAGGTTTCGTGATAGAAACAGGGATTCGTCGAGGAAGAGAAAGAGAGATTCAGAGTCAATCGAGGTATCACGAGGAATCGCAGAGCCGTCGAGGTTTGAATCGAGAACCACGGAATCGCCGAAGGAGAGAAGGAAAGAAGCGGAGTCATCGAGGGAGAGAAAGAGAGAAGACGACTCCTCCTTTCTGAAATAGACGCGTCTTATGACACGTGTGCACCAAGCACCGACGCTTCTTCCGCTTAATTAAGCATCATCGCTTAAGGTAATACACATTTTTCTTTTTTTTAATTCCAAAATCACCTAAGCACCTCCCTAAGCATCCGCGTTAATCCTGCTCTTATTGTTTTAAAATTAAAAAATAACAAAAGTAATATCAATCAGAAGTTTAAAAAATTATATTTGAATTTCAATTTAATGTTTTTTGGGCATCAGTTTGGATTTTAGTGATTAGAATTGGTGTTTCAACAAAAAAAAAAGTAATTTAGAGCAGTGGCGAATGTAGAATCTTTTTATTATGGGGGCAAAACACATATAAACTTAAATATATGGCTAAGACATGATATTTAATAGGATAAAGTAACTAAAGTTTGAGGTATAATATGTAAACTAGATTTTGACCCGCACGCTCGTGCGGGTGTATTTTTTTAAAAAATATAATGCTATTTTCTTTTTATGTCACTATTTAGAGTTGAGCAAAAAACTCGAATTCGAAGAATCAAACCGATCACAATCCGAATAAGTAGTACTAAATCTGAACCGGAATTGATTAAATATCCGAATTATTCAAAATTTTGGTATTTGAAGAACTGGAACCTAATCCGATCCGAACCGAAATATTTTGGGTATCCAAAATAGATTTATATACTTATATATATTAATTATTTTTAGATTTAATATATATAAAAACATCCAGAATATATATGATACTTTTAAGTTCACATAAATGCTTGAAAATATTTACAAATAGTTAAATGTAAATATCTTAAATAGTTAAAAAAATACTAAAAACTCAAAAAATACTTAAATAATTATTAATTATCTATCCAAATATTTAAACCAAACTTATTTAAATTGGTTATCCAAATCCGAACCAAATCCTCAAAGATCTGAACTGAATACGAAATCCCAAAAAGACCCGAGAACGAACCCGAACGCCCACCCCTAATCACTATTATATATCCTATATGTGTCATCATAGGTTACAAAATATGTGTTATCACATAATTAATTGTATTTTATATGTACCATCAAATAAGTAATTATATATATATTAATTATTTTTAGATTTAATATATATAAAAACATCCAGAATATATATGATACTTTTAAGTTCACATAAATGCTTGAAAATATTTACAAATAGTTAAATGTAAATATCTTAAATAGTTAAAAAAATACTAAAAACTCAAAAAATACTTAAATAATTATTAATTATCTATCCAAATATTTAAACCAAACTTATTTAAATTGGTTATCCAAATCCGAACCAAATCCTCAAAGATCTGAACTGAATACGAAATCCCAAAAAGACCCGAGAACGAACCCGAACGCCCACCCCTAATCACTATTATATATCCTATATGTGTCATCATAGGTTACAAAATATGTGTTATCACATAATTAATTGTATTTTATATGTACCATCAAATAAGTAATTATATATATATTAATTATTTTTAGATTTAATATATATAAAAACATCCAGAATATATATGATACTTTTAAGTTCACATAAATGCTTGAAAATATTTACAAATAGTTAAATGTAAATATCTTAAATAGTTAAAAAAATA
>NC_027750.1:16010345-16041667 GCF_000695525.1 Brassica oleracea var. oleracea | reverse complement strand
CCAAAAATACTTAAAATAATTATTGATTTCGTATCCAAAATTTTAAATCAAGCCAATTGATATGTTAAGCTTAGGTATTCTGACATATGTTATTCAAATTTATAGGTAATATATTATTTTATTTATAGATTTTGAGAAATTTAAAATAGATAATGATTTAAAACTTTAAAAATAATTTAAATGGGTTATCCAAACGCGAATCAAACCCGCAAAGATCCGTATCAAACTCAAACCAAAATTTAGAAACATCCTAACAGGGCTTAAATCTTTGACCCTGAAGACCCTAAACACAAACCGATCAGAACCAAACCCGTATTGGTGCCCGAAATCCCATCCCTATTCATTATTATATATCGTATACTGTCATCATATAATTAATCGTATTTTATACGTACCATCATATAAGTAATCATATAATTAATAGTATTTTATACGTACCATCATATAAATAATTACATATATCTATCTTATTAAAACTTAATATGAAATATAAAAACCATAATTTGAGTTGGTATTTCAAATTGGGCTTTGTATTGTATTTTTATTATATATATTGACAACATTTTTTTATAATGGTTATTGAAAAATAGTTTAGTAAAAATCCATTTTTGAATATATGTATTATTTTTTAATCAATTTTTGATATAAATCAAATTTAAATTATTATTTTGATTTGAAATATGTGTATAAATTTTAAATTTTGTTTTATGGTTAGTTTAGAAAAGAAAAAGTTTTAGGCAATTAGATTGACCCATTTTCGTATATTTTAAATCTGGGCGAGATAGATAGTTTCTTATAATATGATGGACTTTTAATTTTTCTTAATAACATGAGCCCATTATTTTTTTTCTTAATACTACTATTCTTGTTTCCAAACAAAATTAATTTTTTAAAAGACTATAATTCATGTTTCCAAACACTTCAAATTTTTTAATAGTCCTATTT
Organism: Brassica oleracea var. oleracea; assembly: GCF_000695525.1. Classification (NCBI taxonomy): domain Eukaryota; kingdom Viridiplantae; phylum Streptophyta; class Magnoliopsida; order Brassicales; family Brassicaceae; genus Brassica; species Brassica oleracea. The sequence continues at coordinate 16,040,722 of NC_027750.1, read as the reverse complement.
AAGTCTCCAAACACTCCAATTTTGTACTTGAGTTTTAATAAGATAGATTTTGAAATTTTTGTGGTGGCACTTGCCCCCTTCTTGGTTTACCTAGGTTCGCCACTGATTTAGAGGGTGAAGTTAGAATAAGAGTTGAAGGTTCGATTTGAACCCAAAAAAAAAAGATTTGAAGGCTCGAAATAATTTAGTCATTACTTTTAATTTGTACTAACTCGGTTATTTATTTATTTGTGTGTTAATTTTATCATGATATTTTTATGTTATTTAAGTTATTTGCCAAACAAAAAAAAAAGATAATATGCTAAACACATAAATAACCATCGTCACAAAGCGTAGGTCACACCCTAAACGAGTGAGCAAGGCGTGGATTAAACCAGAATTGTACCCCCAACAAAATGTTGATTTGATTGTTTGTTGACTTTGATCAACATCGTCCTTTAATCAAAAAGCAGCAGACAAAGGTTAGATGAAAAATGAAGGATTCATTAAATGAAATCTGATCTTATCTTTTGTCAGACAAACAATTAATCAATAGCTTATCCCGTTACGCAATTAAACACACTGATCATTCAAAATGGAACACCTAATTAACAAGTAGACCCACATGAACAAGTTTCCAGGTTAATAAAATCTCTGTGTGCCTTGATTGAGTTTCTTAAATGGCCGGCTAAAGATAATAGCAGGCCTTAAAACAAACCAGACCCATTAATGTTAAAACGTCCATTATGATCCAGTTTTTTTCTAAATACCAGAATACTACGTGCTTCTCCCTTCTTAATGCCATGCCTCAGTTAAACTCCAATCTTCCGTCTCTTCGCTGTGTTACCTACATCAACATACAGTAGATGATTAGCTAGACGACGAAAGAAACTAAACAATAGAAGACACATGCATATCAGAAGAAGACCTCGCCTGATGAAAAAACAACTAGGTAGTAGCTAGTGTGTATCGAGGTCACACTATAGCTTTAAGGATTTTTATTGTCGCTAGCTAGATAATAAGAGTGTGATTGTATAGTATTAATAGCGTTAACTTTTTGGTGAAAAAGGTTTTTACTCTCAGTTCAGCTGATAATTCACCAGTCAAGTGAAAATAGATTTTATCATTTTTACTCTACGTACTGTTTGAATAAAGGTAAACATACCACTTGGTTGTCTCAGTGGAAGTACAGGTAAGACGGACTTTAAATTTTGTTTCTTATTTTATTCACACACTTTTCCTCTCAGTTACGCTGATATATTTCCTCTTGTTTCTTTCAATTAATTTACTCTCAGTTCTTCTGGTATTTACCAATCAGAACCTAAGATTTATCATATGGAGGATTTCGATGGAGCTAGTTAGCTAGTAAAGGAGGGACTGATAGGGTTTGATCAAGGGGACGAGAGAGCCACTAAGGTGAAGGGACATGACTTCACTGGTGGAACCAACGAGCTTGCCACCTATGAAGACAGCTGGGAAGGCGGTGGAGCAGCCGATACGGAGAAGGGCCTTCTCGATCTCACGGCAGTCTGGGTCGGTGTCGATTTCGTGAATCGTTGGTTGAACCCTAAGGTTACGGAACAGAATTTGAACGGCGTAGCAGAGACAACATGAGCTCTTCGTGAAGATCACCACTCCTTTCTCGGACGACATTCTCATCACCTTGTCCATGAGATCTGAGGCCTAGCTAGCTAGGGTTTAGTTAAGCTTTGCTCGGTAAATGTTTTGTTTGGTTTGAGTTTTGTAAAATGTTTGAAATCTGCTTCGCTTTTTATAGCAAGTTTATGAGTGAATCTTTGGACTTTATCGTCATTTAACAGTTGATAATTAGTTGTTCTCGAATACGATCCGAAACATTATTATTAATTTCACCTTTTTGTCGGTTTAATACTTTAATGTTTAACTAGATTTTGACCCGCGCTTTGAAAGCGCGGGTTTATTTTTGTTTTTTTTTTCAATTGACAAATATTTAGTAAATGTCACATTTTCATATATTTGTGTTTTATTTTATAAAAGACTTAAAAATTTTATCTTTATTTATCGTATTTCATTTTAAATGACTATTTATGTTAAAAAAATTAAACTTTATTTTTTTAATGAATTAAGTTGGTATAACTCTGATAAATTAATTTTATTATGGGGTTAATATTTTAATTAAAAAATTATATACTTTTAATAAAGATTTATACTTTTCAATAAAAAAATTCAATTATTTTTATGAATGCTTAAATTATATTAAGAAAAGAAAAAAATAATAATTAAGAATAGTTGAAAAAAAATTATTTGAACTTGGACTCAATGGTCCAAAGGAAAAAAAAAGGTGAGAATTGAATCTGATTTTTTAATAGGCCCAAATGGCCCAAGAGAGATTTGATTTGGGCTGGATCCAAAAATAATGACCCAATATAGATTTGTTATTAATATTACTTAATTGCCCTTAATGAAACATGCAATGTTAGTGAAGGAAACATGCCCCTAAGGTAATTATGACAATAGGATCCTGCTTTAATAGTATAGATCGGTGAAAATACTGACGCACTCTCACCCCAAATATCCTTTTTGTGGGTTTTATACTTTTATATATGCGTGTGCGTGTGTTTCTTGATGGCAATGCCCGCGTTAAGGTTAATAATCAAGTTTTGGATACAATGATTGCATTGTCTTTTTTTTTTGTTTAAAGATTGCATTGTCATAATACAATATATATATATGGTCAGTATTCTTTTTTTTTTTTTTTTTTTGGGGACAACATATGGTCAAGTATTCCATAAACGTTAAAACTAACCAAATCAGATAACAGCAAAAATGATGGGAAAATCAAACAAGTTGTTATAGTTTTAGCAAAAAGAAAGAAGGAAGAACCTGTCAATTTATAATCCAATATGATTCTTGTTGATGATTGAAATATTTGGTGCGATCAAAAAGAGTAAAGATTCAGAGCCTTCGGTGAGAAGAAAACATAGGACTACATGTTGATTCCCCCCATTACCAACTTGCCAAAGATAAATATTCGCTCTTTTTTATTTAAAGAAACAATTTTCTTGTTATCCTCTTCACTATTTTTCTACATTCAGTTTCTTGCATGTGAGCTTTTTATCTTTGGGTTGGGTTAGGCTATTTTATATATTTTGGGCTCTACTAAATTTATGGCGCCAAGCTTAAAGATTAGTGTTAACTAAACTTAACATAGGTTCTTTATCCTCACCCTAAACATCATCTAATGTGCATTAACAGTAACAAATGAACAACACACATGGATTCAGCTACAAATATAGAAAGGCATGCATGTTTCGGGTTGTTCGGTTCGACTAAAATTTCGCTGTATTGAACCGTAAAAAAGTTTGGTTCGGTTCGGTTTGATTCTTAAGTAGTTTTGTTTTAAAAAATTACTGAAATTAACCGAAATTTTTGGTTTCGATTGTATTTCGGTTAAAAATTTGGATAAAGTTGGTTAGATCTGGATAATTTCGGCTAGTTTAGTTAATTCAGGTCAAAATTTTGGTTCATTCGGTTAGTTCAGTTCAAAATTTTAGGTAATTTCGGTTGAAAATTTGGTTAATTCGGTTAATTTGGTTTGAAATTTAGTTAACGGTTTTTTTTAAAAAAAACAGAACTAACTGATTATCGAACCGAACCTAAAACCGAAGTTTTTTTATAGCCGAATCGAACCAAACTTCTCACCGAACTAACCGAATTTCGGTTCGGTTAAAAATTCCAGCCCTAATAGAACACATGAAAGGTCACCAATTCTCAATTTAAAATAAGAAGAGTATTTAAGGTTTTTTTTTTCTAAGTTTTTATGTTTCCCAGCGGCGCAGTTGAGTCCGACTGAAGCAGAAGTACAGACAAGAAATAATTCTCGTCCGTGTCTATACAATCATTATACACAAAAAAGAAGCATTTTCCAGGTTTTTTTTGTCTCAATTTTCTGGCCGTTTTTCTTGGTTTGACTATTTTCTATTTTCATTCTGAACATTAGACATTATGGCGCCAAGCTTCAAGATTAATGTTAAATAAACTTAACATAGGTTCTTTTTACTCACCCTAAACATAATCTAATGTGTGGAGCAGTAACAAATGAACAACACACATGGATTCACGTTCAACTACAAATGTGTAACACATGAAAGGTCACCAATTCTCAGTCTAAAAGAAGAATAGAATTTGAGCTCTCTTTTTAGAAAAAGTTTTTATGTTTCCATTTCTCAGCCGCGCAGATGGGGGTCTGACTGATGCAGAGGAGACAAAGAATCCTCGTCCGTATCTATACAAACATTATACACACAAATAAAAATGCCTTTTCCTCTCTCTTTTTTTTTTTTTTTTTTTTTTTTTTTTTTTTTTTTTTTTTTTTTTTTTTTTTTCTGTCTTTGTTTTGAAATGTGCACATATATACACACTTCCTCTTATATATGCGATTCTCATTCAGTTCTTATACTCAAATAGGCGATTTTGTTACGTCCGGACATTATATATATATATATATATATAAATTAACACCACATGCTTCTATATAAACAATAATAATGATGATATAGATTAAGAATTGCAAAAGAGGATCCAGAGTCCTGCGTCTGCGTACCCTTTTTCTCTGGAGGTGATCAATTCAAAAGGATCGACGGATTTCTCGGCCATGTCTTGTGATTCTGCTACCAGTTAGAGGAAGAGAGGTCTGGCTCGAGAGTTGTAGGTCAGAGAAGGGAATTGAGCCGCCGCTCTGGGAGAAAATCAAACCTGCCGAGATGTTAGATGTGCTTCTTGTAGCCCCAGATAAGAGCCCGGTCGATGAAGGAGCACCCAAGAGAGTGCTCACCGGTGCATCAGGGAGTGAGGACGAAGAAGCATTGTATCCCGTTGGATGATCAAATTTACATGTTGATCCAAACTTGCAGAAACCGTTTTGTATGTAGAAAGTGCAGCCTTGCACACCCTGTTAGAGAAGAAACACAAGTGTTACTACTATATATATGAACAAAGCCCAAAGATTGCAAGAGTCAACAGTGTGGAAAGAGGATATTACCGGGCGTAGAGGAAGACCAATGGGGCTGAGGTTACAGTTAGCACTTGGTGGAACCCGATGTCGAGGATGGTGGAACTTGCAAGATGTTCCAAATTTACAATCACCTGTTTTCAGATAGTACTGGCACTCTAACTCCCCGGGTCTCTCTGGAAAGCTATGTGTAGGAGAAGGAAGAGATGGATAAACCCCGGGAAGGGAAGGAGTGGTGGAAGAGAGCTGTGGAACTCCGTACAAAGAAGTTGCCCCAGGAGATAGAGCGGGGCTCACAGGTGCCTGGATGGAAATCAAAATTAAGAGAGAGAAAGGAAGAAAAATAAGAAAGAAAGAAATGAAGGAAGCAAGGGTGGATACCGAGTAAGGACTCCAGCCCTGCATAGGAAGGACTCCTGGGGATAATAGCATAGGACCATAGGCGCCTTGCATATAAGAACCAGGAAGAAGAGTTCTGGCAACTCTCAAGCTAGAGGATGGAGCTCCGGGCATAAGTGACTGCTGCTGCAACGATGGATAAAACTGAGGTGCAGATGCTGGTGGCGGTGGTGTTGCAGCAGCAGGAGCAGGCTGAGGATGATGAAATTTACAGGTTATTCCAAATTTGCACTGCCCCGTTTTCAAATAGTAGGAGCATTCTTTCTCACCACCCTAGAAAAGAACAGAGCAACCGTCCCTTGATTAGATATTCTACATACTATGTATTGAAAAAGAAGGGAAACAAAAGCTTACCTCTCGTACAGGGTATCCATAGATATTGAGAGAAACGTGGCTCATGGATCCACCAGCATTCCTTGGATGGTTGAATTTGCATGACGCCCCATATTTACACGTTCCAGTTTTCAAATAAAACTGCAATAACAAAAAAAAAATTAAAAAAAAAAAAAACTTTACAGTGGATAATCACTAAAATAGAGAATCTTCGAACACTGGGAATGACTAAAGGGTTACCTGACATGGGGGTTCACCAATGCGTTCTGGATACTGCCCTGTAGCTCTAACAGTTGCTTCAACCTACATAAGATAGAGATGCAACAGAGATTGTAAACTGTAATTACAAGCTGATTTTACCATAGCATAAAACTACATTGTCGGTCAGCAGTAGTATGAAGAAAAAGAAGTTGTTGGAAGATGAATAAGACAATAGCCCACGGAAGCCTATCACTCACATTACAGGGGATTAAAGAAAAAAGGAGATGCACTTTTGAGAATTTCTAGAAGGGTTGGAAGAGTTTTTACCGTGGCACGATCGGGAGGATGATTGTAACGGCATCGAGAACCGTAACCACAGACACCAGTACGCATGTAGTAGGGACAGTCAGGGGCTGCTGGTCTCTCTGGGTACGTCTCACTACCCAACCCTAATCGCCACATCGATTCTGCACATGAATGATAAAAATTTAACTTCAAAAGAAAACAAGAAAGCTGAGAATCCATCAAGAGGGATGTGAATCAAAAAAAAGAAGGAAGAGAGAGAGACCTTCGAGTCCGGTGTCAGCATTTCCATGTGCAGATTGGGAGGGCGGAGTGCGTCCATACATGTCCATGTGAAGCACCTTCTCTTTTTTTTTTTTAGGGATTTGGTGTACAGTGAAGTTAAGTTAAAACTCTCTCACCTAACCAACCTTTCTACACACAGAGAGCGAAAAGAAAAGAGAGTAACGAAAAAATGTCAAAAGGTCGTCACCGTCGGGGGTTCGATGGAGATTTCATTTACCGGAGAACGAGAGCTGAGATGCTTCGACACTGATTCCTTCTTCTTCTCCTCTCTCTCCCCTCTTTCGCCCGTACTGTTGTATCTTTTTCTGCTTTCAATTTTGTTTTTCTAATTTATTGATTTTTCACATTATATTTTATTTTTGGCCTAGCTTGGGTTCCAAAGAGACATAAATTAGTCTCTCTCTCAACCTTTTCTTCTTTTTAACTTGATTTTTGGTTTTTGATTATTTATTTTACTAAATGATGTATTTATAATATTTGATCGTATTATATTTACCAGGTAAATAATTTTTTTGGCATCTTAAACCATCTATTTTATGAAGAATATTTGATATCATATAAACAAATTGAACATATATACATAGTTAGAGAATTATATACGATATATACAAACAATGGATATGAATGTAAAATGTGAAAATATTATATTATGACTTAATATGGTATAAAAGATTATAATTTAGTTATACATGTTTAAGGAAAATACAATAATTTTAATTTTTTTTTTGAAAATTTAACATACCCAAAACGGCCGATGAAATGGTCATAAAATTGTAAATAATTTCATAATTTTATTAATACTAAATTATTTATGATATTTGTTTTGTGCCAAAATAATTATTAAATGTCCATAATATTAATATGTTAAAAGCTCATATTATGAAAGCCTTGTAGTAACAAAAAAAAAGCCTTTTAACTTTGTCCACAATATACCCAAATATAGACAATTGATTGGAATCTGTACATTTTATGTTCTTATAAATTTTGAATTTATTGTTTCTTCTTCTGCAAGCAAATCAATCACCGAAGTAATAGATGAATCAAATATATTCTTATAATTAGCGTAATTATGGTTTCTATATTTAATAGTTACATTAAAGATACTAAATTGAAGATATTTTGTTTTGATTAATAGAAGATATTTGATTTTAAGTTTGTATTTATTGATTTGTTTTTTATAAAGTTTAGAAAATCGATAGGATGATTGGTTGGTTGATACAACCTATAAAGAAAACGAAAACTATAGGTGGTTTGAATATTGTACATCGATGCATGATCAAAGTTGACTATATAAAATTTGAGCACGATCATTTCAAACTAAAGTATAGGTAAGTTATATGCTAATATGCATTTGTTATATTGTAGTTAATATATTTTAAATATTACATACGTCAAGTGATTTACGTTTCGTAAAAATAAAATTTAAGTTCGTTATTGGACTGTCCTCGTACGTAGTAATCTACATTAAATATGATGTATTTTAGGTTGATTTAATAACATTAAGTTTAAATTTGATTAAGGAAAACTCATTAATCTAACTGAAAAAGACAAATATTAAAATATTTAATTTAATTTAATTCTTAGTGGTATAGAAGTGTAAATAAGTTAGAAAACTTAAGGGTATTTTTAATGGGTAATTCTATTTTAATAATATAAATATAACTAGGTGGTTGCCCGCGAATTAACAGGTACAAATAATTTTTAAAGTTTGATACATATAATACTAATTATGTTTTTGACATATTATAATATATTTTTATTTTTCAAATTTGAATATGAATTGTATTTGATATATAATCCCTAAATAAACAGTTTATATCTTTTGGTATTTTACTTTAAAAGTGTATAAATATGACTTTTGTAATATTTTATTATATTTTTTATCAATAACTATAGTAAAATAGTTAATGTATACTGCAATTTAATTTATCTACGGTCTTATTATATATTATGTACTTTGATTTCCAAATGTCATTAATTTAATATTAACTTAAATTTCTTCATCCCAATAATATTTGCTAAAAATAATATATACGATAACACAAATAATATTTTTTTTAAAATGATATGTAGACGACAATAATTGCTGAGATCACAAAATAATTTGATTGGCTAATATGGCTTGAAATAATTCACCATGTTGATTATTTAGTGTTAAATATGCAAGAATTTGATACAAATAACCAAACAGTTCTGGTTAGCGGAAAGTTCAGAGAATTTATAAACAATAGTCAATGAAATAATTTAGATAAATTAAAACAGTTAGATGCGTATGAAATAAACAGTAAATTTGCAGAAAATAGTGATTTTTCAGTAAATAAACATTATATTTACAATCTCAAATCTCTTAAACAACCTTTTATAAAAGGTACTATGAAATAATTTAGCAGTTTTCGCAGTAAATAGTAATTTTATAGATTTGTTTTTTTTTTATAGAGAAAGAGCTTTTGATTTTTATAGATTTGTTGATGGGAAAGGTTAAATATGTTTCTTATATAATGTTACTTTTACGTTTTACTTTATACTATATTATATGTATATTATTATCTATATAATATATAAGTAATAATTATTACTAACCACTAAATTTTCTTTTGTTTTTATTATCTATATAATATGCAAGGGAATTTTTTAAAAATCCCTCTTATACAAATAAAATATATGTTGATACAAATTATGTTTCAATATTTATTCTAAAATTAATTATTATATGTAATATTATTTGGAAAGTTTTAATCTAATTCTTTTTACACTTTACTATAAACTTACAATACTAATTAGATATAACTGGAAACATTAAAATAGAGAAAAACCGAGCATTGTTGACACGAATTTCTTAAATACACAATTTTGTAGCCATTATTGTTAAGTATGATATGTTTTGCTATTGGTGTAAGTTTGTATTTGAATTTAGATTTTTAAAATGAATTAAATAAATCAAAATTAAAAAATTATTAACCAATCAAATTTATTTTTAAGAAAATATATGTTACACTATGGGATATAAATTTGGAAATTTTAATTTAAAATTTTAGTAATATAAACTAAATACAATCCAAATCTTTAATCGAAATATTATTCACTATAAATGTACAGTGTAATATCTATTTATTTTTTATAACTTACCAAAGTTACAATGGTAATTAGATAAAATTGGAAACATTAAAATATAGGAAAACCGAGCATTGATGACATAGTTTCCTTAAATACATATTTGTGAAAACCAATATTGTTAAGTATGATTTGATGTAAGATTGTTCTTGATTTAGATTTTTTATAGAACTGAATTAATAAATCAAAAATAAAAATAAACTGTCAACCAATCAAACTGAAACAATTAAACGGAGAGCTCTTGTATGAATGACACATAAACAAGATGATTAAAATAACTTCTCAATTTAATTAGACTTCTCAATTAAAATAATTTATAGGAGGATAATAATATTAAAAAGATTCATTGTCTAAGAAGAAAAAGACAGTAAGCCCCGCCCCGTGTGAAAAAGGGGCAGCAGTTATCTTCACGACTCAATCAACAATCTCTTGAACCCATTAAGATGATATATAAGCCCATTTATGGCCCGAAATGGCCAGAGTCTCTCTCTCTCGTAGAGACACACACATGGCCGTTGCGGCTCAAGGCAGTTCGCTCTTTCTTACGAAACCATCGTTTCCCATTACAACAACAACAACAAACTTGTCCCTACACCCTACGAATCGGAGACCGCTCTTCGTCTTGTCTCCTCCCCAAGCTCAGCTTTCTTCTCCCAAGAAAAACCCTAAAGAAGAACACCAGAGACTCTCCTTCACCATTTCTTATCTTGTCGACTCCTGTGGATTATCTCCCGATCACGCCAGCGTCGCCGCTCGGAAGCTCTTGCTAGATTCTCCGGAACGCCCCAACAGGGTTCTTAACCTTCTCCGCGACCATGGTTTCTCCACCTCCCAGATCTCCAGCCTCGTCAAGAAACGCCCCGTTTTGCTGCTAGCCAATGCCCCCTAAGCTCCGATTCTTCCTCTCCATCGGCGTCTCCAAATCCTTACTCGCTCGAACGCTTTCCCTCTGATCCCACCATTTTGACCAGAAGCCTCGTCAACCAGCTCATCCCTTCCTACAACTTCCTCAAGAGCGTTCTCGACGCCGACGACAAGATCGTGGCCGCCCTTCGCAGGACGACATGGATTTTCCTCGAGGACCACACCAAGAACCTCGTCCCCAACATCAACCACATGTCGGAGACGGGGGGTCCCTAGGAAATGCATACAGCTGCTCCTCACGCATTTTCCCGAAGCCGTGATGCAGAAGAACCACGAGTTCCGGGAAATCACCAAGCAAGCTAAGGAGATGGGATTCAATCCCCAGAAGACAACCTTCGTGCTGGCGATCCACAGATCGATATGGGACAAGTGTACCAGAGGTGGGGGGTGGTCGGAAGACGACATCATGTGCGCGTTCAAGAAGCACCCGCACTGTATGATGCTGTCGGAGAGGAAGATAAACAGGACGATGGAGTTTCTTGTCAAGGAGATGAATATGGCGCCAAGATCGATCGCAGGGTGCCCCGTGGTGCTCTTTTTCAGCCTGGATAAGAGGATTATCCCAAGATGTTGGCATCCAAGGGGATGGTGAAGGAGGACTGGAGCTTGACGTCCTTGTTGGTTCCAGTGGAGAAAGTGTTCTTGGAGAAGCTGGTGATCAAGTACGAGGAGGAGTTGCCTGAGTTGATGGAGGATACACCACCAAACTCTGAGCTTTTGTTTTTCTTTTCATCTCATATAATATGCTGAGGGCGGCGTGTGTAATCAAAATTTTGTAATAAAGGAGAAATTTTGTCAAGTTTTTTTTTGGTTCAAAAATTAGCGTCAAAGTAAAACATCAAACAGCAAGATTGATCATCAAAGAAATAAGGGTGGAGGCTAGAAGAAGAATGATTTGATGAGGAGGTTGGGAGTAATCCAGTGATACATTACAGCAAAGAAACAAAGTTGATGACCGTTTCTTCCTTCTGTTGCGATGAGAAATTGGTTTGATTCGAGAGCATTTTCTTTTGCTTCAATTATATATATAGAGAGAATCTAACTTAAATGAATAAAATAAAATAAAAAGTTTCATTTTTCTTCTTCCAATTAAGTCTCCTCTGATGAAGAAGAAGAAGGAGATGGAGTAATTTCAAAATATGATGGTTGGTTCATCTCTGATAAGCCCCAGCTGAAATGAATCCGATCTGTAGATCATCCCTTTCTCGATTATACCTCCACCGTCTTCACTCACCTCTCCGGCGGCAGTCTTCTCCGCTTGAAACCACCCCCAGGTTCAATTTCTCCAAAAGGTGGCATTTTGGCCACACTGGATCTGATCACCAAGGTCAAAGGCCCGGCGGCAGTGCCGAAGAAGGAGAGAGGATTTTCCGGCTTGGTCTAACCGCTGATATCGGTTTGTCTGTCGGCAAAGCTCTCACCGGTTATCTCTGCGGCAGCACCGCCATCATCGCCGACGCTGCTCATTCCGTTTCAGATGTGGTATGCTTATCCTTCATTTATTTGATAAAAAAAAAAAAATCAAATCAAATCAAATCATCCTTCCTTCCTTGCTTGTTTCAGGTCCTAAGCGGTGTTGCTCTATTCTCTTACAGAGCTGCCAATGTTCCCAAAGACAAAGAACATCCATATGGTTGGTTGCTTTCAATTACTTACCTTCCTTTACTACTACGGTTTTCATGTTGTTAGCGTTTCCTTTGCTCAGGTCATGGTAAATTTGAAACTCTTGGAGCCCTTGGAATCTCTACCATGCTTCTGGCTACTGGCTGTGGCATTGCCTGGCATGCCGCTGACCTCCTACTTGTATGAACCGCTTAAAATAGTTTTGAGGTTTGGTATACTATAGTGTGAACGTCTTCTTCTCTCGTTTGTTTCCAGAGCGCACTGTCCGCAGCCCCTGAGGTGAATCATACTCATGGTGGACATCATCACGGAATTGATATGACTCACCCCACTCTCGCTTTCACTGTTACTATTGCTTCCATTTCCATCAAAGAAGGGTGCCTACTTTATTTTCACTTTCCATTTCTCTTGTGCTTCAATCAATATCTATTAATTCCCTTATTATTTTCACCTGCTTTTCAGGCTTTACTGGATCACAAAACGTGCAGGAGAAAAACAAGGGAGTGGGTTGATGATGGCAAATGCTTGGCATCACCGTTCAGATGCTATTTCTTCTCTAGTTGCACTTGTTGGCGTTGGTAACCATTTTACTCAACTGTCTCCATTATTCCACACCTAGTTAAAAAATGAGTCAGTCTCTAGAATAGCCTTCAAAGAGAACAACCATTGTGAAACAAAAAAATAAAAAGCATGAAAGTTTTTTTTTTAACTTATGTGCAGGAGGTTCTATTCTAGGAGTTAATTTCTTAGATCCCCTAGCTGCTCTTGTTGTCTCGGCAATGATTTTCAAAGCTGGACTGGAAACAGGACACCAAAGGTATTCCTCCCGTCTGTGTAAATATCAATTCTCTCTATACAAAGGTTTGCATTAGCTTGAACATGGAATAATTAATGGTTCTGTCTTTGGGTTCCAACACCATGTCCATTGGTTGATTTCTTTGTTTAGTGTATTGGAACTGGTAGATGCTGCTATACCAGCTCAACAATTAGAGCCAATAAGACAGACCATATTACAGGTTGAAGGAGTCAAGGTATGAGCTATGGATCCTCCTTGTACATTTCATGATGATAGGCATTCAAATAATTAAAAAAAAAAAACGTTGATATATGGTATATTAGATACATTGTATCTGTAAATCAGAAAGCATGCCTTTATGTTTTCCTCTGTTATTGACTTTCTTGAAATTGTCTAAACATAGGGATGTCATCGGCTAAGGGGAAGGAGAGCTGGTTCATCGTTGTATCTTGATGTACACATTGTGGTGAGGCTGCTTCCTTCCTTCTCTATCGGTGCAGGAAGCAAGAATTATCCCCACTAAAAACAACAAATCACCACCGTTTCCTTACAGGTAGATCCGTTTTCCAGTGTGAGTGTTGCGCATGAGGTAGGAGAATATGTACGGGGGCAGATCAATAAAAACCATCCTCAAGTGTCTGAAGTTTTCATTCATATAGGTATTGCTGCATATGGTGAAGAATATACTACATGTTCTCACTGCTTGTTTGTTGGTCTCTTAGCTATCATCTCAACTTGTCCTTGCAGATCCAGCTTTCTTACAGTTTTCTAGTAGCATGATGGATCACGATAGTATACAAAAGGAAAGTAACATATGCAAAGAGATTAAACTTGTCGAAGCCACCGTCTCGGAACTTTTTTCATCACAGTTCTCTGAGGTACTCTGTTTCTTTCTCTTCTATAATCCAGGCCAAAAATAACGTCCGAGTTACTTAGGTTAATCCGTTAAATGGAATTTTTTTCACATATATGCAGAAAATGATGATAAAACGAGTGACACCCCACTTGTTGCATACCCAGATCTGGCTCCAAATCGAAGTTGCTATGCCATCAACCATGACAATTCAGTAAAACTCTTCACTTGTAGGCCATTTGGTTTACTCCTGCAAACCATCTGACAATTATTTATTTGGGTACTCTGCAGGGACGCCATGAGAGCCGCTGAAGATGCAGAGAAGGAGATTATGAAGGCAGTCTCAAATGTGGCTCGTGTCAGCATTCAGCTTAGTCTCAAGAACTCCCTGCCTCAGTAATTACCTCTGGTGTTTTGGATTAAAAAAAAAATAAATACAAAGAGCCAATTCTCTGTTTATAACCGTGCGTGTCGGCGTTTTGTTTATATTACTGGTGTTTTGTTTAGTCTCAAAAGTTTGGACCTTGATGAGTGAGGAAAGTTTTGGGAGTGTACAATTGATGAGCTGTTGATAAGGTGAAAGTAAAAATAAGACCATAGCTTTCTTTCAGCCCTGACAATGATCAATAAGAAAGAAAAGGCAAAACATTTTTTGTAACTCTGTATCGTCTCTCTAACTGCTAGATTCCTCCTGGTTTACGGATGCGCTTTGTGTACTTTGGTCTTGACTGCTCCTCCGTAGATTTTCTCTTCTTTTCCGAGTTACCAAGGTATCCAAAAGCAAAAGCTTCCAGTGCTTTTGCAGTCAGCGGTCGGGTCCTTGTACTCTGCCTCCGCCCAGGACCGTTTACCTGCACCACATCTCGAGGCATTTCCTCATCCATTTGAATAGATGACTGCTGTGCTGCACAAGAGCTCTCACTGTTACGCACCCCCTCAGCTTCTAGTGAGATTTGTGAAACGTTCAAGTCAAAATCTTCTCTGATTTCTGGTGATATTTGGCGGCCTTCATTTCTTCCACAAGAGCAATCTTCTGCAGATGAACCAGTTGAGGAGAGTTTCAGAGGCTGACCTTGATGGATATGCTCCTCTCTCATCAACACCCCATTTTGATCAGCTTCTGATGGGTTTGGTCTTATCTGTGTCCCCTTCTTCACTGGTTTCTGAGAACAATCTGCCAAACTACTCCTGTTGGGTGGATTTCTTGGTCTCCCTCGTTTCCTGTTCTTCTGCACTCTCTCATTGTCCATGTTTACAGAGCTGCTCTTACCAGAACTAGTACTGACTGTTGCCTTGTTTTTAGATTCTTCAGACAGCTGGTAATCCTCAGATTCACTCAAGTAACTTGTTGAATTGCCTGTCTCAATAGGCAAAGATCTTAGCTCTTTCAATGCACATCCTTCTTCCACACCACTTGTATCCACAATCGTACACATGGTCACCTCCTCACCTTTACTTGCTTTGATGCGTGGTTCTAGGTACCTTTTCTTCTTCTTCTTCTTGCTCTTGTTTTGTGAAGAATCATCATCATCATCATCATCATCAAACTCCTCTATATCCATCGCCGGGTCATTCTTGATTTCCTCCTCTTTTTTGCTGCTCCCAATATCCTCCTCATCAGTCTTGAGGTCAAGAAGCGTGGGATCTAAAGCAACCTTGTTCAAGACACCAGTGAGAGAATCGAAGTAGTGACTCCCCTTTGACATGTTCCTCCTGGAAAACTTATTAGCTTCCGGTACCAGAAAAACAAGAGAGTTCTTCGGACCGTCTTTCGGCTGCTCCGAGTGCCACCCTCTCGCCAACAAACGTGGCCAAACAGCTTCCCAAAAGAGGTCACTGGACCGTGTCTTGCTCATCCTATACTCTCCGGTTAAAAACTTGACAATATCCGCAATGGGAAGATCATTCCGTATTCGGACTTTGGAGGCT
Organism: Brassica oleracea var. oleracea; assembly: GCF_000695525.1. NCBI lineage: Eukaryota > Viridiplantae > Streptophyta > Magnoliopsida > Brassicales > Brassicaceae > Brassica > Brassica oleracea. The sequence goes on along the minus strand of NC_027750.1, from coordinate 16,024,996 downwards.
CCTCCTCCAGGATTATTCAACTTGGTCGCCTCTAACGTCAAATCTTTCTTGCCTTTACCTATACCAATCGCTTCCGTAAGCTTATTGACACCAATCATATCCTTTAAACTGAACACATACTCCTCCAGTTCAATCCTATCTTCTCTAAATGCTTTATATACCTGAAGCAGCAGACTCTTGCATTCCTCGGATACATGAGAGGAGACCCGAGAGAGCAATTCTTGTTGCCTCCAGCCTGTTAATAGCTTGTGGCCTTGAACAGACTGTTTGCTTCTCCCGGACTTGCGTCCATCTACCCATCTCTTGTATTCATTAGACCTGTAAAAGCTGCCGTAATAGTATGAGAGCATGTCTCCCATCTTCTTACTCCCAACGAATCTATGCAGCAAGACAAGGTTTTTCCCAATCAAGTAGAGGCCAAGAAGAAACTTCTCTCGCTCGGAGTCTGCCCAAGGTTCGCCTAAAGTCCCAGGGAACGGATAGAGGCACTTACCGAGCCACTCGAACTTTAACTTTGAGTTTTTTTGGCATGGCAACGCAAGAACAATACCCCTCGGTTTCGTTCTAGCAGCTGGTTGGCAAGAAGGTTTCCTTTTTTCTTCTTCAATCTCGGCTGCTTCACGGAAACCTTTGAATTTCTCACTTCTTGTCCACATAAGTGGGATAGGCAAGCCAAATGTGACCAGGTGGGGATCTAATCCAAAGCATCCAATGAGCTTTGAGCGATCATGCTCTGGGACTAGATGAGGGATCTCTGCCTGGTACTCATCTCCAACACGAGGAAGCACCTGGGGCTCTCCATTAATTCCATTTAGATATGGGGACGAAGATTCATTCACAAGACCTTCCATGGCATCATCATCATCTGAATGATTTGGCTCCATCTAAGCAAATCACCACATCCACATCATAAACAAACAGAGAAAAAAAAAAAAAAAAACACGCAAACTTGTCAACTGGTTCCAAATACATGATTCATTTCGCTATTATTAACCAAACTAGGCAACAAAAGAAACCATTTTTAACGCACACTACACTAGACCCTCGTAAACATACACCAAAGAAGGAAGGAAAAAAAAAAAAGGGAACTTTGGTTGCGAACCTCCATTGAAGAAGAAGTCCAACTTTATGAAGAAAAAGGCAACGTCGAGTAATAAAAAGGATTGTGATCACATGTCAACTTGGCGTGTAAACCCAAAGAGCTAACGATACGAACAACAAACGGCGAAACAGACAGAACAATGAAGAAGAAAAAAAAGAGCTGTATATATTATATATATTTATATATATTTAGAAAAGACAAAGTCGCGTGAAAAGACGGAGACGAAGAGGAAGAAGAAGAAGACATGGTCGGAAGGAAGAAAAGATGTCGGATTTACCTCAAACACAGCTCAGCTTTGGCATCCACACCCGAAAACTTACGAGTTCTCTTTCTCTCTCGCAGACTTTTCTGAACAACCAAAAATAAATATTTATGCAAATGAAATTGCAAAAATACATCTCTATAAATATAATGGATCTTACGCTTTGCTTTAGAATTTTATTTATGAGCGTGAGACCACGCGTTGCGCTCTTCTACTAAGATGGGCTTCTCTCTAATTAATTAGAATGAAACTACCACACTGCCCTTGTCCTGACGACCGTCTCTTCGTGTTCCTTTGACCTCTTTCCGTAATTCACAATGCTTCTGTCTTCCCTTTCGTGGCAAGTGAACTTCTTTCCAATTCTTTCCATCTTCGAATTTTTACTCCCTCTCTTTTAAATTGTAAGTAATTTTAGTTAAAATCACTAATAATGAAAAATCATTATTTATTAAAAAGTATCATTTAAAATATAACTTTAACTAATTATAAAAGAGCTACGTAATTTAATCGGTCACACAATATTCAATAAATATAAAAGTTGTACTGAAATATTAAAATTACTTGCGAAACAATTTTTTTTTTGTTAAACCTACTTATAATATGCAACAGAGAGAATATTTTGTTTGTCTCTGTGTTTAATTACTACACTCTTGTAAAACGGTCAAGAAAAACCTCCTACTAGAACATTAGTAACGGTTTCTAAGTTAATAGCATCGTAGGTGATTGGTTGTGATTTTATCTCACTTTTTAGTTTTATTTTTTTAAATGATAAAATATTATTAATCATGATTTAACTTCGGTTTTAAAATTAAAGCCTGCATCAATAATTCTATTCATTACGATTCGTGATTTACCTTTATTTTTCAAGATATACCAAAAAAACTCACTCTTTTTTTCCGGCCCAAAAAAAAACTTTCTTCTTATGTAAATTAGAAAAAAAAATCATATTGTTTTTGTTATTTAGGCTGTAACATCTGTAAAATGAGCAAATTATGTATAGTATAAAATAAATTAAATAAGTATAAGTAAACTTTTTAATATTTAAATATTAAATTTTACATATTTTATTTACTTTAAAATAATTTTATAAAACATAAATTTTTAAATAACATAAATGTCATTTATATATTAGTATATTAAGCTAAGCAATATGAATTTTTTTTATAATTTAGATTTTTCTTATTAATATAAAACATTTACATCACATATCTCACGTGTGTTATTTAAAAAAATTATAGCCAAAAACATATAACCACACTAATATAACCACAATAAAATTTTCTGCAAAAAAAATCTATATCAATAAATTTACGGTTACAACCAAATCATGTATAGCATAAATTTTACAGTTACATTTTCTATAAATACTGTACAACCAATCATCCACATTGTATTTGTCTTCTTCTTAACTCGAGTTTATGGAAGACAAATTTTAGATACTTCTTTTTTCTCATAGGCTAAAACCCATGTTCTAAAACGTGGCGGCTTGACCCGAGAACGCGGCGATAAGCGTTAGCCTATTGTAAACCGTGGCGAAGAGTAATTTGCCTGTTTACAGGGCCAGCTTATGAGGGAGGGCGCCTCGGCCCGCTTCAAATCAAATTATATTAAAGGCTTTGATTTTTTTAGCATGTTTGGTTTAGATTTGGATAGTATTAACATAATATTACAGATTTTTAAACTAAAAGTCAAATAGAAATACTTACTTCGATGTTATGCATGAGTTGAAAAAAATTAAGAAAAAATATATTCCTTCCATTTTATTTAATTGTCTTTTAGATTTGGACACACAAATTTTAAAAAATATTTAATTTTGTATATATACTAAATAAAAACATCATTATCAATACATCTAAGCACATTTCAACCAATAGTCTAACAAATTGAAATATAAAATCAATAAATTTTGCATTGAAATTATAAAATGATACTTATTTTAAAACGAAAAAAATATATTCTACAACAACAATTAAACTGAAACAGAGAGAATATTATTTTAACAACTAACTAGTTATGGACCCCAATTTTTTATTTGTCCAAGAACCTCCGGTAATGTAAAGTCGGCCCTGCTTGTTTAGGCATCAATATATATTGGTCAAAGGCATCAATATATATATAATAAAATTAGACGACTATGAGATTCTATTCAAATTAGTTCTTAAGCTTTTTATGTTAGGATCTTGATATCTTCCAAATAATTTGCAAAAGCTGCTTATTCCTCTGGTTCCGAAACCATCTTCACCAATTGAGAACAATCTATTGCAAACGTAACCTGAAATTGACGTAAATTCATCATGTATTCCATTGCCAGAGTAGCGCTTCCATCTCCGCATGAAAAGGCGAGAGACTAGCCCTAACATTCCTCGCCCCCAACAATCCATCAAAAACTTCCAAAGTACTGAGTCAACCTTGTCCTGAGAAACTAACACCTTCTTTCCACGAGCCATCTGTAAAACACCATCTTCCTGGGATCGACGGCAATATCGCATCTACTGGTGGCGTCCTCTGGTCATTCACTACTTGTGGCTCAGCCCACAATGTTGATTAAGTTTCAGCCAATTTAAGCGTATCCATAAGATCCATATCCAAATTACTGAAAACTTTATTATTCCTAGCTTTCCAGATGTACCATGGTATCCATGCAAACTGATGATCCTCCATCTGCGGGAAAACTCTCCAGAATAGATGATCCATGTTTGTGAAGAGCGAACTTGTTGGAAAAATAGCTGGATTTGATGGTATCTTCGAAAGAGCCAAAACCTGAAGAGCTGGAGGACATTCAAAAAACACATGATTTATCGATTCCTCAGGAGCTCCACATCTTACATAACAAATATCCCCTTGAATCCTCCTCGCTTGTAAATTATTCCGCACTTCTATACACCCTGTCACTAATTGCCATAGAAAATGATTTAACTTTGGTGGGTACCGTATTTTCCAGCAGTAAGCCTTCAAAACATCAACTGTGGGACCAATCAGTAATGGTGGTCTTTCTCTATCTGGATAAATCCGCTCTACCTGATATCTTGATTTGATCGTATATTTTCTATTTTTTGTAAAGTGCCATTCATCTCTGTCTATCAGCTGAGTCCTACTCAGTGGTATGCTTTCTATAAGTTTCGCGTCCTGAGGATCCACCAAAGCCCGAATTATCTCTAAATTCCAAGTACGCGAGGTAGAGTCAATGAGGGACTCTATTGTAAGGTCCGAGTATAAATTGTGTTGATTTTTAATAGATGGTCTCGGGCAAGTGGTTGGGAGCCAATGATCATTCCATACAGATATAAAAGACCCTGATCCCACCCTTTTGATTAGTCATTTGCTAACCAGAGATCTAGCAGAAACAATGCTCCGCCATCTTAGAATTGTAACTAGTCCTGAGTTTTTTAAGCTATAGAAAAAGTATTCTTTTGTATATTTTCATCATAATCTTTTCTTTTAACCTAGAAAACATTATAAACACTACCAGTTTATCATAAAATTCATTGTTATTTTCGTTTCGTAAAATTTACATATATAAAATACAACAGCTTTAATTTTAATAAAATAGCTTTTTTATTTGTTTTATATAGAATATTGATTTGAAGAAACCTAAGCATATAATATATATATATATATATATATACTGAAGGTTTTTCTGCGCTAAGCGCTGGATATATATTGATTGTGTAACATAATGATTGGTATTTCTTGACAAAAAATGATTGATATCTCTTTGAATATTCTATTGTTTATATTTCAAATTAACATTTGTCTGCCATTTTTGGAAAATGTTGTTTATGGTTTTTCAATGGTAGCGTGATGATAGTTTATAGATTTGAGTATAGGAAAATGGTAAAACGTTGATGAATAGATAATTTTTCAATCATTTGGACCACTTATTTGTTCGCCAGGAAATGTTTTTTACGTGATTACTGAGAGCATTGTATTTTTTTAGAGATATGGTAAATGTTTTGTTTCTAAATGTAAATTAAGTGGTTAAAACTTGCACCATTAAATATAAGAAATTGGTTGATGACAAAAAAAAATTGGAAGAAAAAATTTGATGAAATACACAATTGTTTTTTTTACGTTTAGAAATAATAATAACATATAAGTTAATCTATTTTTTATTGTTGAGATGACATTTGACACATCATTGTAGTCGTTTGTTCTTGTAATGGTTGTTTGAGTAACTTTCAATGGTCTTTGAAAATAGTCGCATCAGCTTAACCGTAATCCTTAGCGGATATCGGATGGTTAAGATCTTCGGAAAGCTTACCGGAGATGGAGGCGCTTCAGAAGCAGAGAAGTTAAGGGTTTCAACTTTCAACTTTCAACTCGATTTAGGGTTTCAAGGGGGAGCTGGGAGATCAGAGGAAAAGCGTCATGTGGAGAGGAGGGATAATCTGAATGGTTTATGCGTGTCATGTGACATGGCATTTAATCTTCTGTAACTAAACACGTGTAAACTTAAGTCGGTGTTGTATTCCTTTTCAGGAGTGTTCAATCTGGATATCGGTTCGGTTTTTTCGGTTTTACGGTATTTCAGTTAGAAAATAAAACTATCATTCTAAATCCATATTTACTTCGGTTCGGTTCGGTTTATATATCATCGGTTTTCGGTTTATTCGGTTTTATACCAAAACAAAATTATTTAGTTTGAGATCATATTATATAAATTTTAGAGTCATATTGTCATCGCCGTCATTTATTTAAAAAATAAAAACGGTTATACCTTCAGATGAAATAATCAAATCTAGAATTAAAATCAAAGCTCGAAATTTTGAAAAAAAAAAAGAGAAAAGTATGAAAAAAAAGTTTTTCCACTCTTCCATATTTAGTGTTCATCAAGGTCATGCTTCTTCGAGTGAAACTCTGTTCGTTTATAAATAAGAAAAAAAGTTATGAGATTTTTTTTCTAGTTATTATCCATCAAATTTATAACCTTCACTTCAATTTAATCAATGCTAAAACAAAGCAAAATGATTAAAAGAAGAAGTCTAAGAAATAAGAAGCCTTAGTTGCGATGAATTGTTATTTAATTATATTTTAAGTGTTTTTCAAATTAGGATTATTTATTACTATAAAAAAGTATGGTAGTAATTATTAACAAAAGAATAACTTATATAACAAATAAATGTTCATGTGACGTTATAAAATATGTAAATATTTACATGTTTTTACTTTTGATCGGTTTTGTTCAGTTTATTCGGTTTATTCGGTTATGAACCAGACCATATCCAAATCATACAGTTTTTATAAAATCATATCCATTCGGTTTATATGGTATATACCTAAACCACACCATATTGTCTATTTCGGTTCGGTTTTACCGTATTGGACATGCTTACTTTATAGGCTTCATGTTTTTCATTTCTGATCCATCTTTGTAAGTTCAAAAGACTCTTTCATTTCAGTGAAATGAAACGTTGACAAAAAGGAAAGGAAAAAAATAGTAACTTCAATGGTCGAGCTCTCAAATAAGTTTATATATATATAATATTTTAATTTATTTTATTTAAATAACTAAAATCAAATGCCTAAATCATTAATTTATTGACAGACGTGAGGAAGAGTTTTAGAGAATTTCTTCCAAGTACTATTTGAGGATCGATTGTTGTCTGTTTCTTAACTTTTTCTTCTTCTTTTTTCTTTTCTTGTAGTGAGTAGATAGATACCCAACGACAAACCTTCGTTGGACATCTTATTAGGTAACACAGAAGCTTTTTTATCCATACTCGGTATAAATGTTTTTATTTGATTCCTACAGTGACCTTAGCCTGAGAAGCAATTCAGTATTCCATACCTTGATGAAACTGACAGTTATACATTTCAGATATGTAGTATGGCTGAGTAAAATGTAATCATGCATCATAGATTATCTAGCTAATAAAACTTAATAATTATTCTTTTGTGACATGTAGGGATCTCTATGCGGACTACGCCATGGAGAACCTGAGACGGTGATCTCTTTCACACAACTTAAGCAATCAAGAATGTTTACAACTACATTTTTGACTTTTGTTTTCTTAACATATGTGACGTCTATACACAAGTATAAATACTTTAATATATATGTTAGGGTTTTCAAAGGATGCATGTCATTTGCTTGAATCCGATATATGATGCTGAAAAACACAAAAAAAAACAAAATCTCAGAAAGTTAGTATTTTACCCATTTTGTGTGTTCTTCGCTTAGTATATTTTATCATTACAATATTGACAAAATGTTGAATTTTTCCATTTATTAAATCTGTGAGAATCCGTGGTAAAATTATTTATTACTTCCATATGCTTTTAGTTTTACTTAAAAGACCAATAATATTATATTTCTATATACTTCTTACTAATATAATACTCCATTATGTTCAAAACATAATACTCCATTTCTACATATAATAGAACTATAAATTAGTATTCGATTTTCAGGTCTAAAGTATATCAACTTAGATTATAACACAATTCTATATATTTTAAAAATAAAAATACAAAGTACTATGCAAATATAGTCTCTAAATATAGTAACTAATAATAGTATATATTATTTTATTTCATATTTATTGATTTTTATAAAGAATATAGGTGTTGAAGATATATTGTATAGCATGTTGCATTTAAAAATATTTAACTTTTATTACTTATAATCATTTGCAATTTTAGTTGTTTATTATTGATTGAACTGAGTTTATAATTTTTTTATAGCAACAAATTAGTTTTGAATGTTTGATACTATTTTAGAAAATCACAAATTAATGATTATGTAGAAAATAAACTATTATAGTTACTGTATTATAAATTTTATGTATTTTGAAGATTATATTTAATCACACATATTAAAAACGGATATTCCATTTTCAAACTTGAAATTTAATGCCTAGAAGTCAATATAACCATCTCCTTTACATCTAAAAATGATTTTTTTTCCTTTCCAAAAACTTATTTCATTAACCAATAACCTTTTCCTGTCCCTAAAACTCGTGTCCGAGTTAGATGATTATAACGACAAAGAGAAAGGACGAAGAAAAAGATCGATTCGCGATTAACCATGAGCTCTTTAACGGAAACACCAAAATCAACCTCCTACTCTAAACCCTACTCGACCGCCTCAAAATCCATCCCCGTAACTCCCCTTTCCTCTCTCAATCCCTAGACGACCTCCTTTTCAAATCTGACGACAGCTACAACGATGAAGACGGCGATTGTCAAACCAACCTCGATCGAGAAGAAGCCAGGCTAGAGAAAGAGCTAATTTGTGTCATTGTCTCTGGTCAAATCGATTGTCTTAAGATGAATTTGTACCAGGCTGTGACGGTATATCTTCGTCAGAGTTACTCGTTCTTCAAGGAAGCGCATGGCCATTCACGTGCTCCTCTCAGAACCTAAGCAGTCGCGCCTCGACCATCTTAGCAAAATGATCGACTTTCAAATCGGAGAGTAATATGTAAGAGGGTGCCATCGATGGAATCTGGTCTTGAAAAAGAATGTAAGTAATGATTTGGTGGAACCGATGAGTTTCAATCGTAGACTGCAACATTATTTATAGGAGAAGGGTTCCTCTGTTTCCAAAGAGGTGTAGGAGGGTTATTGAATTTGAGGGAGTGGCTGAAGTATTGTTAATGTGGTCATTATTGGGGTGTTATATTAATCAACAGTCACAGCGACTCTTTTTCCGTCGATAAAGAAGATTAGAAGATATATAGGTGCACAGATCTTGTAATTTTTGGGTTTTTTTGATACGTGTCACACTAAGGAGTATCAACTGCTGAGGTGACATCATGAGAACTGAGACAATCCAAATTTATTGTTATATATATATACATATAGTAAAAATTGTAAGGGTTCAAATAGATTTGAACATAAATATAGTGTAAATTGTTGATATAAGAAGCAACGAATAAAATCGTTTAATGTGAAACCCAATGTGAAGCCCATTATGAAAACTTTGGAAAGTGAAAAGAGGCCCGAAACAGAGGCAATGGATTTCCAAGACGGATGAACCAATCGGCTTTTCAGTTGATCATCAACTGGCTCACATCTGATTTAGATCTTAATACATTTCCGAGGGCTCAAGTCAACATATTTCCGAGGGCTCAAGTCAACATATTTCAGATATGCATGTTTATGTATAAACAATCTCGCCAGTTGAGGCGTTTTACATATTTGGGTTCTTATGTGGAAATGGAATAACGAGAAAATAAGGAAAAAGTTTGAAATAGAAAAGAATCTAATAGTAAAACAAGGCTAACTTTTTTTTTTAACAAGGCTAGCTTTGTATTTAACATACTGAAATAAATCAATAATGTTAGTGCATATGGACCACACACACTAAACTCGATCTAATTAACAACTGGGACATTAAAATTTTACTTACGGGCTGGTGCAGTTAAGTAATTTAGACGATGCCTTTTTTGTTCGACATGACTATAATATAATGTAACTTTGCGATATTTATTTCTTATTAGATATTGGAGGATCGACGATATATTCCTAATCACATGATTCACATCAGTCGTATTTGCTTTTTTATCAAGCCATTTGAAAGAATATCTTTCGAAGGTATATTTTTAGTGACCAACTTTAGAATTTAATATTGTAAAACATGTACTATTTTGCCGTAAAAACTCTACTATATTTGTATGTACATGTGTTTATGGGTCACTAACTAATGGCTAATGCCATATACCTTTGACAAAAGAAAAATGCTATATATGTTTTTTTTTTGCTATATATGTTTTCTCCATATTTTTGTTACTTTCGTTTATAATTAATTTAGGGGTATTGTTATCCTCGATCTAACCTAACTATTGTGGAACATATGGTCATGTGAAGCACAAATATGACATACAAGTAAAAGCGATACATTGTTTGTTCGAACAAAAAAAATATCTGAAACACATGCTTCTTTTTTTTCCTCGATATAGTTAAAGACTTAAACGTTAAAACCAACTAACGAGCAAGTAAAATTCTATTTTGAACTACTTAAAAATATATAAATGCTTTAAGCGTCATCATTCAATTTTTAATCGATTATATAACTAAAGACGTACATTATTTGTTTAACCGTTATAAGGGTGGCCCGATCCACTATCGGCCGACACTTGTCCTCAGTTCCATAATTGTTTAACATATATAGCTGTAAATACTGACTGAACCACCTGACTTAGGTTTTTGGGGAAAACAAATAAAATTAATTAATACCAAAAATATCATACTTCTAGAACTTCATGCTCATAAAAAAAATGTAAAATCACTTTTTTCTCATTTTTTAAATCACTTATTTGTTTTCTGTAGTCCAAAATAACACGATCGTTAGGAAACTTATTTCCTGTGCATTATTTTTAGATTCCTATGACACAATGTGCATCCAATAACGTTAAAATGGGAATGTTTTATTACAAACTCAAAATACTCGGTTAAAAAAAAAAACTCAAAATACTCGTCCACATGAAGGCGACAAAGATCAATGTTTTATTTAAATTCTCATGAACAATGAGAGAGGAGTGACAAATTAATATCCATTTTATCCTTTTAAGAGAAGTTAAACTACCTAATTACGGCTCTTCAATTTTGGCAAGCAGACTGCTAATTATAGACCACAAGACGTGCTCTTATATGGTCCACAAGTTAGATATTGTTGCTTATTAAATTAACCCTATTTATTTAGCTATTGATAGGTGGGTTCTGGACCTTCTGGTTATAGATACGTACTGTTATATAATTGCATCTCTATCTTAGTATATTTAACTCGTTATGCAATTAGTACCAAACTTAAATCATTTCCAATTGAACTCTATTTCTATCTCTACAGTTTCTTATAAAATAGAAAACCTATATTATAGTAGAAGTAAGTTTAATCCAGTGTGTTTTTATAATAGAATTCTTATATGTTAAGATAAAATAGAATGCTACTTTATTTCTATATATAGAAATATAAATTACATTTCTATATTTTACATAAAAATAATAAAATGATTTCAAATGCATACATTAAAACAAATTCACTTCTATAATTTTATTTATTTTAGAAAAGTATAAAATAAAAATAAAATGGAGCTGAAAATGCTCTTACGTACGATTTATTAAATAATATTAGAAAACACTTATGATAAGCCAATTATATATTTTTAACAATAACACAATAACTTATTATTATTATTATTAATAAAAGATATATGATATGATGGATAAAAAAGAACATATTATGAAAAAACAAAAAATAAAATACTAATATAATATTAACGTAATCATCACTACTACAATCATTCCATCCAAAAAAATATTCTAAAAAATATAATTTTGTATAACACTATATTAGTTAAATGTGAATATGTTCAAATGTATACTATATTAAATAACAAGAAAATCAGTATAAATTGTTAAAAATATATTTTCAAATTCAGAGATGATAAATAAAAGTAAATATATAGAAAATTAGAAAATTTCTAAGATATTAATTATGATGCTATTTAAAATAAATTAATCCTTTTATCTATTTTGACATTATATATTAATTATCTTATTCCAGCTTCATAAATGAACTTGGACTTGAAACATACATCTTTAAAGTCTCTTTAGCCATACAATGTGTCACTGTATTCTCTAGAGATGAATCGAGAGAATACAATCAATAGAGTTAACTTGTTTTTCACTTTTTCTATAACTAATATGGATAACTATTAGATTAGTTATTAGATGATATGTATTTTGCATAGAAAGTGGTTTTCTAACGTAAATAAAAAGTATCTTTTAAAGCATGCTTTCAAAGAGAAACCAAATCAGAGCATCTCCACCTTCATCTCTATTTTCTATTCTAAACTCTATTATAAAGTAAAAAAAAAAGTTTCATTCCTACTATATGTCTCAGTTTACTCTAAAATAAGGTAATAAATAATATTACTCAATATTTTTAGTAATTTATAAAATTTTATGTTATTTAACTATATACAAACAACACATATTTACGTGCAACACAATATATATACATATGTGTGTGTAAGTGAAGGCTGCTATCATTTTTTCATAGCGTTTATAAGGCATATAATTTATTTATCAAATTTAAAGTGCAAAATTTTTATTTACAACACTCGAAAAATATATAATTTTATTTACAAACTAAACGCTAGAAAAAAACAAGAACTGAAACTGAAAATAATCAAGATAACATAAAATTAAAATCATAGATAGTGAGTACTAAATATTCCGGTAAATTACTTTTAGATCCACCAAAATTATTAAAATATATTTTAAATATGGCAGATAAAGAGAAGTTTCTTGATCATGTTGTTGACCACATCGTTTTTGTAAAATTTGTGTTCGTTCCATTTGAAAATATGCACAAACATTTAGATTATGCAATAAATTTAGATCATAAAATAAATATTTGTTTGATCTTCTTTCAACTCATTCAAAGCATAATTTTTTTTTGAATTTTCAAATGATATTCTTGTTATGCGCTTGTCTTTTAATATAATATTCCATTTGTTTCAAAATAATACATATTTTAGACTTTTCACACATATTAATAAAATATATCAAATCTCAATTATATATGCATGATTTTTTTTGTGATTATAGATTTTTCTATAATTCTAAACCATTAAGAATCTAAAAATTGCAATTAAATTTTTGAAATCTGCAAATAAGTAACTGATAAAACATGCATTGAAAATACAAAAAGATCATTTTGAAGCAATTTTTTTTTCTAAAACATGTAACTTTGTAAAACCGAAGGAATATAATATAATTTTTGATATAATATATATTTAATATAAAAATATCATAATTTATGAAAATTTTAAAAATAAAATATTAATCATAAAATAGAAAGAAATTATATTTAAAATTATTATTTTGGAGTAAAATATAGAGTAAACCATTAAAGATAAATTATATTTCCATCTTAGAGTAAAATACTCTAAATAGAAGAAACCATTTGAGATAGTCTTACAAATAAAAACCAATCAAACATTCTAAATGTAGAAGTTTAAGATAGTTAATTAGTTTGATAAAATATAGTACAATTAAACAAGAAAAATGAGAAATTTTCGAAATTTTTTAAATGATAAATTTAACATAAATTTATATTTTTGAAATATTTCTATATCAACTGTTAATGTTATTTTATATCTAAGAGAAACTCATCTTCTTTGATAATAATGGCCTTAGAACATCTCCAACCCCTAGCTATTTTCACCTCTATATACTATAATAGAGATAAAAGTGTTTCTTCTCATCTTTATTTTCACCTACAAAATAGAGATTGCTATTTTTTTCTCTATAAATAGAGGAAAAAATAGTATCAGATTGAATAAAAATGAAAATGAAAATGAAAAACATAATCATGATCAATCTTGCGTCTATACACTTGAGCATCTCCAAAACTTAGCTATTTTCACCTCTATATGTTATAATAGAGGTAAAAGTGATTTATCTCATCTCTATTTTCACCTCTAAAATAGAGATTGCTATTTATTCTTCTATTTATAACATTCCTCTATTATAGAGTCATACTTATTTTCAAAATAGTCTTTTAACTTTCAAATTTTTATATTTGTAACCAAAATAATTATATTTACAGAAAATACAGCTTTTGTAGGAGTATAATAACATTTTTTATTTGCATAATAGTCTTTTAACAAAACTTTAGTTTAAAAAAATTCATAGGTTTATGAAAATATTTTAAAAGTTAAAAATAAATAGGGTTAGTTATCAACTTTTATAAACAAAAAGTATCTTTTGTAAAATTAAAATAGAATCTTTTGAGAATATTCCTTTATAGAGGCAAAAATGAAGAAATACATTAGAGAAAAATTCATCTCTATTTTAAAAATACTCTATTTTAAAGGTAAAAATAGGGGAATACATTGGAGATTGTCTTAGTGACCTAGGCTCTCTCATTTGATTGTACGACACGTCATCGACTCGAAGACCAAAGCACTCCTTGTTGAGCTCTCCGTTAATTGTCTACTTGTATAAAGCTATAATTGTTATGAAAAGAACTGGAATTTTATTATATCGCAGGAATTTAAATAAAACAAAATTTTATACCCGTAGATAGGAGATAACACTGATAACAATAGAAAATTTGTTATTAAGAAGGAGACGAGATGGTGTAATCGTGTTTTTCAAATGATCGAAAAACTTTGTATTTATAGAAGAAAAATCACTGTGCAAATAGTGACAGTGGGACCCACATCTTTTATTATTTCAACATATGTGTGCGCCTCTTTGTTTGAAATTAAGTTTTCGTAACACTCCCCCTTGGGGACCAGTGTCACTCTCCGCTCTCGCTTAACGTCTTTGTTG
>NC_027750.1:15995999-16007762 GCF_000695525.1 Brassica oleracea var. oleracea | reverse complement strand
AGGCGGCTCGGCCGACCAATAAATAATAAACAGGTTATAAGGCGGCTCGGCCGACCATTAAATTAATTAAATTACTAATAAATAATATATGCGGTATTCCGGCCATTATAACATGATATAAATAATAGTAGAGGCGGTTTACCGACCATTTTAACAGGGTATAAATGATACAAATAAATTTTACCGAATCGCAGAGTGATCGTGCTGATAACGTGTTATGAAAAGAACTGGAATTTTATTATATCGCAGGAATTTAAATAAAGCAAAATTTTATACCCGCAGATAGGAGATAACACTGATAACAATAGAGAATTTGTTATTAAGAAGGAGAAGAGATGGTATAATCGTGTTTTTCAAATGATCGAAAAACTTCGTATTTATAGAAGAAAAATCACTGTGCAAATAGTGACAGTGGGACCCACATCTTTTATTATTTCAACATATGTGTGCGCCTTTTTGTTTGAAATTAAATTTTCGTAACAATAATATATATTTTGTTGGGCAAAAACATAAAGCTACTTATATAAAACTCACTAGATCTCGATCCGCGCAAACGCGCGAGTTTTTATTTTCATTTATTTTTATATAAATATTTTGTTTTCAATTTTAAATTGGTATATATTATAATATATATGTGTCTATCAATTTTTAAAACATTATAAGTTTACTGTATATTTTTTTCATTGAATAGATTGTTTCAAACTTTCACATGTATTTGTATCTTTTTCTATATATATATTTTTATGGATTATTATTTCATTATTAAAATTGTAACTATATATATAAAGATTAGTAAAATATTATTTTATTGTCATATTCAAAGATATTGTAACATTTCACAAATTTAGAAAGTTTTTAAAAAATTAAACTTTTCGCTTCTTAGATTTATATTTTCGAGTAAATAATTAAACATTTAGTTTTTGTTTAATTTTTTAAATAAACTATATAGTTTTAAAATTGTTTTCATTGGTTTAAAGTAGTAAATATTAATCATTGTTAGATAATATGATTTTTGTTATTTTAAAAAAAAAAATCTTTATAATTTTAAAAGTTAACATCGACAAATATTTAAATATTTAGCATATAGAGGTATAGTATTACAGCATTAAATTATATCTATTTAATTTATAGTATCTATAAATCCAATGGATCATCTATTGTTTAAATACAGTTAATGATAGCCCAATATAAATTTCTGATAGGCCCAAAATTTAAATCATAACATTAGATATTAAATGTAATATACTTTTCTAGGAATAGGTCTATTAGGTCAATTTAAAAAAAAAAAATCACACATGAATCAAAGTTGTTACTTCTGTTTTAATATATAAGATTTTTATTAATCAGCTCCATTATAAAGCTAATCTAACTACATAAATCTCTTTTAAAAACCGACTATTTTCAGATTCATACATTCAAAGATAAAGACCTTTACTCTCCTTCTGTATTCTTTCTTTTATGCCATATTAGTGGGCGGATTATATAATTTTGTTTCAAATTTTCAGTGTCAGTAGTTGTTGTTATAATTTGTAACTATTTATCATCCGTTTTATAAGATTTGATGGCTGGGAACTATCCTTCGTTCGAAAATCCAATCCCTAGATTCAAAAATTACAACTTTGGGAGCAGCTCATCTCATCATCAAAATCATGATGGTTTAGCGGTGGAGGATCAACAAGAAGAAGAAAACATGATGATAAAAGAACAAGAGAGGCTACTTCCGATAGCAAACGTAGGAAGGATCATGAAGAACATTCTCCCACCAAACGCAAAGATCTCTAAAGAAGCAAAAGAGACTATACAAGAATGTGTGTCCGAGTTCATAAGCTTCGTCACTGGAGAAGCCTCCGATAAATGCCACAAAGAGAAGAGAAAGACCGTCAATGGAGACGATATCTGTTGGGCTATGGCAAATCTAGGGTTTGATGATTACGCCGAGCAACTCAAGAAGTACTTAAATCGTTACCGAGTTATTGAAGGTGAGAGAGCCAATCGTCATGGCAGGGGAGCTAAATTATCCTCACCGGATAATTAATTGGTCCGTGGCTGATTGTTTGATTTCCTTTTTATGTGATCTTGTTTAGTTCTTTGACAAGCATCTTCTACCATTATATATATGGCGATCTATTATATATCATATATAGTTCTACGGATATATAAATAAACATATATGATTATATATATAAGATGCATCTATGGTTTGAGGCTGTGAAGAAATATGTGTAGTTCTTCCTGATTTTGTTAATTTTCACAGTAAGCGTGCTTTTAAATTTTCTTTTGATTTTTTTTTGTCATCTTAAATTTTCTTTTGATAATCCATATATATGATCATATAATATTTTATCAATTCGGGTAAATTAATTGTGGATTATGGTCTCTGAATTCAGAAAATAAAGATCGGATCGGTGGTGTTGTCTATAATATATGCAGATGAAGGAATACCTCTCTCTCTCTCTCTCTCTCTCTCTCTCTCTCTCTCTCTCTCTCTCTCTTTCTCTCTCTTTTGCTTCAGTTGTTGTAGCAAATGACTTAGATTTAATTAGTTTTTGTCTGATATAAAATAAGTCTTAGCAGAACTGCGCAGTCTTGCCAGAACCCACCTAACGACTTTTACTGTGTGCTATCTTAGTATTTATATATACCGTCAATCATGAATGGAGAATTATAATGCAAAATCAAGTATGTAAGGTTCTTCTGGACAGTGAAAATATATAGCATGTGGTTGTGCTCTAGAGGAATCACACCATTTTTTTTGGGCAAACCATTCATTAGAATAAACTTGGAACGAAGTCATTACCATGGAGGAATCATACAATAAGATCAAAATTACGTATTAGAGAAATTTTCAAAATATAATGTTTTGACTGTGTAGAATTTGTATTTTTTTTTTTTAACACCACTCTGTAGAATTTGTATATATGCATATATATCAATCAATTTTGTCGATGAAAAAAACATTCGTCTTGTTCAGTGTTTGTATATATAAAGTCATCATTATCAGCATTTGCATACATATTTTCACATTTAACTAATCAACACTAAAATTCCATTCCGTACAGATATCGAAGTAGATTTAAATTTACTACTTCAGTATTGTTTTTTTAAACTAATAACTATTTAAACTTTTATAGATATGAACTTACTATAACTGTACCTCATTGTGTAAACAGTAAACAGTACAATAAATAATAATTAAAAATTGGTTAAATTGGATTATAAAGCGAGTGGTCCATAAATCTCGAACAATTCTCACTGGTTCTTCTTTTGATTTTTATAAGCCCTAGACTCCTAGACCATCCAAATAAAGAAAGTTATATATATATACTAGTGGTATTCCGGCGCGTACATATGTTTTTTCTTAAATGAATTTACAATTCATTTTATGGTCTTAGTAAAGAAAATATGTTCAAAAATATGAATATGAAAATATGTTGAAAGTGAATGATATCCAGCGACCGTAATGTATTACTTTGTTTTGAAGTTGATTAGTTCAAGGTGCAATATCATAAGTGGTTATGACTAATCGATTCGATAAAAATAGAATAAAAAATCGATAGTCGTAACAAAGTTAATTTAATTGGAATCTAAACATAAAGTAAAGTTGATGTTTTATTTAGAGAACATACTTATACTCTTTAGTACCATGTTGACAATATATGGAAGGAACGACATTTGAAGTTCTATTTTAGAGACTAATTTGAATTAAAACGTGTGTAATAAGCATAGGTGTTACCAGCGGGAAAGAACTGTTGTCAAAATGTTGATGTTTATATTTTTGTACGCCCGTTTGATTTGAGCTCGTTTGATTTGAGCGGCCTTGACTAAAATTGTTGATGATTTCGTAATATTATAGATGTTGCCCCTCGAATATTGGCTAGCACATGCGATGATATTTTCTTTGATTTTAAGAAGTTTTTTTAATGATTGATAATTGATGATTTGAATTCATTTTTTGAATTTTAATGAAGATAGCGATATTGAATTGGTATTACCAGTGACTAATTATGCTAAAAAATTATAAGTAAAGTCTGAATTTCTAAATTTTATTATTTGTTAAGGTGGACCCATTAAGTCTAAAAATGATATTTTTCCAACTCAACTCATTAGGGTAGAATGTGTAAAGTCTTAAACATTCTTAAAAAATTTCTTAAAAAATTCATTTATACATTGAGACAAAAAGAAGATAAATAATGTTATTCTAAAAGTTATTGTGTAACTCTTATGAAAATTGCATCATGCTGTAATTTTCATTACTTGTAATTGATATAATTTTGCTAAGTCAGAAATTTATCTGATATATTAGTTAAGGGAATCTTTTATAATAATTCTGAAATGAAAAAGATGTAAATTATCAATCAAATTATTAAATTATATTATTTTTATTCAGCTGATTAGACCATTATAATAACACAAAATTAATTTTTATTTCTTAGTACTATAGAAATAAATTGATTACATATTCATATATAATCATTTGTTTTATAGTTTATCTCCAACTGTAATACATATAATAATGTTCATTTCCCTAATGCGTTGGAATTTTACACATAAGTCTTAAAATCAATATTTAAATTTTCTTAATAATTAAAATTAATCTATACATTTTAATTTAACTGGGAGGAGACAGAGCCAACACCAATATACATCACATTTCCCCTTGATTGTATAATTCCTAATACTTCCTAGAACTTGTACTCAGACCGGGGCGACTTGGTAGGATGACTCCACCTTTCACGGCCATCTCCTTTGTATTCGCCACCTTTCAGGAGTAGTAGCGTCAAGAATTTGCATGGACAAAGCCATCTCAGACGATTAGTCATGTATGCTAAGTGCTAACCAGCTGATATACTATTTTATATTGAAAAATGTGAATAATATTGGAACAAATTACTTCTTTTTGTATGTGTGTGTCCTGTAACCAATAGCTTTCAGAATTTGGAGTTCGTATCATAAGAAATGAAGTGAAGATAATAGAAGATCCATGAGACCATCCCAGACATTTGGGATGAATTGATCACCAAGTTAAGTGTCCAACACTGTGTGTTAAACCAGCAAGTGATGGTTGCTCCACTGGTGTTGCATGATTATGGTTAAACTCTTATTCAAATGTATATTTCTTTTATTTTTGTTTCTTTAAACCTTGAGGCCTTTCCTGTAGTTCAGTACGTTTGGGTTACCTAAATAGTTAGTAACGTAAACTAACATTGATGCACTTGGATTTTACATTTAATTCCCACATAACTTTTGGATCCATTTGTAAGGCTCATTAAGACTGTCCAATTGACAAGCAGCCACAAAGTTTTGTAACCACAAAATCGTGTGTTACATAAAATGCTCAGGCAATCCCAAAATCCTTAGAACATCAAAGTCGCACTAACACAAAAACTTAATCGGCATCTACGTCTATAGTATCTGAAGACTAATTTGAGTTTTTAAGTGTTTCTCCTGCTCTCTGTAAACGTAGAGGAACTCAGCGGGTGCTCATAAACTCACCAGGTTTAACACCAGAAAGAAAAAAAACAGGTCGAGAAGGTAGCCTTGATTTACATCATTATCATTCAACAGTACTGGAATCAGTTCTCATCTCTTTAGTTCACCTTATACTTTCCAGTTTGACATTAGGAAACTACAGACTCACAAATCCAAATGTACAGCTGAAACATTTAATCACTGTCAACTCTCTTAAGAGATTGTCTACCAAGGATTCCCAAAAACTCTTTATGTAAATGTTGTGGAGTACCCTGCTACATATGTAAGAGGTGAAGGTATGGTTTCAGTTTCTGTATCATAAATATAAAAAAAACTTGATGAACTGTCTGCATCCATCTGTTGCAAATGAAAAGAATTTTGAGTCAAAAAGCTTTGTCTTCCAAGATAATTAGAAAACCATTTTCTCTTCTCTTTCATCAAACGCAGAGCCAGACCATTCCGCATCGACACACCTTTTGCCACAGAACTCGGTTTAGACAATAGAATCTTTAACAGACTCATACCAGGAGCTCTTACCACTGCAAAATGAAAGAATCAAAACAACAATTCAAGTCTCGTCTCGGACAAAAGTTTATGTAATTACTAACATAATATATTTATACCCAAACATTAGTCTTTTGGCTCCCAAATCCCAATCTTTCAAGATGGAGTGGTAAGAGAAAGAGGAATTAGGAAGATGGTTGAGTGTATGAGATTAGTCCACGTAAACAATATATGTAAAACACACAGAAACAAACCATTCTTTTTGTCTGACTGTGGTTGTATGATTAAGGAGGACGTCGATGGACTGGTGCCGGAAAATAAACCGTAAACGTAGATCCACCGTACTGCTCTGTTTTCAGTCTCTTTTACACGACCTCGATAGATGTTGCTTCTGTTCCGATCTCTCCTCCGTTTTCCAATCTCTTCCTCCACCTTCAGTTTTCCAATCTCTTCCTCCACCTTCAGTTTATGTCGTCGCGAGAGCTTGTCTGAATCTAGCATGTCCAGTTTTAGATCTACCGAGAAGAGATATAACCTTGACGACGTCAGTGACCGCTGTTATCTAAGAGGCTGAGCTGTATATAGAAGACCTTCCACCAGTTAGATATGAAGAGGTTGAACTGGAATTAATGCTACGGAGTGGGGCGAGTGAGATGAAGCATGTTAATGGTCGGATTAAAGAAGTAAATAAATGGAAACGGAAGGCGTTACAGAAAGTGAATCGGCGTCTGCTTCGTCGGAATGAAAAGAGCTCAGACCAAATAACCTACACTAAGTTTTGTGCTTAGAGACAAAAAAAACAATTGGGCCTGGACAAAATAACCTAATATAAGCCCAAATAGAAATTTATTTTGGAATAAACTATACGAAGCTCATAATGGTTGCGGAAGGATTATTGAGAATGGAAAAAAAATTGGTTTGTCGCTTTTTTTGAAGTGCCAGGTGTCCAAAAACCTCTCTAGGTGATTGATGAGGTGGATGCTTAAGAAGGCAGATAGTTTAACTTTATTATTAAAGATATCTAATTTATTAAAACTGAAGTATAATTGGAAATTAATCCTTAATTCACTACTTTAATTACATCTCGTGCCATCGTCATTAAGTGTAATTCTTTACTAAATAATTTGGCTTTCAAGTTTTTTACCAACCGGGCTTTACCATCCCAACTCGAAGTCCACTATAATTAATCATTTCTTTGAACCTCAGACCAGGCTACAGCTCGGTTGAGTTTACCACCCTACTGCATTTTTTTCATTCCTGTGATATTTTAACATTATAAAATACATTCTGTAACTTAAAACACAAAAGCATTAACAAACCTATGTGTAATTAACATTAAGTACATTTAGCATAAAAATGCATATTATATATGTGACTCAGTTTACATCCAGTTTGTGAAATTTAGTTTCGGTTTAGTGTTAAGTTATAAAAATACGAACTTGCATGGAGTTTTATTTTACTAAGTGTACTGCATGTAATATCTTTGTAGTTACAAAATATTCCTCAAATCAATCAACTACCTTTTAACTTAACTTAACAAGAATCTAATTTTCAGCTACCACATTATCCACAAATATATCACGAATATTTATTTTCCATATAGTATCACATAGATAGAAAATAAATAATGAATTATATATGTGACTCAGTTTACATCCAGTTGTGAAATTTAGTTTCGGTTTAGTGTTAAGTTATAAAAATACGAACTTGCATGGAGTTTTACTTTACTAAGTGTACTGCGTGTAATATCTTTGTAGTTACAAAATATTCCTCAAATCAATCAACTACCTTTTAACTTAACTTAACAAGAATCTAATTTTCAGCTACCACATTATCCACAAATATATCACGAATATTTATTTTCCATATAGTATCACATAGATAGAAAATAAATAATGAATTATATATGTGACTCAGTTTACATCCAGTTGTGAAATTTAGTTTCGGTTTAGTGTTAAGTTATAAAAATACGAACTTGCATGGAGTTTTACTTTACTAAGTGTACTGCGTGTAATATCTTTGTAGTTACAAAATATTCCTCAAATCAATCAACTACCTTTTAACTTAACTTAACAAGAATCTAATTTTCAGCTACCACATTATCCACAAATATATCACGAATATTTATTTTCCATATAGTATCACATAGATAGAAAATAAATAATGAATAATTCAAAGAGTTATGTTCGCTTTTTATGATATTATTCTCCATTAAAAGAGAAGTACAATTTTATATACCATAAAAAATCATACTAGATCTCTTTCATAAATATATTTTTCATATTATAATTTACTTAAATACTTTTATTTTAAATATATAAATTAATTATAATAAATATATACATTAATATAAATAACATATAATTTGATAAAATCTATTCTATTAAAAATGAAGTACAAAATAATAGTTGCTTAATTTTAAGTGATTTCTTACATATTTTCATTCCTTTTAGACTAATTCTAACCATTTTAATTTATTATATTTTCTAATTAATTCGATTTATTACAAAATTGCAAAATATAACTATTATATCTTTTACATTTCTTTTTTTTCACTTTTCCAAACTACTTTATTAATTTCATTTACTATAATTTGACATAATTTATTTTATATATCAACCATAATAATTTCATAGATTTGAATGAAGTTATTCCATTTTGTGACAAAAATTCAAACCGGTTAACAAATAATTTTTTTATGTGTTTACATAATTAGTTAGGCAAGAATATTCAGAGTACATATCAGTTTTTGAGTATTGATTTTAGATTTTAAAATAAAACTCTGTTTAGATATAATAAAGTTTTTAGGTTCAAATCAGATTCTTACAGGTCCTTGTAGGTTCATAGGAACCTAATATTAGACAAATAATCCATATGTTTAAAAAGTCACTAAACAATTTATAAAAATAAAAACTAACTTCCGTGCGTGCACGCGGTTCAAGCTCTAGTACATAATTAACTAGGAGAAGCCCGCCCTCCGGGCAGGATATGATATTTTGTCAATACTATTTTTGTAACTTTATTTCTAAATTTAAGGGATTGTGTTCATCTTTGATTCATACCAGTTTTTCATTTGATTCTTTTACTATTGGTGTAATTGAGAGCCAAGGAAAAGAACAATCAGCTAAATCAAATTTGTGTAGCATCAAAAGAGAAAAATATCCACGTTCATTTCTAATTAGCTGACACAAAATCAAGCAGAAATTACAAACCATATAATAATTTGTGAGAAAAAATCAAAGAAATATGTAGTCTACATGAAATTAAGAGTCACGCTAAGATACGTATATTGTCAACATAAAGTACATGTTTAAAGTATTTTTTTCATGCTATGGAAATTGATCCAAGGTGATGCATAGTCCATAAAAACAGAGCAACAGTGTTTAATATTTGATTAATGAAACTTTTTTCTGAAAAAATTTATTAATGAACACATAGTGGAAATTTAAATTCTAGTTCATTTTTATTAATTTTTTATATTCACATTATAAATTTAATTAATATTGATTTTGTTATATTTTTATTATATGTTCTAATTCATAACTTGTTACAAACACATTTCCATACTTTTTAATTTTTCTTTTGATATTTTATATGTGAAATAAAGATAATTTTTAAATATTTTACTATATTTTTTACAATATGAATTGTTCTAGTATTTCCAGTAGTTATATATAATCATATAGTAAAAATAATTAAATATTGACGCATCTGGTCGAATCGTTGACCCGGTAATCCAGAAAATAGTCCAGTTCAATGTTCAATTGGGAATTAAAAACATTGCATAGAACTTTTACTATCTCCATTATTCTGATTTTTTCGAACCCAATGTGATCGTAAACAACTAAACATAAGCATAGTAGTTAATCACATTTGTTTGATTGTGTTTTATTACTTAGTTAGATGTAACTTAGATCACATGCTAACTGTAGATTACTCATAATGTTTCACCACTTATACAGAAAAAAAATACATTTTCTAAAAAATAGGAAAATGAGTTGTTTTTTTATTTTTCTGATTTAGCCATTTTTCCCGAGACAAATCATTTTTATTTTATTTTGGAAGGAAGTAAGGACACTACGCGCAGAATTTGGTTTATATGTGTTCTATGTAACTATATAATTGTATATTTTCATTGTATGTATTTTATGTTAGCTTTTTTTTTAAAGTAGTATATTTTGATGTTTTTGTTCTTAAATAATATTTGGGTTTGTATGGAATATGCTTAAGGTGTGTGTGGTTTTCTTGTTGTATTTTTTTATAATTAGTAATCCATAATTTATTGGTTAATTATGGATTGTTCTAATTTGGGTTCTTAAGTATGTGGGCATATATATTCAGCACTCGGCTCAACCCCTAGTTTCAGTGAACATATAAGCTGCAGACTGAACACTTATAAATTTATTTAAAATATCTTTGGTTGGAAGTAAAGTGTGCATTACGGTTTGGTATGTCTTTTTTTAAAAAAAAGGTTGTTCATTACTGTTTTAAAGGAGCTTAAGTTTTTTCTTTTTTAATTTGAAGCATAAGGACAACGCATGTGGGCGAAGAGAATTTATTTGTTGAAATGAGAATGTAACATTTGGTGGTAAAGTGTAAAAATAGAAAACCAATTATAAAAAAAACAGTGATAAACGGAATGTAGTATTTATAGTTCTGACGGGTTCGAATGTGAAAAGAGAGTGAATTAGCAGGCATTGCAATGGCTTAATTGTTTTCTTGTTTACCTAAGGAGTCACTGAAGTTAATTAATTCCACGGTTATAGTTTAACAATTAGCAAATAAGAAGATATACAAACTTGTCTCTTACGCAACTAATGTTGTTTTTGTTTCATCATATGATTTAAACGATCCCTAGAAAAAACCTTTGTAATATAACAATAGATGGGAGAATTATACCGAATCAATATGGGGCTGATACTAAAGTTGTATTCAAAAACGTTTGCTTAATGTTGAATAAGCAGGCACTGCAATGCCTATTTTTTTTTTTTACATTAGGTTATCGAAGTTAATTAACTCCACAGTTATAGTTTAACTATTAGGAAATGCGAAGAAATACAAACTTGTCTTCTACACTACGAACTAGATGATAATCCGCGCCCTGCGCGGAATGAGAAGATTTAAAGAGATTTTTGAATCAATAGGTATTAGAAAGTTAATAATCTTAGAAAGAAATATTACATGTTATATAATAAGGGAGATTCAACGAAATTGTGTATGTCTATATAAATTAAGCTTGGATTTAAAAAAAAAACTTGTGTATTTGTTTTGTTTAATTGAAGTATATTTCGTGGAAATGAATCAATAAGAGTAAGAAAAAACTTATATAAAATAAATTATGAAGTAAAGATAAAAACGAAACAAAAGCAATAAAAGCATAAACTAAATTATAAATATAAAATAAAACGAAACACAAGCAAAATAATACTAAAATATGAAAGAAACAAAATATAATATAGGATACTACTTTATAATGAGGTTTAAGGATACTAGAAAGAAGCCTCTAAGAGTGAAGATTTTTCCACCAAAGCCATTGCAATTTAAGAAAAGTTCTCATAGACCCTTAGGTTGAAGATTATACCTCCAAAACCACCAGGATGCAAGCTCGTTCCTGTTCAGTAGAGTGTGTCAGTATTAGTCTTTGTTGCTTGATTGATATGGTGTAGATCAACTTAATTAGACATTTATACAAGTTGTAAGGGTTTAATTTGTCAAAATGTATTATATGGCCACAAACACATTTTAGAATTAAAAAAAGTAATTTCCATTACCAAATTCGGCCAATATTAA
>NC_027750.1:15938199-15995765 GCF_000695525.1 Brassica oleracea var. oleracea | reverse complement strand
TTTTCATATGTGATATAATATATAGTGTGATATATTCGATACATGAAAATGAGATTCCTTAGTATTTTTTATGTAATATAATATATGGTAACCGATTTTAAAATGATATAAAACATATTAACATAAAATCGAAAAGTAACACAACAAAAGCAACACTCGGTTTTGATATCATCTTCATTAAGATCACATGTAAAGATACATTAAACCGATTTCAAATTATAAATTATTTTTCATATGTGATATAATATATAGTGTGATATATTCGATACATGAAAATGAAATTCCTTAGTATTTTTTATGTAATATAATATATGGTAACCGGTTTTAAAATGATATAAAACACATTACCAAATAACCGGTTACTTCCTTCGTCTACATTGAGATTGTACGTTACCAAGATATACTATTAAAACATTATGCTAAGCTATAATTATAAATAATGGCAAAGAATGTAATAAATCTAGTAAAGAGAGAGTTTTTAATTAGAAAGTGTGAGAGTGAATATGGTGTTGCCACATAGGAAATGACATTTTGGTTAATAATACATGAGCATAAGGTTAGTCTTAAAAAATGTTTATCTTTTAATATAAAAGGGATATTGGTTTTGTTAATCTATATGATTTAAACAATCCCAAGGAAAAGGGTATTATACTGAATAAATATAGAGCTGATACTAAATTATATTCAAGAACATTTGCTTAATGGTTGGATATAAAATTAACAGTAAGTTATGTTTTAGGAAGATTAGACATACCATACTCTCGCTTAAGTTATAAAGGAGCTTAAGTTATAGTTTAATGAACAAAATCTTAAGTTATAGACATAGCAAACTCTCGCTTAAGCAAATGTTCTCTCAGAAAACAATGGTTAGTTTTTTAATGAACAAAAGGTCTAGCTTAGCATGAAGCATGGCAATTGTTAGTTTAATGAGCAAAAGCTCTTGCTTAGGATGAATAATGACCATTGTTTTGTCCCGTTAAGCAGTAATGTGTTCTTCTAACTATACCTAGTAAAGATACAGTTCAATTAATCAATTGTCTCCAAAGCGATTAACAGTTCCGCTGAATTCAAAGTGAAATTCCAAGGATTAGCAGCAAGAAAGATGTAGACGATCTATTGGTGATTAAGGAGGGGAACTCTTTTTCTGGACACATGAGTGAATTAATGAAGTAGAATAGATAAGACATTGA
This sequence comes from Brassica oleracea var. oleracea, assembly GCF_000695525.1. Lineage (NCBI taxonomy): Eukaryota > Viridiplantae > Streptophyta > Magnoliopsida > Brassicales > Brassicaceae > Brassica > Brassica oleracea. The sequence goes on along the minus strand of NC_027750.1, from coordinate 15,994,575 downwards.
AATAACAGAGGTAAATGTTAGAGACTTAAAATGAACAAACTTCTTTAAGCCTTAATCAACAATTAACATCCCTAATTGTAACAACAAAATATCGTAAACATTAGCTTTATATTATCAGCCTAAAAAGGTGGCACACCACAAAGTAAGATGAGTAGAATAATCTCTGAACTCCAAATATCAGTCTCCTTTACGTATATTCGTTTTGACACTTGAGGAAAAACATAGCATTTCCTACTGTACTGTTGTATGCTTAGAAGTGGTTCAATGAAACTCTTAGAATGATAACAATGAAAAGACTGAATAGATGAATTTCACAGAGAGAGACTTACGTGTTTATAGCTGTAGAATCACACAATGGAAGGAAGGAGGGGATGTATTGATGAGAGATCGTGTGAGGAGTGGGGAGATGGTGTTAATGACAACGCTTGAATGCAGACAAATTACGTAACGGTGTCACAAGTCGTTGACCGGTGAAAAGAACTCCAATCGATAGGATATAGATGTCGACTTCCTGTTGAGGTTGATCGGAAGTGGCCATTGTGCGCAGCATAGTCGGATCTTCACAGGCTGTAGTATCTTGTGGAACTGTTATACGGCTTTACGGCGGCAATTCGTTACATAACTCTTTCACCGACTAACGGAGAAGAAATGCAAACGGGCTGAGCTCCTCTCCTAGAGGACAGTACGAAGCCCAAATAACAGACAATGAAACCCACGCACCTTGCATAATTAAGTTAATGAAACACGTAGTTTTGGGATGGTGAGACAGGTGTCAGGTTCTGGTGAGCCTATTTGATTAGGTGGCAAAAAGAAAAGAAAATAAAGTTCTACTTTATATTAATAGATAGATAGATACTCATGCCAACGTATGCTTTTATACTCCAAATTCCCGCTTACCATTTCAATTATTTTTGGTTAATATCATTTAAACAGTTAATCAAACAAAAATGTTACGTACAACTTCTCAAAGATAATCTTATATCTATTTATAATAATAAAGTATATTATACTCTCTCCTCCTTGTGCCACGTCATTATGGAGAGTGGAGCACTTCGCGACAAGTGTGACACATTAAGGTACTCTCGATTTTTGCTTTCTGTCGGGTTTCTACGTCCCTTAATTTTAACCGGGCTTTTATTACTTTAAGCCCAAAATTTTGCAGACACGTTACAAACCCACATGGGATTAGGGTTCCTTCCTCCGTCTTTCTCTTGAGCGGCGGCCTTCACAATGAGAGCACACAGAAGGTTAGAGTGATGATCCGATCTACAGTTCAACTCAAACGATATTTAGAAGATTCAGCCGGGTTCATATGTTTTAAGTATGTTCTACGACTATATTTGGAATCGATTGATCTGTTCATTTCTCTTTTTTTTTGCCATTGGAATCAATCGAGAGGGCTTGAGATGCCGGGCTTAACATGTAACGCGTGTAACATGTAGTTCGAGAACGAAAGCTTCATTACAGCTCCGATTGGCACAGTTACAATCTCAAGCGCAAGGTCAATATTTTGTCTTTTTTTTTTATTTGTTCGTCGGAAAATTCTACTCTAACGGTTTTGCTTAGATAAGATTAAAGTTTATGAGAAAAAAATCAAAACTTTATCATTTTTCCATCGAGATGGTTTTACTTTATCATTGTTCTTGATGTGTGGCATCTGAATTGTTGAGGTTTTGAATACGTCTAGGTAGCTGGAGCTCCTGGGGTTGCAGAAGAGTTGTTTGAGGCTAGACAATCTGCTCTTGCTATGGAGAAAGGCAAATCAGATGAAAGGCCTATGCTTTACACCTGCAGAGTCTGCGGTAAAGGTTACAGGAGTTCCAAGGCTCATGAACAGCATTGCAAGTCTTGGAGACACGTTTTGCGCGTTTCACAAGGGACAGCAAGCAACGGAGATGAGGATGTAGCGATAGTCACGCCACTTCCTCGCCTTTTCAAGAAAAAGGATAACGAGGAGAGTGATAATGAGTAGGTGGAGGCAGATTCAGATGAGGAACTGGCTGATGCGGACGAAGAAGAGGCCTCGGATTCTTTGTCTAAGTTGAATGTGAATGAGCCAGGAGCTGGTGGAGAAGATGATGCAGACATGCATAAGCACCATGGTTTCTTTTTTTTTTTATCAAACAAGCACCATGGTTTCTTTGTTCCGAATGTTGAGTATCTAAAATATCCAGAAGGGCTTCTCACTTACCTCGGTCTTAAGGTTCGGACTCGTCAGTTAAGCATTGTTGTAAAGCTTTGAATTTTCTTAACTTTTATTTCCTCTTATACCATGGATTATGATTCAGGTCAAGAGAGACTTCATGTGTCTCTACTGCAGCGACCTGTGCCATGCATTCAGCAGCTTAGAAGCTGTAAGAAAGCATATGGAAGCAAAGATTCATTGCAAATTGCATTACAGTGATAAAAAAAGAAGCTAGAAATAGAATTCAACTAAAGTGATTGTGAGGAAGATGTTTTGTAGCCTGTTTCGTTTTATAAAAAAAAATAAAAATAAAAAAAACTGCTTATTTGCCCTAACAAAAAACAGTACATCTTCCCCTGCTTTCAACCAGTATCACGACATAAATGTTACATGAATTTTCCTATTACACCACGTCCTTTTATTACAATAACTTGCACCCCAAGCTCCAACAAATCCAACCAAAACAAGTACTCAACTCTGTACGCCACTTACGCTTGGAAAACATTTAATAATTGAATTGTAAATTTTGAAACCACTGTCGCCTTCATAAAATAAATTCGGTCAAACTTATACATAAAACAATAAACCGACGCACAAACGACATATTATGTTCTCAGTTTTTCTGTTAAACCAAACGCCGCAAACGTCCCAAAATATAACATTCCACCGAGCAATCAACGACAAATATGTAAACAAAATCTTAAAAACTAAATGCTAATAACACCGTATCATGATTTTTAAACCCAGTTGCTCTATAAAAATTCCTAGATGCAGATCTTCGTACACACAAATAAAGTTAGAAAATTGGATAACCCTCTAAATCTCCCTCACCCCTCATTTCATCAAGATTCAAACGACATCTCCAATTATATGGAATCAGAGCCGGATGTCAACCAAACCGTGGAAACCTCAGATGAAGACACTTCTGACACGGAGCCTTATTTCCACAACTGACGCCTCAAATATTTTGCATCGGAACCACCGAGGATGGTCTTCCATCACACACACTTGATGGAGTTATTGTTAGAAAACAACAACCCTGAAGCACACTATGTTGAGGGGATAAATCAGTTTTTCTTCCATCAAAGATCAGTCGAAGCACTCAATCACCTGCGCAATTCTACAAATGGAAAATACAACAAGGGTACGTAACTTTGTGGTTTATTACTTCTCTGCACAGGAAAAAACAAAGAAGGAAAAAAAATCATGGATACCCTAGATTGGGAACACACATTATCTACATTTGATTGTTGCTGGAGAAAAATTAAAAAAACACTCAGTGTCTATCCTATTCCGCTGGAGGACTTATATCTAAAGAACATGGCCAGACTCAAACTCCCAAGAAGCTGCGACCTCCAAAACACAAATCATCCATGCAAGAATTGTTACTACTTCATAAGAGTTGAGAAATTTGTCGACTACATTGCTCATAGATTAAAAATATATCATTGTTTTTTTTTTGAATATTTCTTCTATCATGAATATTTTTAAAAAGTTAATTTGTTGTTTGCTATACTTTTGAAATTCATTACTCCCTCATGTACTAACCTCCTACCATAACCTTTCCGCTTAGGATAAACCAATAAACTTCAAAAAAAAAAAAACAAATTTCCTATACATACAAACCTCGAAAAAGAAAAAAAGAAATCCCTTATACATACGAACCGTAAACCAAAAAAATGCATCGCCCACGTTACCTAAAACTTTTAACATTTTCACTCAGGAGGAATAAAAAATGCATTCACATGCCTTCGAAAGCCAAGGACTCCAGGCCTGAGATCTCCTAACATGCACTCACAAAATCCATTATTAGGTCAAGACACTCTCAATTCTTAATTGTCAAGAACTAATGATTCTATGCCTGATTGGACTAACAACTAACAAATGAAAAATAAAACTAAATGAATTCAAAAGAAAAAACAACATCCGAAGGAATACTCCTAGTTATATAATAAAGAAGTGTTTACTTCTTTGTGTTGTCACGTCATAAAATTGCTTATTCTTAGGGTGACATGTGTCCCTTCTTCTTTAAACTTTGCGTTTCATTAAAGCAGACATTGTTTCTGATACGTCTCATAACTTCTTCGACACGCTTTTCGTCTTTTTCTCATCCTCATTAATGAGACAAAATTCATTTTACCATACTCTTATCTATTCTCATATTCTTCATATCGATGGTTAATGTCAAAAATACCCCTCTCATCCTTCGGCTTCGCCATGCGCTCGAAATTAATTGAGCTATGGGCCCTGCTCATTCCCCTTCTTCGTCTCTCACTCCTCCGTCGGGTTTCCTCGCTTTAATCGATATAATCGGGATAAATCTGATCGATTGAATTGAGTTCAAATTACTTCGTCGGGTTTCTTCGCTTTCATCGAGAGAATCAGAGAAATCAATATCGATTGAATTGAGTTCAAATTACTCTGTCGGGTTTCTTCGCTTTCATCGAGAGAATCAGAGAAATCAATCTCGATTGAATAGAGTTCACTCCGTCGGGTTTACCGCTTTCAACTAGAGATTCTGAGGAGACTGTTGCATTTTCTACTCGTGTCTCTCCATCAAATCACAATTAAATAGAGGAGAAGTTACTTGTTGTAGTTGGGTAAGTACATCATTAAATCAACCTTATAAATACTATTTTCAGCTCTTCTCCGACTAATAACCATTTTTAGCAATCATCATAAAATTTCACAGAGTAAACTAAGTTATATAATCTAAATTAGTTGATGTTTTACTAAGTTGATCAAAATTTTACAATCAGCATCAGTTAAATTTTCACTTAGTTCGACAAACTTATACAATTTTAATCAATTAAAGTTTTACTAACTTATAAAAAGTTATACTATTCAAATATAACGATGGATAATTTTTTTTTCGAGACTGTTGAATTTACTATTTGTGTCTTTTCAAGGTGTCCATCAAATCACACTTAAATAGAGGAGTTACAAGTTGTAGTTGGGTAAGAGGACCACTTAATTCAGGGGTTTATCACCTTCTCCAAATAAATAAACTTTATAAATACCATTTTAATTTCTTCTCTCCTACTAATAACCGTTTTATTTTATCTCTTCATTACATTTTAATCAATCATCATAAAATTTCACAAAGTATACTAAGTTATATAATCTTAGTTGATGTTTTACTAAGTTGATCAAAGTTTTACAATCTACACATGCTTATTATATGCTCATGTCTGATGGGATACACAGTTATGTTGGTCAATAAGAAGACAGACAACGAGTAAAGATAATAAAAGCCAATAATCAAATTTAATAAATTGAGGTTTTACCATGGGCTTAAAGTAAAGATGAGTCACAAGTAGTAGTTGTATGTTTGGCGGCGTTACGCTGGATCCTTCACAACTGAGTGGCGAATATGGAGGCAAGGTCAAGAGCTTCTCGTAGCCGCCGGCATGGGAAGGATACGAATGGATGTGATCTGTTTAAAATATCTAAAATTCCCTTCGCATTCGCCTTAATCATCGCTGATGCAGTCCTCGTGGCACTTATCTATGTTCTATCTGAGATCTAATTTCCCACATTTTTATTTTAATTTCGAAGTGTGCATTGGACATGGTTTAAACAGACATGGAGATCGGTTGGGATGCTTACATGTCACAGGTTAGTGGGGTTTGTCGGGGGAGAGAGAGAGTATGCATGGGAGCTTGAACGGCGACACATGGCCCTTGGTTTATCCTGCCGGTTTCCTCTATGTTTACTCTGCCATCCAGAATTTGACTGGAGGCCAAGTCTTCCCTGCTCATGTACTTTGGAATTGCCTCTTTGTATGTGGTTTAGCTGTGGACCTATGGTTTTAAAGTTTGTCTCTTTCATGTTGCAGATTCTTTTTGGTCTTGTCTACGTTGCCAATCTGGCCATCGTCTTGTTCATCCATCTCAACACACATGTGGTATAAACAACACCAACCAAGCCTTTTATTTCTTAATGACGGATAGAGGAGTACTATATAATTCTTATTATGATATTTCTCCTTACAGGTGCCATGCATTCAATCTTTGTTCTCCGTCTCTTTAATGACTGTTTTGCCATGACTCTCCTTCATGCCTCCATCGCTCTCGTAATTGGCATCTCGGCACGCTTGTTTTCAGGCAAGACTCCTCCTCCTTTTCCCCTTCTACTATCCTTGTGACTGGCTGACTGCTTGCATACCTTTTTTATACAGCGGAGCTGTCTCTATAAAGATGAATGTACTCTTGTATGCTCCTCCGCCTTTGTTGCTTCTCCTACTAAAGGTCCGAGGAAGTGATTTAGATGCTTTATTATTCTCCTACCATTGATTCTTCATATCTCATAGGAGTTTTGCTATTCACCGGCCATGAATATATATAATTGGTGTGGTATCTGGCTATCTGCTTTAGCTACTCCAGCTCTTGTTTAGGTTTCACTTTATTATCTCTTGCAAATCCCCATTATTCTCCAATTGTTAACTGCTTCTCCAATGTATATAGGTGAGTTGCAGTATCCAACGAATTATGATGATTTTTGATTATGCAAACAAGTACCATTCAACTGGTCAGTAAATGGTTATACAGATACTTGTGGGATATATTGCCCTTTCTGACAACATATCCGGTTTCGTACTTTCCTAAATAATATATGTGAATGGGTGATGTGAAGCGCATCTGGTGTAGTGGTATCATAGTACCCTCCCACGGTACTGACCAGGGTTCGATTCCCTGGATGCGCATTTTGAGTTTATGTATTCTTTTGAGTCAGTAATGGTAGTTGGTTGGGTGTTTAGCCGGTTTTGGTTTTGGTTACGAAGAGAATCAAAATCAAGCAGCAATTGCATACCAGATCTGAAATAAAAGCTAGGGGGAAGGCAGTCTACTGGGCCCCTCTCGTGGTGTACCATTGTGTTTGGTTGACTGATTTATTGTTGTGTTTTAAGAAATACAAAAAGAAATTGAAGACTTTTTTGGTAGGGCCTCTATTCTATATATATTACAATATAATAATGACTATTGGAAGTGGATACAGTTACTTGTTTTATTCTTGGTCACACAGATAACTAGAGCGGGTAGGTGTCTGTGTCTACTTAATGGTTTACACGAGCCATGCATGGAGCCAGCCAAGAAAGAGAGGAATGGATCGGATCACCATGTTCCTCCTGGCAGCTACTCTCGCTGCTGTGAGATGCGGCTGTGATGCTAATTACACCAGAAACGATTTCCCTCGCGACTTCGCTTTCGGATCCGGCACTTCTGCTTATCAGGTATGGAAGAAGATATTTTCTTCCCTCTTTTTTTTTTTCTCTGTCTCATCTGAAGAAGGAGTTTTTGTTTGGTCTTTGAAAAGTGGGAAGGAGCTTATAATGAAGATGGGAAAAAGCCTAGCGTCTGGGATACTTATGTTCACTCTCGTAAGCCTTTCTATTTTTAGTGTTTGGATTTTAGTTAAACCACGCTTGCTCGTTTTTACACTCTTAACACCAATTTTGGAATTAAAATTATTATCACCCAAAATTAGTAGATGTTTAACAAATTTCTTGACATTAACATCAATTTTGGAAATTCAATGGTTTCAACAGGTAACTTAGATAATGGAGACATAACTTGTGATGGGTATCACAAGTACAAGGTTCGCTTTCTCTTTCTTTGGACTCTAGTGCAAACTCTATGTTTTATTAGATTGGCAAAGTTGTTATCACCACTATGACATGATTTTCAATTGGGACTCTGCAGGAAGATGTGCAGCTGATGGTGGAAACTGGCTTAGATGCATTCAGATTCTCCATCTCTTGGTCTAGGCTTATACCCAGTTAGTGTTTCCTCTTGCTCCCCCGTTTTTTCATTTTTTTTTCAAAAGGGACCAATTCAGTTTAAGTGCTCTTTACCTCCTCACTAGATGGAAGAGGTCCTGTTAACCCAAAAGGTCTACAGTTCTACAAGAACTTCATACATGAACTTGTATCCCACGGTAACACCCTTCTTCTTCATATGTATATCCCACTAACCCTATTATTTTCTGCCCTTCTCCTTTTAACTGGACTTTTAAACTTACTACTACTACAGGAATTGAACCACATGTTACACTGTACCATTACGACCATCCCCAGTCTCTGGAAGATGAGTATGGAGGATGGCTCAACCGCAAAATTATGTAGGCTACTCAAAGTGCCATTTTACTTGGTTTTTTACATATATCTAGAGGGAATGATGATCTGAATACAAGAACACTTTGCTTTTTATTTGCAGCAAAGACTTTACTGCTTACGCAGATGTTTGCTTCAGAGAGTTTGGGAACCACGTCAAACTCTGGACGACGATCAATGAGGCTAATATATTCACTATTGGAGGTTACGACGGTGGGGGCACACCACCTGGTCGTTGTTCCACATGCTCGTCAGGCAACTCTTCCACTGAACCATACATCGTAGCACATAACTTGCTGCTTGCGCACGCCTCTGCTTCAAGGCTATACAAGCAAAAGTACAAGGTATGCATTTAGTAAAATTGAGCTGGTGACAAAGAAGCAACATATTATATATATATATAAATATATATATATATATATATATATATATATTTATATATATATATATAATGCGCAGGATACGCAAGGAGGTTCTGTAGGCTTCAGCATATTTGCAATAGGATTTAGACCTTCTACAAACTCCAATGATGATGAATTGGCAATTCAAAGATTCAAAGATTTCTTCTTCGCCTGGTGAGTCAGGGGCACAAAAATGTTATATAATTCATATCCAAGTTTCAGGATCTAAATCATTAAAAATCCTCAGGATGCTTGGGCCACTTACATATGGAGACTATCCGGATGGAATGAAAAGAATAATTGGAACAAGGCTGCCTGTTTTCTCAGAGGAAGAATCAGAACTAGTTAAAGGCTCATCTGACTTTGTAGGAGTCATTCACTATCTTGCTGCTTCTGTCTCAGACTCCCAATCCAAACCTTTTCTTCCAGGAGACTCCAAATTCTTTGCAGACATGGGCGTATTACTGACTTGTATGACCAAATCTTTTCAGTAAACAAAAGTCTCTATATCTTTGTTTTTGGCAAAAACTTTTTGCTAACCATTCTCATTCTTCATCTTCATTTTGGACCAGACGTTGGGAATTTCACTGCCTTTGAGGTACAAAAGTTTCAAGTCTTCAGATGCAAAACTCCTAATATTCCTTTTTAATGCATCTTTCTTACCTTTTTTTTCTTGTTTTGTTTTTGTTTGGACTAGTATGAAATTGCTCCATGGGCTATGGAAGGTGTGCTGGAATATATAAAGCAGAGCTATGGCAATCCTCCTGTCTACATTCTTGAGAATGGTCTCTTCTCTCTCTCTCTTTACTTCTCTCGCTCTCTTTTTTTTTTTTTGTGTTTCTCTGCTCATTGCTCAACTCTCTTGCAAACGCAAACACATAGGTAAACCGATGAAGCAAGATTTGCAGCTGCAGCAGGAGGACACACCAAGGATTGAGTTCTTACACGCTTACATGGGTGCTGTCCTCAAAGCCGTTAGGTAAGAAAAGTGTTTTTTTTTTCTTACTTCCTGTTCTCTGTTTTTATTTTTATTTTTATTTTTGTGGGTGTAACAACCAAAACATTTACGACGTGCAGGAATGGATCAGACACGAGAGGCTACTTCGTGTGGTCATTTATGGACCTGTATGAGTTGCTGAGTGGATACGGGTATAGTTTTGGAATTTACTCTCTGAATTTCAGTGATCCTCATCGCAAGAGATCTCCAAAACTCTCTGCACATTGGTACTCTGCATTTCTCAAGGGAAACACCACCTTTCTTGATTCCCAAGACATCATGCAATTGCAGAGCAACTTGTCTTCTTCAGCCACTTCCTTGTAGACTTAGGACTGGTCCTGGGCAAACAATTTAGTAAAAATATCAATAATACTGGGAATGATTTAAGTAGCTCGCGTGATTTTGACTATAATGGGAATGCTGTTTTTCACATTTACATAAAGTCTGTTTGTTTTTATTGAACATAAAAGACCCAACAAACACACAAACAGAGAAAAAAGTAAAGAAACTGGAAAGAGTGACGATACAAATACAAAACACAAAACACAAACAGAGGAGGAGGGTACAATCATTTTATTAGAGAAAGCTCAGAGATGAGACAAAACCCATCGACAAAAGCCTTATTACTGCTTCTGGAGGTCAACGACCTTGGCCCAAGCAGGCCTGGCAGTGATCTTCTTGACCCACTCGCAAACTTTAGGGCGAGACTCAAAGAGGGCCTTGGAGTCGGTACCCATCAAGTAGTGGATGACAGGGAGGTGGTGGAGATCAGCCAAAGTGAAGCAATCACAAGCGAGGAACTCGGATTTGGAGAGCCTCGCCTCGTAGATATCCAAGACCCTGACGAGCTTGCCTTCGAGATCTTGGACAGCGGCAGGATCGGTGGTCATGCCAAACATGCCTTTGAAGACACGCTCGAAGGCGATCTTAGAGGCGATAGGGTCAAACTGTTGACCTTCAACGTTAAGCCAGACCTTGGTGAGTGCCTTGACTTTGTTGCAGCCTGGGCACATAAGCTTCTCGCCTTTCTCACTGTACTCATCCGCTATGTACTCTGTGATGGCTCGTGACTCTGTTCAAAAAAAAAAAAAAAAAGAATCAGCAATCATTGATGGATCATTAACCAACCAAACAAAAAAACTCACCGAATAGAGTTAAGTCACCGTCTTGGAGAGCAGGGATCTGACCGAAGGGCTAACAGAAAAAAAAAAAAAAAAAAAAAAAAAAAAAAAAAAAAAAAAAAAAAAAGAAAGAGACGTCAGATCTGATGATGTTGTATAGACAGGGAGATGAGAGAAAGGGGACTTACGTTGAGGGAAAGGAAAGGCTCCTGCTTGTGAGCGCCGGCTCTCATGTCGACGGGGATCAACTCGAACTCGAGTTCCTTCTCGTAAAGAGCGGCGAGAACGCGCATGGTGGCGGTGGACATGGGGACTCCGTGGACTTTGATGCTGGCCATGGTGATAGTTGAAGGAGAAGATTTGGATGTGAATTTCAAGTTGGAACGAGAATGTTGGGATGGAGAGAAGACAAGGGATGAGTGGCTGAGTTTTATAGGAAGGAGGCGTGATCGAAGAATAGTTCCCATCATTCTTTTTATTTTCCAAAAACTTCTCACCACCACCACTACCACGTCTTCCCTCTCCCCCACTTTCCCTCTGTTTCTTTACTCTCTTTTTTCATTTAATTCATATTTCCTTTATCTACTACATTATCGCCAAGCGTATTATTCACATCTCACATTTTTATTCGGACCATTTTCTCATTAGTCATTTTTTTAGTTTTTGTTACAAAAATATCCCTAAAAAAATAACCAAAATAGTTTTTTTTATTTTGAAATTTTTAATATTTATTTTTTATTTTTTAAAATTTAAAACTATATCCCAAAACCCTACTCTTAACTATAAAACTTAAGTCTATATTAGTTAACTCCAAGATAATTTATATTTTATGATTGGCAAGAAATTGCATAATTTTTTTTGTTTTATAAAATTTCATTTTTACCCTTTGATAAAACTTATTTTGGTCATTCTCTTTCACCGAAGACTATTTTTGTGACAAAAACTTAAAAAGATCTATCCTAAAAAAAATATTCATTTACTAATTTTTTTCCCACACAAAAATAAATAATCGTGGAAACACCATGATCTATTAAATAAAGTTTAAAATTTTCTACACCAGATTTAAGGTTTAATTTCCAAAATTATGCAATTTCTTGCCAATCATAAAATATAAAAATATAAATTTATTAAAAGTTTGAGAATATTGCAAGCAAAACTGTTCATTTTGATTGGGTGCTGGAAAAATTGTCCGTCGAAGATGTCGTAAAACTCCATCGATCTAAATATTATGGAAAAAATTTGTGGTCGTAAGAGTTATTCATCGATATTTCATATATTACAAATAGTTTACCATATTATATAACGCTGTATCCAATGTTAGAATAAATCAGATATAAAACAAATATTTATACCATTTTATTCGTTTTATTTATCTAACCAAAGAATAAAACACTTTTTAACCGATCAAAAGCACTTTGTTAAAGAAGACAGATGACAGGAGATTATCATAGGGAGTTATATGAGAAAGTCATATTCTCTTAGCAAAAAAAAAGTCATATTCTTGTAGAACCCAATGTTCGATCACGGACGACTCTGCTTCAGTAATATATTTGAAATTCTAGTACATACTACATTTAAGTTTATACGGATCTTATACATGCGAACGTCTACTAGCCTACTATCATTTAAGTTTATATGGATCTTATACATGTTGACACGAAATACAGAGGATTGGCCGACAAACCCAGCCTTTTTGCTTATTTATTCACTGCTTGTTGACATAAAATAATCTCAGATGTCATGTGATCATCAGTGACGTCAGATTCAATCAACGCCTCTATCAAGAATTCTCAGATGTTAGGGAAAACGTTGTAATAAAAACGTCCACATCCTTTTTAACCTTTATGAATTTCTTTTAACCAAACAAATTATTTGATAGAAGAATGTTGAAACACTCTCATAGAATTTTTTTTTGTTTTGTAAAAAGAGAAAAGCTCGTTTCAGAACTCTTTAAAAAATAAAATATTCTCTCATGTATTATTTTGTATGAGATGTTCATGATATAATATTTGTTTTAACGGATTGAATTGTTCATTCATAAATTTGTTTAGTCAAGTCGGAACTATTGCTCGAAATGTATTTGGGCTGCATTTTCTTCACAAACCTATCATTGTGAATACTTTCATAGATCCATGTTCCCAAATAAATCCTCCACTGAACTTAATTTGAGCCTCAAGCCCGTAAACCCATTGATGGGCCACTAAAGTAACTAAGGGACGTCATCACATTACCCTTCTCTTTCAGTTGTATTTGTAGACACACTCTTTCTTTGTATAGTAGATATACACTATACTCTATCTACGAGTAAAAGGCTTTTGTTTCTGTGCGTACATTCTAGGATCATCTAGTCGCGAGGGCGTTATCTTCTAGCAACAGATCCAGCGCCCGAGAATAGGTGAGAGTGATGGCTACCGGAGAGGAGAAACCAGTGATGGTAGTGGGTGTGGACGAAAGTGAGCAAAGCACCTACGCACTGGAGTGGACTCTCGATCGTTTCTTCGCTCCCTACGCTCCCAATTTCCCTTTCAAGCTCATCATCGTCCACGCCAAACCTAACGCCGTCTCCGCCGTTGGTCTCGCTGGCCCCGGTAAGCTCTTTGATTTCATTCACACTTCTTCTTCTAGGGTTCTGTTTTTATGGATATTGATTTGTGGGGTCAGGAACTGCGGAGGTTGTGCCTTATGTTGATGCTGATTTGAAGCATACCGCTGTTAAGGTTATCGAGAAAGCCAAAGCTCTCTGTCTGAGCAAGTCGGTATGGATATATATTGACTACCTTGTTCCCTTATTCTGCTTTGTTATATAGATCAAAGCTTGAATAGAAAAAGATTTGGACTTTTATGTGCATTCAGTCCTCATGTATTAGATTAGATGAGCTTTAGGTCGTGTGAATCTCTTTTATCATTCAAAAGCATCAACCTTTGAGACAATCCACAAGTTTTCGCCTTCTTTTTCTTAACAATTTTATCTTTTTTCTTTTGTTAGATACTACAATAATGTTTGGTTTGTTGTCTAGGTTCATGGCGCAATGATAGTAGTTTTTGAAGGCGATGCAAGGAATATCCTGTGCGAGGTTGTTGATAAACACCATGCTTCTCTTCTCGTTGTTGGAAGCCATGGTTATGGAGCTATCAAGAGGTCAACTTTTTCTTTCTTTTTAAAAATCCTTTGTATATCCCCCATCTTTCAAATACATAGCATCCTGACAATCATCACTTATCTTTGTTTTTGACAGGGCGGTTCTCGGGAGCGTGAGTGATTACTGTGCTCATCACGCTCATTGCTCGGTGATGATCGTGAAGAAGCCTAAGATCAAGGTTTGAATCAATCATCTCACTAGTCAATGTGGGTGAGAAGTGAAATAATGTGTTAGCTTCCATGCGTGAAACGATCCAAGACAATCCATTTGTCTGTGTAATTGTGTTATTACATGTGCTCTTGCTTCAGTATACCTCCTAAACAATAACTTCCCGTTTAATAATATTCTGGGTTATCTTTCTCTTTTACCCCAGAAGAAGAAAATTAAAAGAGACCGAATCACAAAATAGCTGAAAAAAAAGAAAAAAAAAATCACAAAAATGTTGAGAAATATGAAGCTAATGAATTTTAAAATAATAGTGATGTATTCAGTTTTTTAAAAAATTCTCTTGATGATCTGTTACTCTCCTAAAATACTAGAGTTTCTCTTAAATCTAAGCATCTGCACTGATAATTTTTTAATAGAATATACATGTGAAATTCTTCCCAAGATAGGAATGTAATAGTTGCATGCGTTTGTATAGATGTTTTCAATTTGAAATATATAACATTCATTATAGATAGAGGATCTTTAATTGTTTGTAAGTTGTTAGTTTCTGATATTAAACCAATCAAAATGATATGTTATATAACATATTCATTAATTAATAATTTTAACTACATTAACCATTTTTGAAAGTATTTTTATTTTTAAATTAAAACATCGAATTGTATGTTTATGCATATATTAATAAATCTATCTTTTCAAAATAAATATTTTATGTCAAATAAAACGTACTTATGGTTTAATAAAATAGATAGATTTGTCTTTAAGTTTTTTTTTATATGGCAAATAAATTTGACTTCTTATTTATTTTTGAGGAATATATTAAACTGAATTATAATATGTTGTAAATGATGTGTTGTATTTTTACAATTCAAATATATATGTGTGAATAATATTAATCATCAAATTTTAAAATATATTTGAGAAAAGTTATATGTTTTTAAAAAACATTTATAGTTTGTGTGTTACATTTTAAATAAAAAAATTAATTTTATTGTAAATTTGGTTAGAGAATAATGGTTAGTTTGGTAAGAGAATAATCTAACAAAATAAATTATTTGTGATTAATTAATTATGTATCAGTGTCATAAGTTGTAATTATTATGATGAATGAAATGGTTATTTTTAAAAGGTGTTTTAGTTTTAATAGAATAGATAAAACTGTAAGGAATTGTTAATAACAATGAATATAAAAGTGAGTAGTATAATTTATGCCTAAATATCATTAGTTATTTAATTTTTTGAAAAATAATTCCAAACGAATTATTTAATTTTATAAAGACAAATTAAAGAAACTGTAATTGGTATATTAATGAATAGATGCCAAAAAAACGCCAAAATGAGAAAAAGATGTAAAACTAATTGCAGGGGGTAATATTGTAGTAAAAGCGAAGGAGGAGGCTTAAACAAACCGTAACGCGTCTTCTACTTAAAAGAAAAAAAGAAAAGAGAAAAGTCATTTCGCATTTCACTCCCGTCCTAAAGGTCGACTCGGAATTCAAACACACACCGATTAATTCTCTCCTTAATTATTTGGATCCAGATTTCAATTAAAGAAGAAGAAGAAGAAGATGACTTACCGGCGACAGGAGATGGAGGTGGAGCAAGGAGAAGCGCAATCTCTTTACCGGAAGCCGATGAAGCCGTGGTTCGTATCGATTCGTCGTGTCATCAGTTACATGCTACGGGAACAGAGACTCCTCTTCGTTCTCGTCGGCATCGCGATCGCCACATTAGCCTTCACGATTCTCTCTCCATCCGATTCCCGGATACGGAACGAGATCCTCGATTCAGAGTAAATCCAGGATCGAGTACATGACCGGCGGTGGGAGGAAAGATTCCCCTGGGTCTGAAACGCAAAGGGCTAAGGGTGGTGGTGACCGGTGGGGCCGGTTTCGTGGGGTCACACCTGGTGGACAGATTGATGGCGAGAGGAGACAATGTGATCGTCGTCGATAACTTCTTCACGGGGAGTAAAGAGAACGTGATGCACCATTTCGGGAACCCCAACTTCGAGCTCATCAAGCACGACGTCGTCGAGCCCATCCTTCTTGAGGTTGACCAGATCTACCATCTCGCCTGCCCGGCTTCTCCCGTTCACAACGAGTGAGGTGTACGGAGATCCTCTGCAGCACCCTCAGGTTGAGACTTACTGGGGCAACGTTAATCCCATCGGTAATATTCCCTTTCCCTTTCTTTCTACTTCGTATTTGATGATTCTTCATGCAGAATATTACTGTTGTTTGACTTGAACAGGTGTTCGGAGTTGCTACGACGAAGGGAAGCGTACGGCGGAGACGTTGGCCATGGACTACCACAGAGGCGCCAATGTTGAGGTTTGTGTGTTTTTTGATTCTTTAATTATATACAGAAAAATATGACTGAATACGAGGATCCCAGGTTAGGATTGCTCGGATCTTCAACACTTATGGGCCAAGGATGTGTATTGATGACGGTCGTGTTGTTAGCAACTTCGTTGCCCAGGTAACAGGCTTTCTTTTTTTTTAGGATTAGGATGATTTTAAGTAATAGAATGGTAATAATATGATTGCTGGCAGGCATTAAGAAAAGAGCCATTGACTGTTTATGGTGATGGCAAGCAGACTAGGAGTTTCCAGTTTGTCTCTGATCTGGTAATCCCCCTCTTTTCCTCCTACTTCTAATTACCAAGACTACCATCCTTTTTTCAACTTTCATGGAGGTTTATTACTATATTCAAATTTTGGCCTGGTAATACACAATTGTTACATTTTCAAATGATGATCTCACTAGCGTACAATAAGTGGTTGAGAATTGTTAGTTGAGGTTTCAACACTAAGTTTGATGCGGAATCTCTATTTATAGCGCAAACCAACTCTCTAGGATCAGATTTGTGACCGGGGCTCACTAAAAAAGAGCTTTATTGTGTACCATGTCCCTGAGTTAAAAAAAAACATTTATCTTCCTTTTTTTGTTGTCTCTCCTTTACGTTGGATTTGTTGGTTTATGAGTGTAAGTACATTTGAATGTGATAAAGGTGGAGGGTCTGATGAGGTTGATGGAAGGAGAACACGTTGGGCCATTTAACCTTGGCAACCCTGGTGAATTCACCATGCTCGAGCTCGCTAAGGTCTCTCCCTCTCTCTCTAGTCTACTTTGGTCTCCTCCTGTTTCGATTTTAGACGATAGACCCGAACGCAAAGATAGAGTTTAGACCAAACACAGAGGACGACCCACACAAGAGGAAACCAGACATAACAAAGGCCAAAGAGCTTCTAGGTTGGGAACCAAAGGTGGCTCTGCGCCAAGGACTCCCACTTATGGTCAAAGATTTCCGTCAGCGTGTCTTTGGCGACCAGAAGCAGGAGGAGACCACCACTTCGTCTTCATCAACCGAATAGAAGTTTATGTCTCCGCTCTAAGCTCCTATATAAACAACCCATAACTCCATGACCACCGCAGCAGCAGACAGAACAGCCTTGTTTCTTTTCATTTTTCACATTCCTTTTTGTTATTTTTCTCGTTGTCAATGTAGCTGGAGATCGTACCTCACACCGATTTTGAAATCTTTTTTTTTTACGGTAGTTTGGTGCTTTCTTTGGACATGCGCATGCCCGTTAACTGAACCCGCAATGAGTTGCTGATTTTTGTCAACTTAAATATTAACAAAAGTATCGCCTAAATGTCAAAACTCAGAAGATACCTACAAGAATTTTTATCATTTTCAGCACTAACTAGCCTCCTAAGTCTCAAAAAGAGTAGGGGAAAGGTGTTGAATCTGTCCACATCTGTTAGATTGTTTTTTTTTTTAATTATATCTAAGAGTTCTTACAAACAAAAAGCTGAAGCTAAAATAACAACATCTCAATCACACTTAGCTTAAAAAAGAATATAGTTCATACGTCCCTGGGCCATACTTAGATTTTTCTAACCATGAGTGAGACCAACCTTTAATAATCCACATACGAAACAATCATAGAGTAACTCACTCTTTTCCAGGTAACTTCACACAGAAACAATGTTTGAAAAAAACTATTACGTTTTACATAGCAGATCGAGGCACCAAACGGCCACCGTTCAAACCACAAAGGAGACTGAAGTAGGCGCGTCTAGGTCTCCTTTGACCGCTACTAACGCCGTCAACAAAAACCCTCTCGACACTAGCAGTGGTATTAGCTCGTATAGGAGTGACAGTTAGAGAGGCCGGGTCAGCTGTTCGATGGTCAAGCCAACTGATGATGTCAGCAAAAACAAGATCCACGTTATAGTCAGGCTCACCAGACGTCAGAGTGTGCCACATCCCAGGATACAACTTGAGAGTCTTGTCCCTTGAGCTAGCTTTCTCGTACAAAGCTTTGCTTATCTCTGGATCCGTCACGATGTCTGCTTCTCCGTGTAATACAAAGAAGGGCATTGTTATCTGCCAAAAAATAACAAAAATCAGGTGATCAAAGACTCTGCATTGACGTGTCTTCTTGGTCAAGTAATTTTTGTTAGGGGTGAAATGACACCTAAAAAGAAATGAATCAAAAGTGAATTAACCTCGTGGAGACTGTCTTCGAGGTTCATGCTTGTCCTAAGCAT
The DNA here is from genome assembly GCF_000695525.1 of Brassica oleracea var. oleracea. NCBI lineage: Eukaryota > Viridiplantae > Streptophyta > Magnoliopsida > Brassicales > Brassicaceae > Brassica > Brassica oleracea. The sequence continues at coordinate 15,975,891 of NC_027750.1, read as the reverse complement.
TTCAAGTGCGGTCTTGAGCCTAGGCTTGTCTTGATAAATCAGCTTGTTGTTCCTTACCTGCATTTACCACCAAAACCACATCTGTCTATAGACAATCTTTTACATGGTGAGTGATTATTAATTAATATTCCATGAGACTTATATATTGAGAGACCTCTTCTCGCTTGGCAAGGTCCTTGAAAGCAGCGTCAATCACGTCCTTTGTTGGAACTATTTTCCATTTAGGTATCATCTCTTCGACTCTAGTTAACAGATTGATCACCACCGGATGTGGCTTCACCTTCTCAGATATCTTACACATTGGAGCAACAAGAATGGCACCATTCCAAAAGGAAGGATCTTTCTTGTGAAGCAATAAAGTGACTGCACCTCCCATGGATTCTCCATACAAGAATCTGCCCCTCTCCATGTACTCCTCTTGCGCTGGAAAAATTTAAAAAACATGGGTTTAGGGATGAGACAAAATCCAAAGAAGAAGTGATGAACGAAGGTGTTGCATTGTAAATGACATACCACAAATAGAGGTGTAATAGTTGTAGCAATCATTTACAATGTTGCTAAACTTCTTGATATAGCAACGAGATCCCATGGACCGACCATGACCTTCATAGTCCATTCCAAAAACCGCGTATCCGGCTGAAGCCAGCCTGATTCCGCATTCTAAAACCGAACACAATGTTGTTGGGTCAAATCAATACCAGGTTTAGTTTCAAACACCTACCTAACAGAATCAATTTTTCTCAACTACCAAGCCATAGAAACACCTACCAAATAGTAATAGCGAAGAAGATGTTTTTCATGTAACATATACAAATATGTCGAAGGTAAACTGCGATTATTGAGAAGGGTAATTCATTATTTTATCAGTTAGAAGATCGGTTACTCTCTGTCAGAGGAAAGGTAAAAATTAAATGCAATTAAATAACATGCATGGTCTAGCGGTCGTTCGCCAACCAAAACCAACCACACAAGACTTGTTGACCCACCGTTCCTAAATCCTAACAATGTCCATAACTTTACTTATCATCAGAGGCATTTAAGAAATAACATTTATCACACCACCATATCCTTTCAATGGTTCTAAGGGTCCACGGAGAAGATAAAAACAAAAATGTCATAGCATGATAAGGTTAGATTAGCTAAATATCTCAACATCTTACTATGATTAAAATGCTCATCCCCCTTGTTTTCTTCAAATATATTTCAAAAATGCATCTCAACACAGAGCACACAAAAAAAAAGAACATATAAGAGTGCCATGCATGGATATAAAAACTAGGTAATTAAATGTCCAAACCCACCACAAGTTAAGTCAGTGCTCTGTAGCAATATTTGTTAACGAAAAAAAAAAAGAAATGAATATTTTGTTCGAGAGAATGTAATCTAATAATGCATGGATGAAGAAGATTAAGATTGAACACCTCTCATGGAGTCGCTACACTCCATTCCGTAACCTGCAAATGAATTTTTATTGGTTAATTAAACCCTCTTGAATAACTCACCAGAAAAAAAGAGAGAGTTATAAATAAATTTACCATGGCAGAGGAAAACAAGAGCTTTGGGAGAAGATGATGGAATCCATCTACAAGTAAACAACTCAACACCTCTCGAGTTTCTTATGTAATCCTGTTTCAAGAAACATGATTGGAAACTCTTTATCACACTCATTTTCAAATACTTACTTGGATCTCAAGCATGAAGAAAAATGAGAGAACCTCGTGGTATTGGTATTCAGACTTCATCTGTTATAACCGAAGTTGATGAATGTTTTTCCGATTGATGATGACCTGAGCGCAGTGAGATCTCTCGCGACTCTCGAGTTTCTTTTTGGCTTCTCTCTCTCTCTCTCACTCAAACAAAGAGACACTAAGGCAGCTGATGAATAAAGTTTTAGAGGAGGGCGTTGTAACCAACTTATAGACTTATTTTATAGAAAACAATTGGAACACAGAAAATGATTTTTACGAATTTAGAAGACTCATCCATCCATTCATTGGTCAGACCATTCTACAAAAGATGTATGTAAATGTAACAACCTAACTCATAAAGTCAATTAGACCCTCCTTCGTTCTACATTTAATAATAACAAGAGAGACCACCCAAAGGACAAAAGTCTTGCAAAAACACATCCATTTCTAATCTCAAACATCATCCTCCTACGGACCAACAAAGGATCACCTATTTCACGTTACGTATGATCCCAGCGTTTTGTTATACCGCTACCAAACGCGAATTGCAAAACGCTAATCCTCTCTTGGAGAATTGTTTCTTTTACGCCCTCCATTACTTGTTCTTCCGCATCCATTATCAATTCCAAGTGGTCCAGAAACTTCAACTTGCTCTTCATCTTCTTCAGCTGGATTTAAATGAATACAACGACGGGTCAAGACTTAAAACAACAAACAGAGAGCGCGGAAGGAGACCCCAAATGTTCCCATCTTATTAATATTCGAACCAACCAACCAACCTGTTGGTCTATTATAATCGCAGCTAACTGTTCCATCTCTCTTTCTTCTTGATCAGCCAGTATTTTTGCGTGAGCCGCCGCAGCTCCAAGAGCTGTTGCCACTGACGCTCTCATCCTTAAAGCTACAGGTAGATCCTGAGGTCCCTCTGCATAGTTAATCAGGAATATAAATATAAAAAGTCTTGAGACTTTCATTCTGAACCCAGGAATACTAATTGGATCATTATACAAGAGTTACCTTTGTCTTCTTGCTGTTCCTCCATATCTGATGTACCTTTGTCTCCATCAGCTCTGAGAATTGTTTTAGATTAGACTTGAAAACGACACGAGAAGCGAACTCATGAGCAAATGTTAAGGGGTTGAAGAATCGAACCTGTCAACCGCAAAATCTGTGAAATCACAAGTTGTTTCGAAAGTATCTTTTGGACAAGAGGCTTCATCACAAAGAGCAGCGATTGCAGCTTTTGCAGCAGCTGTTGTGACAGATGGACCAACTTTGCATGCCATTGCTGCGACCTGTTGCACAATATGTTATCTCTTGAAAATTAGATTCCACCAAAGTTTGACAGCACTCTTTGCTACAGTTGAGTAATTCGAGTTTTACAATCATATGTGGAAAGATAATGATGAAGTGTTTATTAACCTGTTTCATAAGTGAACTATCACCACCATCTGATAGCATTGCAACACGTTTTCTTTTTGCTGGAGGCTCATCTTCATCGACGACATGATCATCTCCCTTTTCTTCTCTCGTCTCCGTTTCCTTTTGTTCTAGACCGTCAGCTTTCATCTGTTCTAAAGGATTAGATGGAGACGAAAGGTTTTCATCCTCGGAGGTGGGGATAGAGGATCTGAGTCTTCCAGAGGAAGATCCCATCAGAAACTCTCCGAAAGGGAGCTCAATGAGCTTGGAAATGCAATCAAGTCTAGACTTTGTAGAAACACTTTGGGTAATGAGTTCCCAATCGTCTCCATGTTTGAGCACAGACTCTAGCAAGAGGAGGGTCTCTTCCTCGGTCCAGGCAGCTGCAGCAATCAGCTTGAAATCATGTGCGGAGTTGTTCTCCCCACAGTCTCCACACTTGTCGCATAAAGTGACAAGACTCTGCCCCCAACATCGTATTACGTTGAGAAAACAGACAAGAATAATAACAGGGTAATCCATAAACAAAGAAACAAACAAAAGAGATCTACCTTGGTATGTTGATAGAAAGCAGAATCACAGCTACTTTCTCCACAATGCCCACAAAGCAACGGCTTATTCAAGTCAGTGAAAACATCAGAATAAGAGGTGAGTGGGGAGAACTTGAAGGCAGGCTCAGCTCTTTCCTCAACAAGGGGAGGTACGGTGACAGGCCTCATGGAAACCGGAGTAGCAGTGACACGAATCCCAGCGGGAGTCCCTAGTTCGATCTCAGCTTCACTCTCCTCCATGGAACCATCATCACTTTTGTTGAGGAAATTGATCAAGCCCCAGTTCTCGAGAAAGAGAAACACTTTCCGGAGCAGATTGACATCGCCGACGAGGTGCTTGCGGATGCTGGTGAAGGTGAGCCTGCGAGAAGAGTCGTCTTCCCTGTACTTGTTGATGATGAAATCTCTGTACTCCTTGTAGACCTTGGGGGTTCGAGTGATGGAGCTCTCACTGAAGAACTCGGCAAACTCGCGTCTTTCGATTTCGTGAATATCCTCCCATACGAACCAACCTATCAAATCCCCAAAATCAATTTCGACCAAACCCTAGAAGAAAGTGATTGAGCTAAAACGGTGTTTACGAACGAGATAAACCTAGAGAGCTGAGGAAGAAGAAGACGTACTGGAATGAGCAGGGATGGTGTAGAGCTCAAGCTCTGCGTCTTTGAAGCTGCTGCTTCTATCATTGGTACTCGCTTCCATCTATCCCCTCCTTACTTTACAAAGTTACAACACAGACTCCCTCCAAATCTACTCAGTCTCCTTGAATCTATCAATCAATCGCAATTAAAATCAAAAGGATCAATTTCCGAAATACTTCAGACCTTGGGGAACCCCTCGGTAAAGATTAAAAATTACTAAGCCAGGCCCAAAACTGTTTACCTCTTTCTCAAAGCCCAGGAGTCCAATACCCCATACACCTTTCGATTCAGCTTGTGCCCCCCTCTTTTTTATTTTGTAATGTTAATTAACTTGATACCCAAATGTTATGGGATATTAATCAACTTCGATGATACTTTCATAGTAAAGCTTCAAAAATAAACTTTTTTTAAATCTTCAAGCATTTAAGTATCCTACATTACACCAATCTTTTTTCAAAACAAGCTATTTTTTGTGTTAATTATCTCTGAAGCTAGTTTTGCTTTCAGACAAGTTGAAGTGCCCAACACCAAAATGATAATAAAGCTTGAAAACTGTCTGAAGACGGGTGCAAAACATATCCATAAACAAACGATAGTTCCAACTAAAAAGAAAAGAGAGACAATCTAAACACTCAAAAAAGATAGATTCCTTAATTAGTTATTCCTCTGGGCAGCCTCCTTTGCAAGAACTCTTTCCTTGGCCTTTGTCTTGGCCTGAGATTTGGATCCCATTATGCCTCCTCCCCATTTCTTCCTGTACTCTTCGTACTTGTCGTTGAAGTTTGCCTACAATCCAACATAACAACCAAGTTCAACATCAAGTTACTTTGGATTTTGCAATTGTTTTGTCTAAAGAAGCTTTTTTTACCTTGATGGCTTCAAGGACTTTGCTAAACTCAAGCTTGTCCTCGTTCTTGACAGTGGTCAAACACAGGCAAGCAGCAGTCTTTTGGTGAACAACCTGAAAGTAAAGAGACAACAGAGACCAACTTAGCCAAGACGCGAATGAAAGTTAGAGCCTAAGAGGGAGATAACACGTACAGCTCCGAGACGAGATTTGCCTTTGACAATGCAGTAAGGGACTTCCATCTTCCTGCAGAGAGCAGGCAACCAGACGACCAACTCGATGGGGTCGACATCATGAGCAATGACAACAAGCTGTGCCTTGTTCTGCTCGATGAGGTAGGTGACATGGTTAAGGCCGTATTTGACAACAATGGGCTTCTTGGATTCAGAAGGCTTTCCCTCAGCTTCAGCTTGGGCCTTCTTGACAAGGCGCTCTTTCTTGGCGGCTTTGTCCTCTGGCCTGTACTTGAGAAGGATCTTGAACAGGCTGGTTGCAAGATTCTTGTCGAGGGTCTTGGTGAACTGGTTAAGGGCAGGTGGGACCTTCAACCTCTGCTTAAGGATCCTCTTCTGCCTTTGAAGACGGATGGACTTGGGCCATTTGATGTAGCGGGTGAGATCCTTCTTTGGAGGAAGAGCTCCACCTATACCAAACTGCTTAGGCCTTCTCTCAAACAGAGGGTTCGCTACTTTATCCGTCTTCTTCTTGGCAGCAACCTTGACTCCTTTCTTCGGGGCCTAACAAGAAAACGAAGTTCAAGTAACACGAGAGACCTTTTGCTAAATTCATTCATTAGCTTAGCTCTCTTTATACCAAAGCTAACAATCCTCAAAACCAAATAAGAAATGCAACAGACATATGTGAAACACTAGCTAGCTCATGCCAGATGAATACAACTCAACTCTAGTTCGTTGATCCTACCAAGGAGACACACAAACTAAAAGGAAAAGAGTGAAGAGAGATCTACCATCGTCGTCCAAATGGGTGGTTTCTCCAAACGGACGGCGCTGAAGTCGAAAAATGAGTGTTTCTAGGGTTTTGCTTTATATACAGTACAATCGATAGGGCTTCTTTATTTTTCTGTTATATAATTTTATTTTTAATAAGATCAAAATTTATGAAAAAAAATTACGAAGCTAAAAAGAAAGTTACAGGGAATGTTGTACTCCATATTTGCTATTACAGAAAGAACTATTATCTAATCTATTAAAAGTGAAGTACAATTAGATTTTAACCCTAACTTTATCCTATTAATTACAATGTTTGCCACTCAATCTAAATTGAATAAATTAAGTCTCAGCTAAACCTCATTTTCGGCAAAGCCCATTAACAATTTTTGCCAGAATTTAAAAAGCTGCATTAAAATTATTTGTGTTTTTCAAATTTTGTTCACATTAATTATTTGATGTTATCGCCGTCTCCCATGTGAGCGATGCCTGGAAAGAATTCGGCAGAAAAAAACTGAATTTTTAATTTTCTCAGAGGTGAAAAAGGCATATAAATATCTATTACTAGTCTTTAGCACAAGAAACTGAATGCTTACTTACTTGCTGGCATCTAAATCTAATGTTTGCTCTTGATAAAGGGACACGGATGAAGTTGATACTTTAATTATCAGTCTTGAGAATATTGAAGTATGAACACTCTGGACATTGACATCCTAAATGTTGTAAAGAGTTAGTTAATATTTTGTTTAGAAAAGTTAATATTTCCAAAAATCTACACTGTACTATTCATTCAGTTACAAAAAAAATGCAAAACAAAGTAATATAAATGATAAGATGATAAAATGATAAAATAGAAATAACATATTAATAAATGTCAAATTCGTAATTGATTAATGAATTGCATATTCAAGTAATCTATTAAGAGAATTCAAAATTTTGAATAATACCATTTTTGTCAACCTAAAACCACGCAATCACCTAACATAAAATATGTTTATAACGTTGATCTAACTGTTTTTAACGGTGATCAGTTAAGATGTGTATTGGTTATGTAAGTAGTTCATAGTTTCTTTTTAAAAAAATAGTTTAGAGTTAAAGTCAAAGCATCTATAATTGTATGAAGTTAAATCCTATGTTTATATTAAATATTTCAAACTGATGTACAATAATTTAATATGTTAACTATAAAAGCTATATATATATATTTCACTTTACATTTTTTTGTAAAAATAATAGACCAAGTGCTTCGAAAAATCATGTTATAATATAAATATTTTTACAAAAATATATTAAATAATTATCATATCAATATAATTAGCAAAAATATATTTGAATTATAAAAAGCAAAAAAGATGCGGAAGTAATTACTGAAATTTATAAAATATTATATAATAATTAAATTATAAACTGTGCAAAAAACAATTCTCAACATTAATATTACCTTAATTCTAAAATTGTTTATTTATGCTTCTTAAGTGTTGTATATTCCTTATTTATTTCCATTATAAAGTAAACTGAGAGACACATAAATTTGAAAAAGATAAAAATTATTTTCCATAAAATATTTGTTTTAGAAAATTAATGTATTAGTATACACAAACATATTAAATGGTTAAAATTATAAACAAATACAATATAAAAATGGTCCATGTAGTAAAAATGATCAAATTTATTTAGTTGTCATTTTGATTTTTTATTTTTGGCTCAACTTCAACTTTATATTGACCAATTGTGGAATACAAGATTACAACCTCTCCGAGATTTTAACCCCACACACAATACCGGGATTTAGTATCACTTAAGATCACATAGATGGATCCTACGCTCCCAACCTAATCCGACATTGTATTTTCCTCTACGATGAGGTCGTGTTCATCCCACTACCCAGAAAAAACCGCCTCTTAGACCCCTAATTCGACTTCGAGATACAATGACAGTAATTAAAACACAAAAGAAAAAGGAAATCACAATCGGTACTAATCTAAAACCAGACTGATGGTCTCCTAATGATTTGAATTCAGTTCGTGTACCACGGTATCAACACCAGAAGGCGCATTCCGACTTGAGCTCCTCTTCCTTCCGACCATCACTATCTGTATCCTCAGCCGTAAAATCGAACACGAGTCCGGAATGAAAAGCGACCTGGATTACGGCGTCGTGAAACTGGAACACTAAGTCGCGGCTTCAAGAAGTGTGTAGTTCCTACAACCGGAGCGACCAAACAGACTGTCACAGGCGCTGGGATGTAGCAACTCCACCGCGTTTTGCCAGCAAAGTCCCCTCCTCTGGTCGACAACTCCATCGTTGAAAATCCTTGCCACACGTCACCTCCGGAATCCAGAGGATAAACCCCTTTCTGCCATCTATTCACACCACTCCTCCAGCAATCTCACCGCCACGAGGGAGAAGTAAATCCGAGGCGGAGAATACGTCTACGCCGAGTCACGCGCCGTTTCCGTGAAGATTTCGTCATAGATCTCAAAAATGGAAAACCGGATCTGACATGAATCTTCGGTCTAAAAGCCGACTCTCACCACCCTCGACCTTCCTTGGATCTCGCCACCTGTCCATAGAGAGTCGGTATCTGCCTCCGTCTGTTGCAAAGGACTCTTTGGAAGAAGATCTCAGACAGTCACAGAAAGGCGAGCATCTCGACTTAGGATAGAGAGGAGAGGGTGCGAGCAAAGGAAAAAAGGAGATTAGGGGGAAGGGGGTGCCTCCGGCGCGCGGCGGCCGGAGCTAGGGTTTGCTTTTGTTGGTGTTGTCTCTTAGAGAAAAGAGAGAGCGATGAGAAAGAGAGGTTGTCATTTTGATTAGTTTAGCATCTAACGACAATATAAACAACCAACACATTTATAAATATTTATAATCTATCTATAAATTATAACTAGATCATAATATTATCTATTACAAGTAAAAAAACACTTGTGCGGGTGCACAGATCAAGATTTAGTTGGGCATTAATACGGAGACGCTCAAAAGCAATATTATGATATCAATGATTTTGTTGTTATAAAATAGCTGATTGTTGTAAAAAAAAGACCTTAATGATTTTGATAGGGAGCAAAGACTCTAAAGTAATAACTAATAAGGAATAGGAAGATGTTGTGTTTTACAAAAATTATGGGTTTATCGGGTTCAAAGCAAAAGAATTTTAATGTAATAGACATGGATAGTTACAACTAGGCATGTTATATGGATCGTATCCAATGATTTATTTATAAATAAACGACATTTACACAACAGATGAGAACCACAAAATAGATCATAAAAGACCAAGAACGGAGATGATAAAAACTATTGAATCTATCTATCCTACGAATGAGTTAAAAAGCATCGTGTTAATACTATTTCTTTTTAATGTTCTCAATAACATGTTTGTTGTAAATTATGTCTTATATAATCAGTTACATTAATCTGATATCAATAAAGTTAAAGTGTTATAAAAAATCTCATATTCTTAAAACTTATAAAAATAAGGAGGCAAAGATAAAAGTCAGGTACGAAGACAACCAATCAAGTGACAAAGAGAGATATATGTTAAGAAACACTAATTATGAGAGTCATGCATTGCATAGAGATTTGATTAGGAGATAGTTTCTGTTGCCATCATATATGGCTCCCAGGTCGCCACTGCAAAATATAACTCTCGAATCTTGAACTATTTCAATTAGGTTCCTTCTCTCTCATTTCTGATCGTCGGATTGTAAATGTTGTTCCATGTGATCATCATCTCCACTACGTTAAGCATTGATTTGTCTATCCACATGGGCTGCCTTGTTTTGTCAAGTTTTCCTTCGTGCCCTCTTCTAAATCCCTCCATGTATTAGATTTGTGTCTGAGTTTAAAACCCAACCTTTTTATGCTCCCTTTGATTTGGTCGCTTCTGAATTTACATTACACACTTTGGAACATGAATTTTTTGGTTATAGGTAAGATTCGAGAGCATTGTCACATTTTTACATTATTTAGTTTATGTCAAGCAACGAAATCTCCAACCTCCAATTAAGAGCTTGTTGTGGTTCCTCCATCATCTACTCCGATGAATGATAAGCTGGAGGTGGGTTCAGATGTTCATGGTTCCTTCGTCCTTCGGATCTGAACATCGGAATCCCCCACAGCGATACGACTCTTCGCCTCCCTGATCGGCGTGACATTTCTGACGACAACCCCTCCTTCGGGTACATCTTACTCTTGCTCATTTACAGCAAAGGCTTCTTTTTCTTACTCCTCGATGAACCTCTGTTCCATCTTCTCCAAAATTCCCAACCGATCTGTCTGCAACTGCATCTATTACTGCATTGTAACTATGGCTTCCTCGATCAGTGACATCCTGGACAAGCTCTTCTCCACCAACGCCGCTTGCCTAGTATCTGTCCGATCATGCTCAATAGTCTGCTTAGAATCGTTCTTGTTTGGTGCCATTGCTCCACATAAATCTTGTAGAGTTCTGATACCAAGTTGATACCAAAAATGCATCTAAACTAGAGAACAATGATAATATGAATGAAAGAATATGTTTATTGATGGTAACTGTTTGCAGAGAAAGCACAACTATGAGAAATTGAACTCCATGAACATGATTGAGCATGTTGGACACTCTCACCATGTCCAACATTGCATGTGCTACTGCTTGTGACTTATCACCCAGTCGCTATTCATTATTCCCCTTCTAGAATATCTTATCCTCAAGTAGGTATGGGGCATTCGGGTATCCGTCCGGATATGGATCAGTTCTTTCGGATATCAGGTTTTTCGGGTTTGAAAATTAGGTCCTATTCAGGTAGTAAAAATTTTTGGTCAGGTTCAAGTCAGATCCTCCCGGATCCGTGTGGGTTCGGTTCTAATGTAAAGGAACTTGAAAATAACTGTTATATATCTGAAATGGGTTCGGATAATAGTAACCAAAGTAACCATATTACCCGATTCGGTTTGGGTATTTTGTATCCAAACTATCCAAAAGTACCAAAGTACTCATCAGATACGGTTTCATTTTAGTATTTCTATTCAAACAATCATATTTTATCTGAAAATACACAAAAGTATTGAAAATAACTAAAATATTTAATTTATAATTTAAATTTAAATTATTAAAATAATTATACATATAATTATAAATAATATTTTAAATATATATTTACATTTCAAATATCTTCGGATACTCATTGGGATCGGGTACCAGTTCTTCGGATACATCAATTTAGGACCCATTTGGTTATTTACCCCTAGTATGATCGGGTTCGAGACCCTGATTAGATCGCTTTTGGGTCGGTTCTTCTTTGGTTCGGAAGCCCAGCCCTATCCTCAAGCAATTTATAACCTTTATCTACAAAGCATCACCTCTTTATTCTGATGTAACCAAGCAGGCCTTCAAATTGCAGCAGCCTTTTTACGTATCAAATAACTCTTTGTTTGATTTCTTAAAGCTCCAAGGACTGTATCCTTGCCCATTATGTCCAATGCCTAAAGACTTTCTAAATCAAGAGGAATCCACTGAGCAACGCAGGTTTTCTGATATTTATCTAGTGGGGATATTCTTATTTCTTTCTTTGGTAGCTCAAACGGAATCCATACAAAACTAAATCCATAATGTATAGAACTAAAACAGAAATAACAACAGACATAGGAAAGTCTCCAAAACACCGACTCTACAAATTGTATCAGTTTATATAGAGTCTATCGACTCCTCTACTCTCTCAGGGGCTTTGGCTTCTAAGAAGAAGCAACGAACGTGCTCAGTATATTTCTCTTGAGAGTTAACTCATCAGCTTTCACCGGGCTTATCGACTGCACCCAAGTAAACCAGACAAAATGTTAATACAAAAAAAAACTAGTTTTTATTATTTCCGGATTGAAAAGCAATAAGCTAATGTTATATACAGAGAGAAAAGAAGAAATGATTTTAGACCTTGCGAAGGACGCGTCCAAGCCGCTCGACTTCTTTTGTAGCATAGCCTGAACCTTTTTCTATGTAGCTCTTTGCCAGTTTCGAGTAAAGCTTCCCATACCTATTTACAGGACGACATTCATCAATGATAGCTCAAAGGAACCCTTATTCGATGTAATGATGAAACGCTAATACTAGTACATACCTTGTTGTGGAGCCCTTAAGGTTACTAGCTTCCGCTTCGATGCGAGACAAGATTGTTTTCTTCTCTTCTTCACTGGCTGCAACTAGCTCCTTTACCAACGCATCTAAGCTTTCAACTATACCAGCCTATATCAAAAAAAAATTGAGATATATCAACAACAGCTTTCAGAGGTTAGACAGAATTTGCAAAACGACGAGGGACACGTCTTTTTTTTTTGTGGGTTCACCTTTGAAGTAAGCTGCCCTTGACTGTCTCTGCTGGTCCCGACTTTCTCATTAATGAAGCCTACAAAGTCATCTAAGTCTCTTCCACCCTCATAATCTTGACCAGCTTTGTTGTCTTTTGGAAAGAACTTTAGTGTTGGGAATCCACTTACTCCATACCTAGTTAATGAACCAAAAAAAAGGTACTTGTTTTCAACCTTCTGTTGAAATATATATGACTTTTATACAGTACTCTCGATTACTCAAATCCACTTACTCCATACCTAGGTGTGGAACAAAATAATTAAGATATACATCCTTCGGTTCTACGAATTTAATAAAGTGATATCCGTAATAGTAAAACATCCTTGTCCAACTTACTTCTCGCCAAGGCTTTTGTGTGCATCAGCATCCAAGTTGGCGATTACAACACCTTCTTCCTGCTTAAACACCGTCGCTACCTTTTCGTAAACCTGACGAATTAAATAAAGAAATCACAACATTAATAACAAAGTGAAAGTGAACTATTGTTGTTTCAAAAGTAGACAAATAGTTGAAAGAGCTCACAGGAGCGAGGGACTTGCAGTGGCCGCACCTGGAAAATTTAAAAATCAGAAATTAGAAAACAGAAACCATGGGCAGTGAAGAAAGAGATAGTGTACTACCATGGGGCATAAAACTCGACGAGGACATCTTTGTTCTGATCCAGTACAATCTCATCGAAATTATCAGGTGTTAACACAACAACGTTTTGTGGAGCTGCAGCTAACTTAACGTTGGTACCTGAAAGCATATTTGTTCAACAAAAGGTAAAGTACACAACAACAAAATTTAATTGAAAAATTCTAAAGGCAAGAATTTGACAACAGACTGAATATAAGAAATTGGGAGAAGTGGTGCCAATCAATGAATTTCCGGCAATTTCAAACTTGCATATAGAATAAAAAAAATCACCAGGAACAAAAGATTGAACATTTCACCAACTTAGTCTAACTCATAAACCATGCCTAAACAAATCTTCTCAGAAAACAAAAGTAAGTTTGGACTAGCTTAGCTAAACTATCATCAAGGAGAGTACCTCCTTCCTTGTTGACATATTCAGCCAATGCTTCAGCATTGCGTGCACCTTCGTACCTGTTAAATAAGAAAACAATCATTCACCATCTTTTACTAAATTCCAATAATAATAAATTAGCTTGGGAGTAAAAAATAAGAGAGAGCATACTTTTGGGGTTCAAGAGAGCCTTTAGGAAACCACTGAATGGTGGGATAACCACTAACACCATATTTAGTGCAGACGCTCTTATGCTCATCACAATCGACCTGTAACACAACACACAAGTTTAAGTATAGAATCCACCATACAGAAAGAAATGAAAAGGAACGAGACAAGTGACCAACCTTTGCAATCAAAATTGACTTAGCTTTCTTGAAGCTTGCACCAAGCTTTTCATACTCTGGGGCAAGTTTCTTGCAGTGCCCACACCTGTAATCACACCCAACATTTTAAAATAAACGATCCAAAAGTTTATATCATAAAAGATGAGAAATTCACATCAGTAACTCTACTTTCTCACTAAAACCATACTCTTCATCATCGATTTAAAAGTCCACAAACTCATCCAGATTCATCAATCAAAATATATATTGAAAGGATTGGTTCATACCAGGGAGCGTAAAACTCGACAAGAACTCCTCTATCTTTACCAACCTCCTTCTCGAAGCTATCATCCGTCAAAACAACCACATCGTCTGCTACGGCTGACACCACAATCAACGCCAGTAAGGAGGCTAAACCAAACCAGATCTGAGATTTCGCCATTCTTCTTTCTGCTTTGGAGTAGCTTTGATCTCTCTCTGTTATTAAAAAAAAAAAACAATTCCCCATAATTAGAGAAGAAGGAAGATACAGATAATAGTGACATGGCATGATGTGGAACGTTGATTTACTCACCAACGGTGATCGGGAATTCGTACTGCGTGGCTGGGTTACTTGTCAGATTGTCAATGGTCCACGTCTTTCTCGGCGAAGAAAAGCGAACAAGTCTTTCCGCTCCACTATACAATCTAATTTTGGGCCTGAATGGGCTTTCCGTCGAAAATATTTATTTGTCCGTGGTTTTTGTACGGGGAGGTTAGAACACCCCCAAAGGCCCAACCTTTCTCAAGAAAAAAAGGTTAGAACGCCACCTTTATTAAGGCTTCGATCTCGTCACTTGCCAGTAACCACTTGAATGGCACATGATGATTCGCAGGTGTAATGCAGCTTTATGCCTCGAAATATTTGGCCGTCAAGATATGATGTAACTAATATGTTTGAAAAATTATTTCCGATAGTTTAAAGTTATTTGATATTGTATGATTTCGACACAAGCTTTATAGAGTTTCCTTTCTAAATTTCCTGTATCTAGAGAAGGTTGAAATACATATGCCACATAAATGGATACCTACATTTTGTACCTCTTTACTCCTTCCGTTCCTAAAATATTCATATTCTAGACAAAAAAATTTGTTTCAAAAAAATACATATTTATATTTCCAATATAATTTTTGTCAACTAATAATGAGAAACTATGAAGTTCAAAAAACATTAATTGTATTTCTTAAAAACTTATTGATTTAAAAATATAAGAAATATAAAATTACGAAAAACTATACATTTATAGCTAAGTTTTAATATGTTTTATTAAAAAATGTGAAAATTCTAAAACATGGATTTTTTACGAATAGGAGAGGGTACTAACATGAAAAAGGTAAAGACATAAAAACATACAAGGTACCCTAATAAGTCGATGATAAGACATCACATATAATACGGTGCTCAAAAAAAAAAGATATCATGTAAATACATTCAAAAGACTACAAACTTAACAGATTAATAAATATATTCAAGAGAGAAGCCAGGCGACCAACGCATTTTCCTCGTCATGATCCAGTGGTTCTCCAGAGTTCTCGCAATTACTTTCCCCGATCGTGGCCTCATCTTCACCGTCCAAAAGCCACGACACAATTGAATCAGAACCCTCTTTCTCATCGCAAATGTTATTGTCATTCCCTTGTTGCCAAACACAGTCGTCCCAGTCAATAAACTCACCCGTGAACGCATTGTTGACTTGATGCTCATAGTTGAGAAACGACTCCATCGACGGACAAGACTGAAGACAGTCGAGACTCTCTTGGTTTAAAATCTCCGAAGACCTTTTGGCTTGTCCAGAGTCTCCTAGATGATTCAACTCTGCATTACCACCACACGAAGTGAACACGTGGCTTGGAGCTGATTCGTCCAACAAAAGATCAACGATGTCTTCATCAAAGGATGAAACTCCTTTATCGCAATCAATGCTGCTATTGTTATTATCATTATTGCGACAAGCTCCTCCTTCGTGACAGGTTACATAGTAGTTGCATGGTCCTAGCTCAGCCTCGGCTTCGTTTAACTCCATCATTAATGTTTCTTCTCCTGCTTTAACCGCTACGCTGGCTTCTGGCTCCGGCGGTTCAGACGTTTTCTTCATCTTTCGAATTTTTGGGTGGTGAGTTTTAGGTTTCATGGTGGATCTGCTGGTTCTCCCTGGTCTGCGTTTTGTAGGCGGACGCGGTGACCTTGGAGGAGCGTTTATGACTACAGCAAGGACGTTGTGAGAGATGGATGGCTTTCTGATGATGAAGTTGTGGAGTTTACGGCGGAGATGAGAGTTCCAATAGTTTTTGATTTCGTTGTCTGTTCTCCCTGGTAGATGACTCGCAATTAGTGACCACCTACATTAATTAATATTCATTCAAAAACAATTAATTATTACTAACCCTTTATCAGCTTTGAACAGCCTTAAAAACTTAAAATCTATTTTCCGTGGAATTAAAGAACTTCGTGGCCGATTGGAAATCAATATAACAGTGTGTACAGTTTCAAAATACAATTTTGCTACATCGATATGACTGCTGACCTAACCATGTTTCTAGAAATATAATTAATTATTAATTACTAGTATAATATAATATACGAGATATCACTCGAGCAATGTCAATAACGGTGACAGTGACTCAAGTTATTCAGATATTTTTTGAATTTTTTTTGAAAATGTTAATTCATATATTTTAGGAGATTTTGAATATGTATGTATTCATATATGTATGTATTTTTAGAACCTTGAGAGTAAAACCTTTTATAATATTTAGAATATCAGATGGATATGTTTACGTTCCAGTGAGGGCGTATGTAATAAAGTGAAGTGTACATTTATTAGAGAGTACATGTTGTTTGCCTCAGCTAAAACAGAATAGTCTGACAACAAATCAACCAAGGGTTACAAGAGCACCTGATTGCAGACCACCACGTATCAGTGGAGTCTGCGAAATAATGCTAGCACCGGTGCTTAATTAAGTAGAATAAGCACAGATGCTTAGTTTTTATGTGGATCTCACCTATTATTATATTCTTTTTTTTGTTAAGCACTCTCTTCTAAGCACCTCTATTAATCATGTTCTAAAAGCTTCGAGAGGGAGACGCACAGCGGACAATTAAAAAAAGGGTTCAACAACATTGAATAGTTTATTTTATCACCGTCACTTTTATTATCTACTGTAAATTGTTCACATAAAGATCTGTAACTAAGAGTCTAAGAGAGTGAGTTTAACACTAAGCCTTGCTTATTTGACCGATCGATTTCAATCATTATTAATCCAAAAGTAAATTGAAAATTTTTGGAATTAGTTAAATAAGAATTGTACCTGTTTCCCAAAGTGGAATGCAATTTAACAACGAGGTCTTCTTCTTCTGGAGTTATGTTCCCGCGCTTGAGATCTGATCTAAGATAATTTATCCATCTCAATCTACAGCTTTTTCCACATCTTCTTAATCCTTTTTACAAAAATAAAATAAAAATAAAATAAGAAATGTTACTAAGAAATGTTTTAAGTTTACAAAAAAAAAAATATATATATATATATATAACACAGTAATAATACACGCAGATTTATAAGTATAACTAAACATCGAAAATATGTGTGTTATTTTTTTTATTAAACATTTATTGTTTCTTAATAATTATTACAAATGTTTTTTTTTACGGGTTTGATATATGACTGCTCACGAGATTTTTAGAATTCTGATCAATGTATTCGCATTATCATATGCATACACAACTACAAAATATCTCAACTACTGCATTGATTATTAGTCTTGTATTCAAAGCGAATCAGTTGGAAATCAAATCAAAGTTGGTCATATCATTTTGATTTTATTCTTGAAATGAAATACAACGGACAAAATGTTTAAATACTCATCCCTTTGTATTTCCTTATAAACATTAAAAAGTCCGTATAATATAATATATAAACTATATGTCTATTAACCAATCTACGAAACATACATTTGGCAGCACTTTATATACGTAGTACACTCACAACCCACCATGGTTGTGACACTGACAAATTATAAGCGAAAAAACAAAAAAAAAACTGAAAAGAAATGAGACGATATCAGGGTTGCATTGAGATTAACTTCTAACCTTACTAACTTTTCAGTATATAATAAATCAAAACTAACTTAAAAATATATAGTTCATGAAGATTACGGCAAGAGCCAGGATTACTTTACTTCTGTGGGTTGAAAGTTCATATTACATGGTATTGTTGTATTTGTAAGCTATCCTTTGAAAAAAGGTGTAACTGTTACCGGCATTTTTGGGGAGAGATCTCCAAGAGCCTTCACCGTTGGACTGAATGTAGCTGGAGAGAATCTGGTCTTCCTCCGCCGTCCACCGCCCTCTCTTTATCCCGACCTTCTCGCAACACGGCGCTCTTCCCATTTTTCTCCGGCGGTTTTATGTATTTATGATTTCTCACTGACCACAAGACTCAAACAATGGAGAAAGAGAGCGCGCAAGTGAGAGGACAAGAAAGTGAAGTTACTGAGTGACTAGACAACACTAAGTAAAAGTGACTGCTTCAGTATTTATAGCGGAAGGTGAAGACTCGATTAAAAAGATGATTAAAGAACTCGCGCGTTCGAGTGGAAATGAGATGATGACACGTGTATGGTGCATATACGGCCACGTTTGTTTAGAATGAGACTGAAGTCGTGGCGTATTCACCGTCAAGAGACTCGTGATCGGTCCGTGCAGGATCGTCGTGGTTCTCGATCTTAATATAGACACTAATTTTAGGATCATTGACGTAACGTTTTCTTCTTCAAAATCTGATTAGTTTGTTAATCAAATACTATTAGAGCATCCACGAAGGCAATCCTTAAAAATGAATTCTTATGAAAAAAATAATTAAATAATCAGTGGATCCTATCAAAAGCTAATGATTCAATTATTAAAATTCTTAAATAAAGATTCTTTTTTAGTGAATCGTTGCACTATTTGTGGGTCCACACGACATGTGGCACCCCGATATTGGTTGATATTTTTTTTATCTGAAAAAGAAAAAAAAATAATAATTAAAAAATCAAAAAACATTTTTTCTAATAACTCCAAATGGGGTGCTCTTAAATGGAAAAAAATACTATTAGATGATGGTCCCTTTTAAGTTTTAACAAACAAAAGGAAGTTTATAAATGGTCACGTGAATACGTAGATCACATAGTGATCGCGTATTTTGAATATTTAAGTAAATATCCGGATCTTCGCCTGTTGACCTGATGGTCTTGGACTCTTTTCTTGAACTACAAAACACGTGTTTACACTAACGATTATATATAATATATATGATATATCAATAAGTAGAGGTTAGAGGAGGAAAAATGTTTTTAGCTGATTGGTAAGATTTCAGAGTAAATAAGAATAACTGATATTTCCCCTTCATTATTTACTCTAGAAGTGACATACAGTCACACCCAAATTAGGAGAACAAAGGATATGGCGATATATATATGCACTCAAAAAATTTCCTTACATCTGTTTTTCTTAGCACGCTGCACGCATCAGAACTCCTAAGCTTTTTTTCTTTTCTTTTTTGCTTAAGGATTAACTCTTAAGCTATTAAACTCCTCGATCACACACAAACAAAACCTAAACGAAAACTTTTCCATTTTATTTATTCTTATAGATATTTTACACGTAAAGAAGAAGGTCACTAAAATCTGAACTTAATTAAAACAAAGTTATAAAATGTAGTTGCTGTGCGCCTGTGTTTTGGTCCTAATAAAGCTTGACGATAGAGTTAAATTGGTTAATAACTTAATATATACATGCAGACAGCCTAATGAAGCTGATCTAGCCATATACTTTGCCAGTACAATTATATATATATACTGAACTACCAATTAATCTTTATGGGATCACTGGAGAAGAATTAATTTGACGAGTTTCCGTTTATATGACATAATATACGAAAACATGACGACAACCATCAACATATGTTTCCCATTTACTGCTCATCTAACTACATGTTCCACACATGTCATTTATTTTGCCGTTTTGTACTGTGTTGGCACTTCCGTTCGTAGTTATATATTTTTTTTTTGTCACCATCAAAACAGATTTATATAGACTCTGCGAACCATCCCGGTAACTCTGCATCTATATGAACGATAAACGACGGTTGTTTCCTTGCACTGCATGCTAGACTATCCGCCTTTGAATTCTGTGTCCGTTCGTAGTTATATAATTAGGACTAAATGAGAAAGACCACATACTACGTAGTACCACTATTCGCTTTTCCTAAAATCAAACTATTTAAATATATATATATCACTGGAGGACCCAATACCATATATCACTGGAGGACTCAATACCGCAAGGTCCGAACCCACACCATGCTAGCTTATATAGAGAAGTCATCAAAACTAAGACTCTAAAAAATCAACTTCTCAACCAATTGTTACATTGTGAAAAATAGAATGGTTGTATTACGCTGCTACGTGAGTTAGAGGAACAATGTTGTTCACAATAAAATCTCTCTGCATGCGTCTGTGGTGTTTCATGGGATTGACAGAGACGTACGTAACATTATCTCGGCGAGAAGATCCAGGAAAGGCTTCAGCTCTCTCATGACTATGTGGCTAAGATAATCTTGTCATTTCGTTTCAACTTTGTTCCATCCTGTTTTTATCTCTTTTTGCCGGGATGGTTCAGAAATTAGGTTTATATTTTGTAAATTTTTTTATCATTTATATGATATTTACAGTTTAGCAAAAAAAAAAAAAATAGAATGGTTGTATTAGTATCTTAAGTGTAAAATTCAATAAAAGTAAAAAATAATAGCAATTTGTATAAAAACATGCATGCTATACAATATTTTCAAATTAGTCGTAACCTTTTAGGATAACACAAAAATTAACGCTTGAACCAACGTTCTATGCGGGTTTGAGGGTTGATTGGTGATAATTAGGAAATGTCAAATTTAAAGCTATTGCCTATTGGGCTAAACATAATTTTTTATACTTCATCTGTTTCATATTAAATGTCATTTTAACATTTTGTTCTTATTACAAAAAAATGTTATTTTAAAATTCCAATGCAACTTTCAGTTTAATATTAATTACAAATGCATTAATTTTATAAATAATTTCATTTATTTCAAATACTATTGATTGAATATATGTAATTAATTTCATATATTTCAATCATTTTATTAATTTGTGTAAAAAAATGTCAAAGTGATAATTTTTTTATGAAACAAAAGGAGTACTAGACAAAAAAAAAAGACCGAAAGTAAAGTTGGTGTTTTTCGGGGTAACCGAAAACTGCCATATGCATATGAAACCAGTTCCCCCCAATGTAAGCTTTTATATTTTTGCATGTTGATGGTCTTGCTAAACATTTGTTGATGGTCTTGGTTGCAGTATCATGACATTGCTGAGAGAGGACGTATGACTAAAATAACTTTATCGACTTTCAGTTTCAACCCAAACAGAAAACTTAGCTCAATCAATCTTCTCATCATTTCTTACTTAAATCAATACAAACTAGAAGAACAAAAACAGGGTACACTTTCTCTTTTGATGAGAGTAATCAGTAACAAAAAAAAAAGAGAGAGGACAAAACGTTTCCACCCATATCATATAACTAATCTACGAGAAGTGAATGCCCGACTTGTTGAATAACGAGAGAAGATACAGAAACTCTTGTTGTGATAACTTAGACGACCTCTTCTCCTCGAACCCACCTTCCTTCAACACATTCATAACCTTCTCCTTAAACTCTTCTCCTTGTCCTTCATCCATCTCCACATCATCATCATCATCCATTTCGTTGTCATCATCTTCCATTCCCATGCTCTGGTCATCAAGATCCATACCGGCAGCTTCTCCGGTCGAGCCATTCAACGAAGCTAGTACCGCCTGAAGAGTCTTGAAGTTCTTCTCCAGCATCAAAAGAACAGACTTTTGCCTAAAAATCGATCCCAAAGTTTTGTTCTTTCTGATGAAACAGACTCTTAAGAAACCATCCCACTCCTTCTTGTTCACCTGAGGCTGCGGCTTCCTCGGTTCGATCCTAACAACAGAAGAATCCACCTTCGGAGGCGGGCGGAAGTTGTTCTTGCCGACTTTGAGGAGGTGGGAGACTCTTGCATAGAGCTGAGTGTTGACTGAGAGACGACAGTAAAGGTTGTCTCCAGGTTGGGCAACGAGTCTCATGGCGAACTCTCTCTGGTACATGATCACAGCGCACCTGAAGCTTGTTGGGTGGAAGAGAAGCTTGAACGTGAGAGGAGATGATATCTGATAGGGAATGTTCCGTCTTTAACACATCGCCTTGGATTACCTTATTACACAACAAACACAGACAACATTAACTCTATGTAATAAACAGACAACGAGAGAATGTTAGTTTGGGTTACCTTCAAGCGGTTAGAATAAGGAGTTCCTTGGAAACGGCGTTGAAGCTCGAGAACCATACGAGAATCGAGTTCGACAGCGATGACTTCTTTACCAGCTTCGAGAAGCTTCTTCGTAAGGTTACCAGTACCTGGACCGATCTCGAGGATCACATCGGTGCTCTTGATACCTGCTTTCTGAACGATTGAATCAACGAGGAGAGGGTTCTTGAGGATATGCTGTCCTTTCGATTTGTGGAAGGAGATTCCTCCTTGGTCATGGTTTGATGGTGCCTTGGGCTTCTCCTTCTTTATCTTGCCTCCCGCCATTGTCGCTCGGTCTTCTCAAAGCCTTTTGCGCCGCCGTCACCACTCGACTCCTTTAGACAGACACTATTAGGTTTTTTTTTTTTCATTCTAGTTTCAAGCCGCGGCGTTTTGTATTTATAACATTCTGTTCATTTTTTATTTTATTTGTTTGTTATCTTAATTTAAGCTCATTACATTTACTAGATCCGTATCCGCGCGTATATTATAAAAAAATTAACTTTTAAATTATTTTGAATATTTAAAATATTTTGAATTAATTTAGAACAGTAATACAGGTGATTATAGATGAAATATTTCATTATAATTTTTAAAGGAAAATTTTCATATTTACCACCTAGTACATTATTTATGTTTATCTTCACTAAAAAACATTTTAAAAAAAGAAATTTTCCGTGTTTACTACATTGTTGATATAATTATTCATGTTTACTTTCATTAAATAGACATTTTCAAAAATACTCTCTTCATTATGAAGCAAAAGACATTGATTTATATATATAATAAATAATTATTTAAATAAATAAAAAAATATGTTTTTGAATTATACTTTTTCAAATTCGAACTTTCTAATAATTTTTTTGAATTTTTTTTTTAATTATCTTTTGAAATTTGAAAATTCTTTTGGAAACTACTTTTAAATTTTCTATATAATTATTCATTTATATATTTATTTGAATCCTAAATTCCATATTCTAAAAACCAAATATTAGGAATGTGGTATTTTTGGTATTTCCCTTTTTAAAACATTGTTATATTGATAGATTTTGTATTTCAAAATTTTATTTGTTTGTTTAATAATTTGATGTTTTTTTGTTTTATTTTCAATATTTTCTCCATGTATCTTCTTTTCTCTTTCAATTTTATCAGGTTAACTATATTGACAACTATTATTTTATTTTGATATATTCAATTTCTGTATGTTTGATATAATCTATGATTCATTTAAAAATATTTCATGTTATTTCTTCAAAAATTTAGCATAGATATCAACTAATTTTAGATAGTATTTTCCTTTTCTAATTTATTTTTACATTGATTTTTTTCTTTTTGATAAATATGATTATTTTAAAGTTGTGCATTCCTTAAGACATGTTTAAAAAAAACTATTAGCTAAACATTTTCATGTTTCTTTTTCAAAGAGCTTCCATATCAAGTTAAATTTTTTATTGATGTTTTTTATTTGTTATTTTTTCTAATTTAGTTTGGGAGTATGATTCTCATGTAATCTATCGTAAAATAAAACTTTTTAACATTGTTTTGTTGTTTTGTTGGACCCTTTTGAAGTTAGTTTCGATAAGTTAGTATATATATCTATTAATTTTGTTAGATATTTTTTTAGCAAAAAAAACTTTTAGATATTTTTATTTTTATTTCTTTGGTAGCTTATTTTGAGAAATTGTTTAAAATATCATTAATTAGATACTACTTTTAAAGATGATTCTGTCGTTTGCTTGAGTTGTTGCATAGAAGTTGGTGAGACTGTATAAGGAGTTTGGTTTCAGGCACGTGAGTAACAGTTGCCTTTCAAGACATGGACAATGTTTGGGGTGGAAACTACTTTAGTTGTTAATGTGTTTATTATTTAGAGAAGGGATGAAAGAGAGAAGTTGCATATATGTTTGTTGTTGCTGATATTATTAGAGCAAGTTGAGTAAACCATTTTTGTTTGATTCTGCACTTTCCATTAATAGATGACTCCCAAATCCAGTTTTTCATTGCATTAGTCTGATTTGACACCATTGAAAAAAATTGTTTGCCTCTTGATCTCACCTAAAAAAAATCCACAAAACCTTACTTGAGTGGTCATCTCCTTTGGCATCTTCGTACGAGTGCGGATACTGTAAGCATATAATAAAACATCAAAACAACTATAACATTACATATCATTAGCAACATGAGACAAACTACTTTAAACACTTTAAAATTAACCTGCGATTTATAATTCACAATGCATGTTATCGTAAGAGCCAGCTCATTGTTCTTAAAGGTAAAATAAAATGCAACTTTATTTCAGAATAAAATATCTTGTTATAGTGTTTTTGATTATCAAAAGTTATGTCATAAGAGATCTTACCATCTGGGGCTTGTGGTAGAAGAAAATCATGCAAGTAACTACCACCCATTTGCTTGACATTCGTGCTTCTTGTCTGTAAGGCATCGTCAATCTCGTAATAATCAACGAAAGCTGTCTCTTGTGTTTCCAGAGAAACCTAAATCCTCGATTTCTAAATTTACTAAACTATACCTTCAGGTCATCATTTGAGGCACTCAGGCTTGTTCTGCCCACTCAGAGACTCTTGCAAGGTTTTGCCTGAAAAAAAAAAACAAAATTCCATCAGAAAGTGTCACGATAATATCATTACCAAGAATAGAGTCATGATAACATATCAAGCATCTAAAGGAATTTAAATACATACCAAAAATCATTTCAAAAACATTCTCACTAATTCATATCAATTGCAATTAAGGGGAACAAATTTATTGGTTTGAGAATATGAGGCTGTACCTTATCGTCAAGGAAGAGCAGCTCAACGCCAATGAGCGTCCCAAATTTCACTGGAAACTGCCGATGGAACCATGACGATTGACTTTGAAGCCATAAAATCTGGAATCTTTTTTGCTGGCCTATGGAGTAGTGCAAGATCGAAAACCCGAGGAATATATATATATATAATAGAGCTGGGGAAATCGAAGGGGCATCTGACATTGGAATGTTTTATTATTAAATAAGGCTTTCAGGAATCTAAGTGGTCGTTACGGAGCTGCTGAACGGTTGTCTTTAGGGTTTTTGGATTATTTTTAGGGTTTTTGGATTGTCTTTAGGAGTTATACCGGGAACGTTAGAGAAGGGAATGGATACAGATTTCATGGGGTTAGATGATGACATGTATATTTTGCTGATGTGGCATTTTTATTGGATATAAATATTTTGGTTGATGTGGTATAGTCTATGAGTCAGTAGAGATTTTATTTTGTTTGAAAATGTTCAGCATAAGTGGAATAAGTTAGAAAAATAAAAATTTAGCTGCGAGTAAAATAAACATCTTCGCGTAATGGCAACAAACTACAAGATGTATTACTTTTCTTACCGCCAAAAAAATAAACACAAGAGACAGACTTCAAATTTGCAAATACACACAAAAAGCATGAAACAAGTACGCATGTTCTTAGTATTTTAAAAAGCCTTATTACAATTTAACTCTATAGCTTCTACGGTTCTCTGGATCCATTCGATTAAAGGTCGTATCTTTCACAAATTTTGCTATATGTGTTTTTTATATTTCGCTTTTTGATTTTTCAAATTCAGTTCAGTTCAATTAGATTGCAAATTGCATCACTTGATCATATTATGTTTCTCTGTTTCTTAGGGAACATTGGACTATGGTTAAGAAAGCCCAATATATTCGTGCATCAATATTTGAGACCACTAAGTTAACATTAGCATCAATATTTGAGACCATTTGGAATAAGTTTACGTAGATATTAGAGAAAACTAACCTCAGAGTACACCTCATGAAACACAACGTATTAATGAAACACCTGATGAGTATTGTAGTTGTAATATTCATCATATTCATTATCACATTACAACTTACAAAAACCATACAAACCAAAAAAAAAAAGCACCATACGAACCAAACCAAACACAGACGACAGCAACAAGATAGAAAAATTGATCTGACCGGTACCTAAATTTTCAGACATCAAAAACATTTTCAGTTGTCATAAGTACGACATTCATCAGTCTCAGGATTATCACTGCAATATTCTTCCAGAGGATCGGATCCACCAGCTTTCTTCTTGTCCCTAGCGTGACTCGCCGCGGCGCTCAGCTCCTCCACCTCGTCCCACGCCGCAACACACTCTCCGCTCACAGGATCGTCAGCGCAAGTCTCCTTCGCTTCCTGAATACTCTTCTCCACCTTATCCGATATCCCTCCTTCCGATGTCGCCTTCACCGACATAACCATCCGGTTCATCGAACCGAATTTCCACGGGTAATTCAAACGGACCGGGGCGTATACACGAGCCGCTGGTCGAATAACCAGTCGTGGAGTCGCGACGTTGATACCTGTTGCGGCTACGGTTGTCATCTTTGGAGAGTTTTGATGGAGGAGAGAATTTTTTTTTGATGCAAGGAGGAGGAGAAGAAGATAAATACAACTTCCTGATTTTGAACTCTGTGATCACGATTTTCTTATCTCCTAGCAACCGAGCGTATTGCGCCACGTGTATTCAGATGTTTATTCCACAAAACTTTATTTTTTAGATATTAATTTTTATATTTTACAAAACTCTCAGCCGTAAAGACATTTTTTATTTTCAGATATCTATTCTGGTTATGCTTTTTCTCAGTCTCTTGAAGAAACAGGGGACAACGCAATGGCAAATGCAACACAAGCTATATTTATTCTGGTTCGAAATAATAACAATCAGGAGTTGGAAACATTGTCAAGTGCAGTACTTCCATGAATAAGTCGTTCCATAATAAACAAAACAAAACAAAATAAGAAAGCTTTGTCTGAATCGACCATCACATTTAAATCAGTTTATGATCTACCAAATCTCATTCTAAGATTTGTTTATTTCTCGAAAAATCCAAACTCATCTCAGAGTTATTTATAAACAGAAACTTTAAAAAAAAAAAATTGAATTTTTCCATGAAGATGAGTCTTTGAGCAGCTTTTATTACTCTTGGGCGGCAATAACACTGATCTCACCTCTCTCAAGCAAGTCATAGAAAGCTCTGGTTTTCCTCTGTTCATTCCAATGGTGCATCTTCCAAAGACCACCAGCAGCTAAACCGAGTGCCATACCGATGATTAACTCCTTTACAACGCTAGGCCCTTTCAATGTGGCATGTGCAACCCTGTGTCCTGCCATCTCTTTGATTTCCTACAATTTTCTACAATTTACAATACGAACCCAAAGATCAAACAAGAATCAGTACTTCCTACAATTTTCAACAACAACCAACTCGCATATAAAAAAAATGGATATTAAGATGGATCAAACAATAAATGTACTATTGACTATATATACAAACATACTATAACACCACGAATCAAACATGAAAAGTATACAATCATCACCAAAAAGCTAGAAATATAATGCATGACCAATTCATATAAAACAAAGGTAGACTCTCATTTTTATCACAAGTTCACAACAGTTCTTTCTTAATGGACATATCAATGATGAACACTTGGATCAATAGACAATAGCCTATGGATCTTACTTCTTGAGGCAATCGGTGATTAGCTAATCAAAGACTTTGTTTCAATATCAATGAAGCGATCCTAAATTACATCTTTGAAGCACATCGGTTAGGAATCGATATCCGAATCAACTAATTAAGAAATCTCATCAGTACTTGTTCTAGAAGAAGGATCGGCATAAAACAAGAAATCAAAAGCAATAAACAGAAAGATGGATTTGGGGATTTACCAAGTCGGATGTAGTGCGGAGAAGGAGGAGACGAACAACGCGAACAAATAAATGAAGAGAGGAAGCTGAATGAACTGACAATTAAAAAGGTCTACTCTACTCTAGTGGATATTATAATATTTTCCCACCCGACTCACTGGCCTCACTTCTTAGCCCGGTCTATTTATTACTATTAACTTTGAGTTTTTCGTTTTCCCTTGAGGCCTAAACAAGGGGTTAGTAACAAGTTTGGTCGGCCTAACCTAACTGATAGACAGACACTAACATTCTATGTCTGCCTAAGGTTCTATTTATTAGCTTATTTATTCTTTGGAATGGCCAAATAGTCTTATCTAATAACAACATCAGCAATTTGGAATTTTAAGCTTCAATGCAATAGCCAAATGATGTCATCTAACATCGGAAATGTTTATCAAAACCACATTATATTGTTGGGTACTGGTGCAGTTCCGTTCTTATCCAGAATCAATCAGGTATCTAGATTGGAAAAACGAACTTACATCTGCATTACCAGTAGATCACTTCAACTTATTTGTCATTTTTACTTTATTAATATAATATATCTTATTTTTATTTAAAATGTTCAAAAATAAAATTGGGTTTATCCGAACCGGTTATCAATCCGGATGCGAACAAGTCTATTGGATCCTATACATGATCCCAGCCCTATTGCTGGTGCTAATGGTTTTTTTTTTAATGATTCTATCGAAATGTGATGTAAAACCTCTGTTTATCAAATTTCATCCCAGTAATGAATTTGTTAACATCTTTCTCATTACAAATATCAACTTGAACCTTCGTATATTAGGTGTAAGAACTTGGATCCAAAACACACAAAAAAATGCATTCCCCACTTGTGACCCTATAACCAATTGTTACTTATTACACTTTAGTGTCACCTTCATCGTCCCACAGCTCACGGCCAAAGCCACTCTCTCCACCACCGTCTCTTCTCTCCCGTGTTGACTGGAGATCAACGTGCTGTTCACCACCGGTCTCACGATCACCCTACACCACAGAAGCATTACCTCGTGAAGACCACAGAAGAGCACAAGCCTGCTCAAGAAGTTACGTTCACTTCCGATGATTAAACCGTTGGAACTCGTTCCTTCCAGGCCTAAACCGACGGAGAATTGAACAAGGAAGAGCGTGAGCCATGCCATTGTGACATGTGGATAAAAGGGAATCGAGCGGTTGGGATCTGAGGCTGTGATCTTGGTGGTCAGACCAAGAACTAGAGTGTAAACACTTATTGCCGAAACGGCCACGTATAATATGGCCGGATTCGTGTAATGAAGGATAGAGAAGAGGAAAGATGAATCCGTTTGCGGAGGAGATTTGATCAAGGAGAAGAGGAAGGAAGCTGAAGAGAGACGGCTAAGGAGAAGGAAAGAGAGAGGAAGGAGGAGGCTGAGGAGTGTTGTTTGTTACTAGCCGGAAAGGCTTAACCACCAGCTGCTCTGCCTCTCTCTGCCACTTTCCCCCGCCGGCCATACTCATTTTAATCTGAAGTGAAAGAAGATCGAGAAGTTAACAAGAAATAAAGCCAAATTTTTGTGTTATTTGAAGGTTTATGTTTGAAGGAAAGACGAAGGAGTGGGTGCCATGTCTATAGTTTCAAGTTAGGTTTGATGAAAACGAATCATTCATATAAAGATATTAAATATACGTTGATACATCCTTTTTTATTAAAATAGGAGCATTTCTAGATAGTAACCTTATACTCATGTGTTATTAACGAGTATGTCATTTCTTACGTGTCATCATAATAGCTCTCCTCACACCTTTTAATTAAATACCCTCATCTTACTATAATTATTACATTATTTGCCATTGTTATAAACCAACCTTTGTTGCATCATGTTTCTGTTCGTATATTAAACTTAAGCCACGCGGAATGTTCATATATTAGTCAACGTTTTTATTTTTATATGGTATTATTGTCTACACAAAAAAATAAAATGTTTATGGTCCTACTGTCTTCATAAAAAAAGGTTATACAAATAATTTTTTTTTTAAGTCAGAACATATGGTCGGGTTATAAGTCAGAACATATAGTTGTTCAAAAAACTATATATACAAATATATACAAATAATTTTTTTTTGTGACATATAAATAAATAAAATATTAAATAAATTAAAAGAGTAAATATTTGATGATATTATATCGTAAAATACAAATAATTTAATGGTCTTATGTTGGTTTTCTTTGCGACATATATAAATAAATAAAATATTAAATGTAGTTGTTCAAAAAAAAATACAAATAATATACAAATACAAAAGTGTTTCAAAAAAATATACAAATACAAATAATTTTATGGTCCTACATTGTTTTTTTTTTGCGACATATAATTAAATAAATTTTAAATAAATAAAAAAATAAATATTTGATGAGATTATACTCTAAAATGTAAATAATTTTATGGTCTTACGTTGGTTTTCTTTGCAACATATATAAATAAATAAAATCTTAAACAAATAAAATATGTTAATATTTTATGCAATTAAATGTATTCATTTTAAATGAGTTTTGGACAATTCAAATTTGACAATACATTAATTGATATCGGTTTTCTTTGAAACATTGATATCAGTATTCTTTGCAACATTTAAATAAATAAAATCTGAAAAGATTTGATGAGATTATAATTTTTTTTCTTTGCAGCATATAGAAAGTCGTTGATAACTTGATGCAATTCAGTATATGACGTTTTAAATGAGATTTGGACGATTCAAATTTGACAGATACATTAACTATTTTTTTCTTTCTATTGCTGAATTGGCGTGACCATGCGCTATACCTAAGGTAGGTTTCAGGGAAAAAAACTTTTTATTTACAGCTAATTGTGTGATCAAAGTTGATCAAAGTGGTATATATTGTGTTAAGGAAATTTAGGCAACAATTTTGGAGCACAAGTTTTGGTTAATTAATTCGTCAATATTTGTTATTATGAATCATATAGGATTTCATCTTTTAAAATCTAATCTCTTCTCAACTTGTATATAAATAGGTTGCATTGCTATCATTTACTCATCTCAGTCTTATTCCCAAAACTTCATTACAAATTTCATTTCTCAAGCAAAACACTTATGGTGAGGTTCAACACAGTTGCGGATTTGAACCATTTAAGACAATGTAGAGAGTTAGGGTGAATATCATCCGATTGTGGAAGCTATATTCCTGTGCTGGTGGCCTAACCATTGAAATGGTTCTCATTGATTCAAGCGTAAGTCTTCTCTTTTTAAGTTGTTTACGTTTGGGAACTCAAAGCCACTAACCGTGTCTTGAAGAATAAAAACTTATACGATATTGTTTTGTTTTGTACATGGAGAGAAAATTCATGCAAAGTGTGAAGAAAGATTTGGTAAATATATTCGATCCTTTCCTTGCGGAAGGGAAAACATTAACTTTTACCAACTTTTTCAAAATTGTGTTTGAGCCCAATGATATTTCAGAAATCGATGCTTTAAGAATGAAGTAATACAGTTCGTTTAATGCTTTTGTTTAAATAAAAGTGTTTAGTTTCGTAAGCTAATATCTTTTTTTATTGATCTTAATAGGATTACAAACGAAAAGGTTCTGAAGACACTTTTCACAACATTCGTGATTTTTTAGTTTTTAGTTTTTTATTTATAATTTGTTTCTTTCATATTTTATTATTCTATTATATATGTGTCCTTTTATCTTATATTTATAATTTTAATTATGAAAGCAATTTATTTTGCCAATTTTACGTTTTATAGATATACACAATTTCGTTCAATCGTTCATTATATAATATGTAATATTTGTGCCTTTGAATTTTATATTTTAATGCTTATAGATTAAAAGTTAAAATATGTTTCAGCCATTCACTCTGCGCAGGGTGCGGGTGATCACCTAGTAGGCATAATAAGAGAGTACTTGCCCGTTATTTAAATAAATAGAAGAATGATGAGAAATCATTGCCTTTTGTTCTTTCCAATTAATAAGTTTCTCTCTTGTCATCACAAAATGTCAACTACAGATACATATAAGCGAGTTATTCTTGGGTTCACCCCATAGGATGGTTCATCAGCCAATATAATTTCATTATTTCAAATCAATATCTTTTAAAAAAGAAAACAAAATATTATCAATTTATATTATGTTTTTAAAATAAAAAAGTAAAAAAACAAATAGCAGTTACAGAAAAAAAAATTAAAAAAATCTTTTTAACGTCGTCAGCAAAACACTAAACCCTAAATCCTAATCCCTAAACTCTAAATTCTAAACCCTAAACCCTTGGGTAAACTCTAAACCCTTGGGTAAACTCTAAACCCTTGGATAAGCCCTAAACGTTTGGATAAATCCTAAACTCTAAATAAAAACAAACCCTAAAACTATAACCCTAAATCCTAAACTCTAAA
Organism: Brassica oleracea var. oleracea; assembly: GCF_000695525.1. Taxonomy (NCBI): domain Eukaryota; kingdom Viridiplantae; phylum Streptophyta; class Magnoliopsida; order Brassicales; family Brassicaceae; genus Brassica; species Brassica oleracea. Next base: position 15,943,568 of record NC_027750.1, on the reverse strand, counting down.
CCCTTGAGTGTTTTAGTGTTTAGTAATTTTGATTTAGAGTTTAAGATTTATCTTAGAGTTTAAGATTTATCTTAGAGTTTAAGATTTATCTTAGAGTTTAAGATTTATCTTAGAGTTTAAGATTTATCTTAGAGTTTAGGGTTTATCCAAGAGTTTAGGGTTTAGGGTTTAGGATTTAAAGATTAAAGATTACGATTTAGGGTTTAATGTTTTGATGACGACGTTAAATTTTTTTTTTTTTTTGTAATTAGTGCTATTTTTTATTTTTATTTTTTTTACTTTTTAATTTTAAAAATATAATATAATTTGATAATATTTTGTTTTCTTTTTTAAAAGATATCAAATATAAAATATCACAATCCTATTGGTTGATGAACCTATAGGTTCACCCTGAACCTACCCTATAGGGTGAACCCAATAATAAGTCTATCTCAGTGCTACAGGAATAAGTCTATCTCAGTGCTAAGAAAGCTTTAGGCTCTGAGCATGACGGTGACTCAACGTTTATCTGTGCTTAAATATTAGTAATTAGTACTAATTTTTATTTTTATTTATTTTTATATAAATATTTTGTTTTCAATTCTAAATCGCTATATATTGTAATATATATGTGTCTATCAATTTTTAAAACAAAATAAGTTTACGGTATATATTTTTTATTGAATAGATTGTTTCAAATTTTCACATGTATTTGTATCTTCTTCTATATATATATTTTCGGTTTATTATTTCATTATTAAAATCGTAACTATATATATAAAGATTAGTAAAATATTGTTTTATTGTCATATTCAAAGATATTGTAACGTTTCACAAATTTATAAAGTTTTTTAAAAATTAAATTTTTCCCTTCATAGATTTATATTATCGAGTAAATAACTAAACATTTAGTTTTAGTTTAATGTTTAAAATAAACTATATAGTTTAAAATTTGTTTTCATTGGTTTAAGGTAGTAAAGATTAATCATTGTTAGATAATATGATTTTTTTATTTAATTTTTTTTTTAAATAATTTTAAAAGTTAACATCGACAAATATTTAAATAATTAACATATGGAGGTATAGTACTACTACATTAAATTATATCTATTTAATTTATATTATCTATAAATCCAATGAATCATCTATTTTTTAAATCCAATTATTGATAGCCCAATAAAAATTCTGGTAGGCCCAAAATTTAAATGATAAGATTAGAGATTAAATGTAACATGACTTTCTGAAAATAGGTCCATTAGATCTATTTTAAAAAAAATCATACATGAATCAAGGTTGTGACTTCTGTTTTAATATATAAGATGTCTATGCGTTTACCGATTATAACGATATACTAAATATATATAATAAATTAAATATAATGACTAATAAATAATAATATTCATATTATTTTGTTTTCATAACATTTTATATTACAGTATCTTAATTATTATAATTAATAAATGATTTATTAATTATAAATTTTCTATGTTTTTATGCTATGGATGAAAACATAAAGATTTAAAATTTTACTTTTACGTGAAAAGAACTACTAAAATTATAAATTAAAGACAATTCAACCGGTCTATTAAAATGACGGTAAAATATAATTGGTGAAACGATTCGTAATAAAGTTAAAGCTACATCTTCACTATTAAAATATAAATAGATTTTGAAACTAACATTTGTTTTATGTGGAATATCATAAAATATGCCATTGTAAATCTATAAGTTTTGTATTAATTCATTAAATTTATTTTCATAAGTAAATGTTAGACCAGAAAAATATCTTCTCTATTACATTAGAAGTACAATTTGAAACTAACATTTGTTTTATGTGGTATATTACAAAATATGTTATTGAAAGTTTGTAAGTTTTGAAATTAATTCATTAAAGTTATTTTCTTGATTAAATGTTAGACCAGAAAAATTAAAGATATAAATAAATAGAAACTAAAATTAAGTTATTAAGATCTCCCAAATCTTGATTCCAAACAATCTATTTAATAAATTATATAATAAATATTCACTAATCACTTAAAGTTTTCAAATGGCCACGTAATAATAGTCATATAAATCATCTGCTAATGACCTTTTTCATAAACTTAATACTATATGACTAAATTTAATTAACATGTATTGATTTTTTTCACTTACCTTAATTAAAAAATATGACAAAGTCCAATATATGTTAAAATTTATAACCTATGTAATATTTTTATACAATAAATAAATTTATTAACATATGTTAAATTTTTATATCTACAACTATATATTATTATTTTATTTATTTTGAAACTCACAACAATATGTTTTTTTGTCATCAAATGAAAACAGACTCACAACAATATATTGTCTAGAAATAATTATATACAAAATATAATAGTATATAACTAACATTTTTCATGTGTTATTTACAAAGTATGCTACTGGAATTTTTTTTAATTTTAATAATTCATTAAAGATATTAATGACAAATCAATTTTAACTATAAATTTAATGTTTATTTTTAGTTATAACAAAATCTGTTGAGAAAAATCTTACCAAAAATTTCTTAAATTTATTATAAAATTTTCTAAAATAATAGGGCTAAATTATTTAAACAGAACAATGTATTTATTTATGAAATCTCAAAATATACTAAAATGATAGATGTTTAAGTATATTTTTTAAACACAGCATGAAAATCTAAATTATATTAAACAAATACCATTTTTATAGTGTGTCTAAATAAACCTTAAAATGTATTGTATGCAAATTGTAGAAATTAATAACCATAATTTTAAAAATATTTTTTTATTTCATATTATGAATTTACTGTACCTGACTCAACAATATACTAGTATGTAATAGCAATTAGTAACAAAGTAAAATGTATAAAACAAATCATTACATATTGATAATATTGAATAAAAAACCTATAAAATAAGATTATAGAGAGTTATAAAATTTATAATACTAAAAAGTATTTCATATATTTAAAACGCTTTTTATAATATGAAAAAGATATATGTTAAGACATCATATATTTTGAAATAACACAAATCTTCTAAACCAATTATAAAATGGAGAAAAGAAAGTATATAATTATTGAGGCGGAAAATAAAGTAATTGTCACAGTATTGAGGCAAAAAACGGACTCCAGTATTTTTGAGCCAAGTGCCTAGTAGACACCATTTAGCAGCCGCCTAAAACAATATTTTGAACACTATTTGTATATATGTATTATGTATGGGGTCTTATGGGAGAAAGATAATTTTAAGAAAACGGAAGTTATGATCATTAGAGACGTAAACACAGCTAAGAATCACGATGCACTGTAACTACATGACCATGAAGATTGCTTCTAATAATAGAGAGCACATTGTATCATATATTTTATTATTAAAGAACTGAGATAGCCGTTGGAGAATATAATTATATGAGCGGCAATGGTTTGGTAAAAAGTAAATGGACGGCCACAAAAGAAAACTGAACTCTCCGATCAGATAAGTCTGAAGTAAAGTAAAATATACTAAACCATGTCTGTCTGCATGTAATAAAATGAGGAAGCTAAGAACCTCCTCACTGCAACAATGATAACGCTCTAAGTTCTTGTCCTTTTATATCCAGAAAAAAAAAACAATCACTATCTAAACCGGTGGTGGGGTGGGGTCGGTTGCTGGTTCAGAGGTCTGCTCCGGTGGTGGGGTGGGGTCGGTTGCTCGTTCAGAGGTCTGCTGCTGCTGCTGCTGCTGCTGCTGCTCCTGAACCGCCTTGTAGCATTGGAGGCTGCACAGAGGAACCTTAGTCTTTGAATCACGATACCTGTACGGATTGGTGCACGATGGACCCGCGCAGTTTTCTCGCGGTGGAGGATAACTGCAGATACACAAAATGCTTTACATTGTTATCACAAAGGTTTGAACTACTCGTTATGTTTTTATGAAACGTTAGAATACAAAACAGAATCCAAAGAACAAAAGAAGTCGAACTCTAGAGCCTTCCTCCATAACAAAAAAACATTCGAATCATGTATAGGTGTTCACATTGATCAGATCAAATCAGTTATGAAATTAGGGACATTGACTCATGAACTAGTCTGATTTGAGCTTGTGAGAAAGAGCAGAGGAAACACCATACCCGGATGGTTTTGGATCGAACAGGCTAGGCACTTTGTCAATGGGAAATGAAACAGTGGTTCCATTAGGACCCATTATTGTTCTGATGTAGCTTGTAGAGACCCTTTCCTCATGCGCAGCTTTCTCCTGTTATCATCAATTCATAGCATATATGACAACCAAACATTCAGCATCTCAGTTTTACTCAGATATATAACGCATCAACAGCATAGTGGTGCATTTCCCAATACCTGCGCAATTTCATCAAGTCGCTTTTTAATCTTGTCTTCACGCTTCTTCCTGCTCGAATCTTGGCCTAGAATTTTTCTAATGGCCTCAGCCTGTAGACACCAAATCAAGACCATCATCCCTCACATGGATTTCGCAATACATTTTAAATCTGTATATCACGATAGAGAGAGAGAGAGAGAGTAAAACACCAACCTCAGACTCCCTTGCAGCCTTCTCAACCTGCACTTTTCGCCTTTGAGCAGCTTCAGCCTTCTTCACTTGCTGCTCCATCTCTGAAAGATTCTCTCTTTTCCCTATTTTTCAACAGAATTTTTCATCACAATACATTACCAACCTTTATTGCAAAAAAGATGCATACTCGTGAATCTAAAAGCCAAAGAAAAAAGAAGCATACTTCTCGATGTAGGAGGTAATCCATCTGGAAATTCAACTGCGGTTGATTTGCCAGATGCAGAAGCAAGGGCTCGCTGGCGACTAGTCATAGTCGATTCCCTCTTAATCTCGTTGCCAATCTCTATTCCATCAGGCACTGGATCAAGTTCCTCCGCATCCATGTCATCAGAAGCCTTTTCAGATGCAGAACTTCCCCCAATTGTAACCCCAGATGGCTTAACCTTGAGCGTTTCCAAAAATCGGATCTCATTATCAATGTCCTCATCGCTATCAGAAACCTGCTTCTTAAGGGCTCGTTTGCTCTTGCGAACCGAGCCACCTGGTTCCCCTTGTTTTCTCCTCCCTGTCATGGATTCGTCTTTCTCAAGATCAGCCTTCTTATCTAGAGGGGAGTTACAATCTGCTGAACTTTCCTGCCATTAAATGTCAAAAGATAATGAGTTTGTGGTATCTAATCTGTCAAAAAGTGTAGGAAAGATATTAAGACACAATCTAATCTTTTCCGGAATAATAAAGTTGAATGCAAAATACTAAACATTATTCTAATTGTTGTCCCAAAACAGCAAATCACACTAGTTTAAGCTTACTAAACCTAGTCTAGTCCCCCAAACCCGAAAGATTATGGGCCGTAAGGCCCCCCCCCCCCCC
>NC_027750.1:15927327-15938109 GCF_000695525.1 Brassica oleracea var. oleracea | reverse complement strand
AAAAAAAAGAGTAGAATTGACTGAAAAGAGCATGGCATTTACCGCAAAAGATACTCAATGCAAAAAGATGATGATAAATCTCAATGAATGCAAGACAATTCAAACAACTTGAGGTTTGTCAAAGTAGGATAATATTACCTCCAAATGGTTGTTAGTAGTAGCATTCACCGGTTTGGAAGACTTTCGAGGTGAACCATTAGCATGAGCCAGACGACTCACACCACCAATCTTAAGCTTCATTCTCTTCCTTTCACCGAAATCAGTTGCCTCTCTCTGCAGAGAATCATTGTTTCCTGTTTGGGAATCAGGCCTGGATATACAGTGGCTAAGACTAAACTCTTTCCTTCTAGGGTTAGTATCAAATGCGGGTATATCATCACTTGGTATGAAAAGATTGAATCCTTCAGTGCGAGGACGACGAGGAATGAGGCTGCGTTTCTTCCTCACGGTATTCTTCAAAGCATCAAAATGAGAACCACCACCATTATCGCCCATTGTAGAGTATACAGAGAGGCCAAGGTGGGAACACTGAGAAGCATTAGAACAATCAAGTAAATAGAGGGATCACAAAGAGAGAAGCTTTCAAATGATCAGAAGCCCAGATCAAAAACTGAAAACACACACAGAGACGAGAAGTAAACACTCCTAAAGGCGAATCAACACAATATTAGATGAATTGAACCCAATACACAAATGACCGCGTACTGAGAAGCATGACATGCAATGAGATCACAAAGAGAGAAGCTTTGGTTACGAGAATTGAAATCCAACGAGTGTAACACCAGATCAAACTGATAAACACAAGACGAGAGCTAAACATTAATACACGCGAATACGATCTCTAGAGGATCAACACAATATTCGAAGAATTGAACCCAATATCAAATGATCGAATCAAAATCAAACGAAAGGCTGTCCCGTGAAGAGTATGAACACACAGAAATAAACAAACTTGACGACAAACAGATACGATTCATCTCAGGAAACAATCAACCGCAGAGAATACCTAGATCGCCGAATCAGGAGGATAGAGAAGATGACGATGATGATGATGATGATGAAAGGAAGCCCGATAAGTAGGATTTGGAGAAAAGAGGGAGGATTGAATCCAGGGAGAATTAGGGTTAGGGCAAGAGACGGGAGAGGAAGAAGAGAAGGAGAAGTAAAGAGGGGAGAGAGTAATAATCTCCTCATCCTTCACCATTTGTTGTGCTATTTCAACACCCATCCAAAAAAGGGATAAAATGGAAAAATAAAATCTAAAGATCCCTTTTCTATCGGTTACATAAGGGTTTGTTTTTTGCCTTTCCCTCCCCCCCTCTTTCGACAGATGTTGACTCGGTGAGCCGACCCATTTCGTAACTCGACTCTCTCGTTTGTTGTCTCCTTCTTTCTCTCCTCTGCTGCGTTTATTTTGGGGGTTTTTAGACCTCTTGGTGCGCATGTTAAGAAGGTTATTTCCGGTGTGCATGTTAGCCCATCCCGCCTTACTGTCATGTCCCTCACTGTCACGTGTTCTCCTTCCACTTGATGCATTACAAAAGAATAACGAAAAAAAAAAAAACAATTACAAAATAAGATGATGTCTTGTGCATCATGGTTTGGTAATCTAGGACTGGATACAATTACTAGTTATTCATCACATTGGTTTGTTAATCTGGAACTGGATACAATTACTGGCTATCCATCATCTTATACTCGTTATTTGTTTCGCATCCTTGGTTATCTAAGGCTTTTGTTACTTATACGAGGTTCTTTTTTTATTTTATTTTTACTAATCTTATCTGAGGTTCATACGTCCCTTTTATTTGAATCAATTCAGACGTTAAAAAAAAATAATAATAATGCTGCATATATCATGGTTTTGTACCAATCTCGGTATTTTAGTTACTCGTTGTTGTTAAGCCGAGTATCAAATTACATAATTTAGATATTTGTACGTGTAATACAATGTAGTAACAAATATGAAAATAGTTACTCCGCTTAATATTACATGTTAATTGTCAAAAGAAAACATTTTTGTTGTTGCAAGAAGTAAATTATGTTGGTACATCGAGAGATTCATGTTTTTGTTCATTCTTCTTCTTTATAATATACATAAATACTTCGTTTATAATAAATGTCATGTTCTTTCTTAGTAAGTTAATAAAATAAATTTTCATATCCATTTCTAGTAGAATATTATTTATCAAATACTTTTAAATATTCGGAAGTACTTGCAAGTAGCATTTAACGGATTGGAAGAAACAACTTAATTTTGAGCAAGTATTCGAAATAGTAAATACTCATTTTCAACAAGTCAAGTACCAAGTCCAAATTTTCCTTACTCATATAAGGCAAATTAAGTATCAAATATATCAGAAATATGCTTGACTTAGGGTGAAGCCATAAGACTCAAATTAGAGTTGGATCTTCTGAATTTTAAGACTACTTCAAAAGCTTTTCGGCTTTTTATGTAGAAATAGTAATAATAAGCAGTGAAGATTTTTATAGAGTTTATAGAATGTATAAATATTTTTCAAAATTATATTGATGAAAATAGTTTCATAAATATTGGTAGAAAGTCAAAAAAATATTTTTATTTTTTATTTGTTAGCCATCAGTTTAAAGGTTTCTTTCTCTTTAACGTCTTATATTCTATTTTAAATTTATATATCTATTAGTCTATGTCAAACCCTAGTTAACGTGTTAGTATTATTTATAATTTGATAAATTATAATTGACGTAGAAATAAGAATAATTGATGTAAATTTATTTACTTCAATATGTATATTCTTAGAAAATTTTGAAACAGTGAAATTATTATAATTAGGTAAAAAAAGGTCAACCTAGTTGAAAACTTAAATAGTTTACATAATTGCGCTTATCTAGCAAATTAATCAGAAATTATTTTAATGTTGTTTCCAAATATCGATTCTTTACATTTCTTTTTTTTTAATGGCTAAGGAAATTACTAATTTAAATAAAGATTAGAGATATACCTTATTTATACAAAGTTAATTTCTTAGACATTTATAGTTTATATATGAGGTAATTTGAGCATCTGAATATAATATGCTAAATATAGTTTAATTTAGGATTTTATGATTTCTTCCAAACTCCTTGGCACTTGTTCATATGCATTGTAGTATTGGGTTTAATCGTACAGTTTTCAGTTTTATTGGTCAATATTTAGTATCATCTAACTGCATAAGCAAGTCAATGCTATTGTTCTCCTAACCTAAGCTAGTTAATGTTGTTTTTTGGTAATCATGTAACTGCATAGTTGGTGCATTGGTGGTCATATATTAGTTTTCAATATAATTGCTATTTTAAGATAATAGATTTTTATCCATGGTTTTAAATTGCAGGATGATTTTTGGTTCAGTTGTTTCGGTTTAAAAGCAACATAAAAGTTTTGGTTCAAATTTTAAAATTTACATTTATTAGCCTATAAATTATGTGTTTGTATATATTTTTTTTTGTCATCTTTTTGTATATATCTTTTCGGTAATTTTTTTTTCTTTTAGTATAATATAATACAAAAGAGATTGAAGATGATATGCATATTTAATTAGTATTGATATTTTAAAGAAGAGGACTCACTTTTTCATTATTGCAATGTAACAATGTTATGGATTGGCGATTTCAAAATTAAATTGAATATTAAATTTAATTTATCCTTACCTACATTTATATCATAGTCTAAAGAATAATACAGTTATACAATTCATTTTTATCATCATTATGGGGTTTTATATGTAATCCTAAGATAATTTTTTATTAAAACATAATAATTTTATATATGTGAAAATTTTGAATTTTTTATTAATTTTATTTATATTTACAACATTATATATATAAGATATGGTTAGCAAATTTATGACAATTAATAGGCTTAGTATAAAGGTTATTAATTCAGTATTGTTAATGATGGGTTACATATAGATTTACATTTGGATTGCAGCTACGTTTCCTTTTGAGTTTCTAGTTTATTTGTTGATCTGACACAACAAATAAGGTTTTGATTTACCAATGATTTAAAATCATTTAAATTGTGTTTCATGCTTCTACTCTGTTTGTATTTTTGACATGTCAAAGCTAATGATCATTTATACTGATCAAGGAGTATCAAATCTTCAGACACTAAAGATATAAATGAGACGTAAAGTTACTTGTTACCATGCGAATTTTATAACTCAAATATTTAAAAATAACTGAGAAATATAATTGATTCCAAGTGTCATTTCTCAGTTGTATTATTGATATAGATGTTTAGATTTTTGGTGTTAAGTTTTTAACAATTTTTTTTTCTTTTGAATACTAAATATTTTTAGCAGAATATAAATATTTAAATGACTAATGCCCATCTGTCTATTACATTTAATCTATTAAAATAATATTATTTAAAAAATAAATAAATATTAAAAGCTACGGTTTTCGAAAATATTTATACGTATAAGCAGGGGCGGTACTACATGTATGAAGGAGGGGCAACTGCCCCCAGTCAAATTAATAAATTATTCTATAATTACTTAATTTTATATATAATGCGCACATTAAGATTTCAAAATTTTCCCCCACGCGGTTTTTAATTTCCCTCGTGTGTGTATTTTTTTTCATTTTAGTTCCTTAAGTTATTTGTTTAAACTAAAATCTTGATCAAAATTATGTAGTATATATAAAAAAAAAATAGAATGCAAGTTTATAGTAACTCTCGTATTCTTTCTTAGTAAGTAAATAAAATAAACTCATGTATCCATTTATAGTAGTACAGTATCATTAATCAAATAATTTTAGATACTCAGAAATATTGCAAGTAACTCGTAAGTATATTTGTAAGTAGCAAATAATAAATCAGAACAAATAACTCAATTTTAGCAAGTACTCAAAATAGAAAATACTTGTTTTCAACAAGTCAAGTACCAAGCCCAAATTTTTATTTCTAGTACAAGGCTAATTAAGTATCAAATATATCTAAAATACCAAGTGCACGACTCGAATCCAACACTATTAGTGCATAGTGGTTTAGGGTGAAGTCATAAGACTCAAATTAGAGTTGAATCGTTTGGATTTTAAGAATAGTGCAAAAAAAATTCCTCTTTATATATAGAAATAGTTATATTCTTTTGGGTAATATCCTGAATAGTAAGAGTCTAACTTGAAATATACTGTTTAGATTTGATATATATATATATATATATAACTGAAAACCTATAGATTATCTGGTGCTCTTTTCATAACAAGTTTTTTTTCGCTTTTATGACTATTTTAAAACGTTTAGCATAACTCATATTCTTAAGTTCACCAACTCTTTAACTAAAAAGGCTAAACCACAAAGTATATTGATTTTTCCATGTAAATTATAAATGATGGGATACAATTTCTTTTTAGTACATATTTATTATATATCAAAACTTAATTTAATAAAATAAGTACTCGATAAAAAACAATTGGATATATATGGGCAAATTTTAACAAATTTTTATTAAGACAGTATTAGAAGTTAACACTTGGTGATATATATATTTTCATGCATATTGTTTTTTAGATTACCTGATGATATGTTTTGCTTGTGCATAATATTTTTAGACTACTTGATGACATATCCAGGGAATTTTTTTTCAAAAGTTTTGTTAGTAAAGACATTGTAGGAGTGAAAAAACAATTACAAAACAAGATTGATGATATATATATATATATATATATATTTCATGCATATTTTTTTAGATTACTTGATGACTAGGTGTTTTGCCCACGTATGCGGAAATAATTATTTTTTTATCAATGGACATAATCATTTTATAAATATTTATTATTACATATATTATCACAAATGAATATATCTCTCATAGCTATAGTTAATGTTTCTAAACATTATTTACACATTGTTTGAGTTTTATCCGTAAAATAAGTCGAGATTTTTTAACAAAGCAAATATTCTTGAAGTGAACCAACACTTATTGAACACGTTGAAAAGAAACATTATGGGGTTTGTTTGAGTTTGAAAATTTCAAAAGTGATTATGTGGACATGTTATTTTATTATTTTGGACAGTAGAACATTAAACAACTGTGGTGTTAATTTTAATATTATGTGGACACAAATACAAAATATAAATTTTGCAATTTAACCTGATCGAAATTGTAAATAATTCGTCATCATAAAAAAAATATTTATAGAAGAATATATTTCTCGTTTTATATAATAATAATAAACCAAAAAGATAAAAAGATAGGTTGTATAAATATTAATTGAATGAAAAAGAAATTCAATTATATATTATCATTATCTAGAAATAATTTATTATGTTATTATCCAAAATTAATAAAAATAAATAAAGATAAATAATTGATAATAAATATAATTAATTATTCATTAAGAGTATAAATAATATTAACCAGTTTAACTTTTAACGTGAGAGCTCGAATGAAAAAAATGACTTCGCAAATTATTGTATAGATAAATAGATATGTTTTGCTCATGCATAACTTTTTAAGTGTCGCATAGTTTGAGTAGGCTGAGGCACAACTTACTTTTTTTTTTGAAACAAGAAGCACAACTTATAGAGTTGAAAATTACAACAGCATAGTTTGAGTAGGCTGAGGCACAACTTACTTTTTTTTTTGAAACAAGAAGTACAACTTATAGAGTTGAAAATTACAACAAATTTTATGTGGTGCCACCGGGACAACAATGAAAGATATGCAATGGTGTTATGTAGATGATTCATGGAAGGAAAAAGATAAAATTTTCTGGACAAGGATGTTTTCATTCATAAGGAATTCAACTGTCAAAATCATGGGGGTTGATGAATATACGACGAAGCTCGTCTTTATATGTGAAACTTTGATTTAGGCTATCGATTGCATGATGATTAACAAAGNGGGGGGTTCTACAACACCATCTTGGATTTCTGAAACGGTGTCTAGGCCGAATATGCTACTTACAAATTTAAAAAGTGTTCTTATTTTTTTTTTTGGAATATTTTCTTATCTAATAGCGTTAGGATTAGTAAGCAAAGCCTAATGATATAAGTAGTAAAGCCATCTCAGTAATCAAACACATATATGGGCTTTCCATGACCCATTATTTGATCAATCATATATAAACTTCGACAAGTCGGCGAAACTCCTCCGGAGAAATCATATTTATCGCCGGGAAACAAACACGAAGCCCTAAAATCGCTTAGGGTGAAAAATCAAAGTCATGTCTATTATTCGGAACTCTACGAGGTTTCGCGGCGGAGACAACTCAGAAGATGCCGATGTAGATAACATTGATTTTATAGAAAACGAAGAGGATGAAGAAGACGTTGACAACGGTGGTGAGGAGGAGGACGAGATCGATCCACTAGACGCATTCATGGAGGGAATCCACGAGGAGGTGAAGGCTGCTCCACCTCCTAAGCCAAAGGAGAAAGTGGAGAGGTACAAGGACGACGAAGACGACGATCATGTCGTGAGTTTCCTCAAGGCGAAGAAGGATTTGGGGCTCACGCTAGCTGCGGACGCGCTTAACGCAGGTTACAACTCCGACGAGGAGGTGTATGCTGCAGCTAAGGCAGTAGATGCTGGGATGCTGGAGTACGATTCCGATGATAATCCGATTGTTGTGGATAAAAGGAAGATCGAACCGATTCAAGCGCTTGATCATAGTTCAATTGATTACGAACCGATCAATAAGGACTTCTACGAGGAGGTTGAATCAATAGCCAGTAAGTCTTACTTGCTTTACTATTATCCAATTCCAAATTGAGTTTCTTTGTGTGTTAGATTGACTCGTCTTTGTCCAGGTATGAGTGAACAAGAAGCTTTGGATTATCGTAAGAGTTTGGGGATTCGTGTGTCCGGATTTGATGTTCCTAGGGCAGTAAAGACCTTTGAGGATTGTGGGTTTTCCTCACAGATCATGAGTGCTATCAAGAAACAAGCTTATGAAAAACCCACTACCATCCAGTGTCAAGCCTTACCGATTGTGCTCTCTGGTCGAGATGTTATTGGCATAGCCAAAACTGGTTCAGGGAAGACCGCAGCTTTTGTTCTTCCCATGATTGTTCATATCATGGACCAGCCGGAGCTTCAGAGAGAAGAAGGTCCTATTGGTGTCATATGTGCCCCAACCAGAGAGCTGGCGCATCAGATATTCTTGGAAGCTAAGAAATTCTCGAAAGCGTATGGCCTACGAGTCTCAGCTGTGTATGGTGGAATGGGGAAACACGAACAGTTGAAAGAACTCAAGGCGGGATGCGAGATAGTTGTTGCTACTCCTGGAAGGTTAATAGATATGCTTAAGATGAAGGCTTTGACAATGATGAGAGCCTCGTATTTGGTTCTTGACGAGGCTGATCGTATGTTTGACCTCGGTTTTGAGCCGCAAGTGAGGTCTATCGTTGGCCAGATTCGTCCAGATCGCCAGACTTTACTCTTTTCAGCCACTATGCCTTGGAAAGTTGAAAAGTTAGCTAGGGAGATCCTTTCGGATCCTATTAGAGTCACTGTTGGTGAAGCTGGGATGGCCAATGAGGATATTACACAGGTTGTCAATGTGATACCATCAGATGCTGACAAACTCCCTTGGCTACTTGAGAAGCTACCTGGAATGATTGATGAAGGTGATGTATTGGTTTTCGCGTCTAAAAAAGCCACGGTTGATGAGATCGAAGCGCAGCTGACTCTGAACGGTTTTAAAGTTGCTGCCCTTCACGGTGATAAAGACCAAGCATCACGAATGGAAACGTTGCAGAAGTTCAAATCTGGAATCTACCATGTCCTAGTTGCCACCGATGTTGCTGCCCGAGGGCTCGACATCAAATCGCTCAAGATAGTGGTTAACTACGACACTGCTAAAGACATGGACATGCATGTACATCGTATTGGTAGAACAGGTCGTGCTGGTGACAAAGATGGGGTTGCCTACACACTTGTTACGCAGAGAGAGGCTAGATTTGCTGGTGAATTGATTAACATTCTGGTTGCTGCTGGTCAGAATGTGCCTCCAGAACTCATGGATCTCGCCATGAAGGTAATATTAACAGCTCCTTTTCATTGACATCATTCTATTGATATATGCAATAAATATCATTGCTTCTATCTTTCAGCATGCTATTATCGCTCATCTTACTAGCTCCAATATGATTGTTATTTTGTATAAAACGAAAACATGATTGTTGAGTGAAATTTACCTTTGCAAATCAATAGGATGGACGATTCAAGTCCAAGCGTGACGGAAGAAAAGGAGGTAAGCATACTTTAGCTATATTCATTCTTATGCATTCTGCGGACGGAAACCTTTGATTAGATTTGGATCCAAAAGGGAAAAGACTGTGATCAATGTTTTACTTTGTGCATGCGTTTTGTCAAGTGAATTTAGCCAATCCATCCAAAAACATGCGCATGATCTCTAAAACTCTTGTTACATAGGTGGGAAGAAAGGTGGAGGACGAGGTGGTGGAAATAGAGGAGTACGAGGAGTTGATTTCGGTCTTGGTATTGGATTTAACTCAGAATCAAGTGGGACATCGTCTCAAGCTGCACCAAGTAGAAAGGGGGTGATCAGTTCTGTGAGAACCGGAGTAATGGCCCAATTCAAGAATAGCTTTGTAGCTGCTACGCCATCAAGCCAACAAAGCCAAGCTTATCCAAACAAGAGACCAGCCCTTACGGGATTTGTCTCAGGTGGGACCATTGGTGGGAACATGGGTAGGGCTCAAACTCAAACTCAAACTCCCCCAGTAGCAACTAGTCATAACTCCAGTCAAAAGAATCCACAGAGGTTTTTTTCTTTTTTGGTTGCACTGTTTTCTTGTAAGGTTTGATTTATTATCTTTAGTGTTAGGCTGACATTATTTGATTCCTACTGTTGCAGTTCTGAAGATCGGTCAAGAGAGAGGAAAAGGAAATCCGGATGGGATAATTGATTAGCTATATCCCTTCTTGTTTCAGCTCTCGAATATCTTGTAAAGGTCACACACGTATTGTTTAGTAGCTACGAGAGAATTATACAGAAGATAGAAACTTGAAAACTTTGTGTTGCAAATGAGGTGATGAAAAGTATTCAAATTACAAAAGCATTAATACATCAAGATTCACTTTGGAGTTTTTTCTAATACAAAGAAGTAATAAAGCAGGTTTCACATGTCTTGAAGCAAAGTGACGGACATGATCTCGATTGGTGCTTTTGGTTGATAATGCTCATCTATCTCAACCTCCTCGATCTCCTTAACAACGTCTTGTCCCTTCACAACTCGACCAAAGACTGTCAATTTCTCATTGAGGTCTGTGATCTGAGAAGATACAATGAAAAACTCAAATCCTCCTTGCTCGTTTTTAGCTTTAGGGGTCCCCACCATGTATTCTTCGTGTTTTAAACTGCAGCATCAAGACAGAGATGGAAAGAGTTTCCATAATCAGCCAAAAACCAAAAAGCCTCCATATTTTTATTTGCTAACTATGTAACCTGGTATGAAGACTATTCTTTTGGAGAACCCAATCTTTGACAGCATCGAACTGAGCAGAGTGGCCAGCTTGAATGACAGAATGCTTTACAACTCTACTGAATAAGAAACCTTTGAAATACCCATCTTGACTGACAAAACACAACACATACTATATAAGAAGTTGTGTTAAGAAAAAAATGGAAGAAAATACAGTATGAAGTTATTGCTTACGATAAGTTGATGAATTCGTCAACAACGTTGGGAGCAGCATCCTTGAACAGTTCAATGGTCACTGAACCTTTGCCAGTATCCAAGGTCTAGAGTCCAACAGAGGAAAAGATAGATTAAAAACAAAGAGAAGAAAT
>NC_027750.1:15912093-15927247 GCF_000695525.1 Brassica oleracea var. oleracea | reverse complement strand
GGGGATGATAATGAAAACTCACAGCAAACCATGGGAGATTAGTATTCTTCTTCACTCCAGGGAAGGCTGGATCCTACACAAGAACAAGACAATCATTTGACAAAGGGGTATGTATAACTATAGACAGAGAGAATAATAGTACCTGAAGAAGTGATCTACCATTGTGCGTTGGGATCTCGGATCTGTAAGCCCACAACAAGTCATTTTCACATCTTAGAATAATTTCTCTAAAGATAGAATCAATCTGAATCTCAAAGGAACCTGAGGGTCCAACGTTTGTAGGCGGAGAAGAGGACGAAGACGACCAAAAGCACGGCCAAGGTGTAAATCACGATGCTGGTTATGCTAATAGGAGCAGGTCCTTTCTTCTTCTTGCTTTGCTGCAATAGAGCTTGAGGCTTGATCTTCGCCATTAGCTTTTAGATCCTAACCACCTTGGAGAAGACAAATCATGAGATCAATCAAATAGGAAGTATCAGATTCGAAAATCGGTTAGCTTCTGCAGGGAATAATATAATAATCTCTATGAGATCCATAAATCTCCGATCTAGACAGGACCGAGAAACTTAACTCGACTAAACACTTACCACCTTCTCTTCTTCTTCTGGAGAATTCAGGAGTAAAGTTGATGTTTGTTTCTGCAAAGAGAGAGTGGCTTCTTCTTTCTTTGGTCTGCAAATCTATTTGGGCCTTTTAAAGAGAACGTAATTATTGACGATGATGAACCCTCTCTTTCGCCCAGAGGCACTTTGAATTGAAAAATGGATTTTTAGTTTTTGGTTCGGATCAGGTGAAATTATAGGTTTTATTTACCAAATAAACTCCAACTTTTAGTTAACTTTCAGTTGTCGACTTTTTCTTGCTATCGTAAATATTTTTTTAAACATATTGTGTAATTAAAACCAACCAAGATATGTGTGGTGGGTTTATATCAAATGACCAAGAAAGCGTTTTTCTTTTATTAAAAAGGTGTGGTGGACATCACTAGAGTGTCTTGTTGCTCAGAAACAAATGCGCGAGACTATAAGCTGCAGAGGTTTCGAACCAACTTTCATAACACCTTTTCAATTGGATTCCAGCAAATATGTACCAAATGTTCAGAGTCTTGAAGAAATCAACTTCTTTTTACCTCAGGACTACTCTTTTTTTCATTCTCCTTTCCAAAATACTTGTCTGGTGACTTGTCCTGTATTGAAATAGCAGGATAATATAAGAAGATCTTGTGAGATGTAATATTAGCTTCCTTTTAGTAAAGAGACTCAACTGTTATGAACAGGTTGATTCAGCAGCCACTCTTGTTACCGGATATACGGAAATGTTCTCCTCATCCTGAAACAAACACATCACATTGCAAGATTGGAGTCTACTCTTCTTGTAAGAAGATACTAACTTTTTTTAAAAAAAATTTATGGAAGTCCAAGTGTGTCAAGAAATGATATATCTAACCGCTGTGGATAAGGATTGTTGTTGGAGTAGAGTAGACCCATCTTGCTGGGTGTTTTTGATTGCATCTTGGCTCTTGGCAATATTTTGATCTTGTAGCCTTATTTGCTCGTCGAACCATCTCTCAAACATGGAGTACTCCTCTGGTTTCTCCCACTGTGTGTTCATTCATATAATCAGACATTGCTTCAGTGGAGTGCACAATGAGAGAGGGGGAGAAAAAGTACTACCGTGCTTTCAAAAGTGACACAATGGAAATAATACTTGTTCCCATCAGGACAAGTGTGTTCACTCCAGTCACATTCTTCTGTATTTTGATCTTCATGAATGGCATTTGAACGACTAGAAATCTTCTGACCATCGCTTCTAGTCTACACAAAAAGTAGTAACAGATATGAAGACCAAGCAGATGTGTGTATAAGAGATTTATGAAAACCTATACCCTCTATATAAGCTCATGGTCCAGAGTTCAATATCTGTCTACCATTAACAGATCCTAGTACAAAAGGAGTACGTACCTCCACGCTGGCAGTCTGATGCTTCTCAAAATCTTGATGCATCGGTGTTTGAAACGCGGATACTGCTTGAGCATTTTGCTGCGGGAAGTGATTAGGCTGTGAAGCGAAATCAACAACTCTTGGGGCTGCAGGTTCTTTGTTTCCCCACTGGGGATATGGTTGTGGGTGCCAATTTGGATCGAATTGTTGCATTGCAGGCGAAGCATTAAAGTTAGACCTGACGACACAGAACAATTGAAATAATGTTGAGATGATGGAGTAATATATCAGGTATCAGGATTGTATTATTGCTGCTGCAAAAGTTTTGAAAGCAAATCCTTCAAGAACCATAACTAAGTGACAAAACCATATGTAAAGTGTAAATACCAAGAAGATGAGTTTACAATTCAATATAAAATTAGGCAAATCCTCAAATAAATAACGTAGAAAAGAAAATAGGGAACAGTAGAACCTTGGTTCCCCTAGACGAGGTCTTTTAGGGTCTGCAAATCTAACAATCAGAGGCTGATCAGAACCCTAAAAGGAAAGACAAAGGAAGTGATCAAATAAAGACTGAGGCACTGAGATACAACAAAGAAGAAGTCTGTGAACTACCCTACCCGCATGGTAAATACTCCATTTAACCCTTTGATTGCTGCTAGTGCCATCTCCTTACGAGAAAACTGAACAAATGCAAACCCTGCAGAGAGAAAATAAAATTAGTTAAAAAGCAAGGTTCCATGCAAATCCAAAACATCACATTAAAACAGATGCGTGAAGAAAGAACAAAACTAACAAGATCTTAAAGCTAGTTGCATATAGTTCTCTAGTTTATATAAATGATGTTTCCCAAGTGTTTTGTCCAAAGACGAACAGACATAACAGTTTACTAAGTGCAATTAGCTCCGGTTACTAGTAAGGGCTATACAGGAAGCTTTACAATACAATGTAGGATGTGTGAAGGGCAATGGACATACCACGGCTAACCTTCATGTCGTCGACTGCCATATAAATATCTTCAATGACTCCGAACCTACAAAATACCTGAAAAGAGGACACTTTGTTCACATCAAATGAAGCCAGGCAGAACATATCAAAGTACAAAAATCAAAAGACGTAAAAGGACACTCCAACCATACCTCATGGACGTCCGTTTTTGTTGTTTGTTTGTTAAGGCATCTAACATATAACTTATCAGGAATTTGCACTGTTGAAACACCTGAACTCAAGATGGAAAGAGAATACACAAATGAGAAAAAAAGAAGAGGACAGTTGAAGGCATGAGAAATCAAAATACTAAAACATGATTTTTTTGTTTTTGTTTTTGAAAAGTTCCCATTATGGTCGGCCAATCATTTTGTCTTAGTATAGTTACTTTCGGTTTTCTTAAGAGCATGAAAGAGCAATCTTTACCAATCCGTTCACGTTCAGCGCCGGCATACCTAACCTGAACTGGAGACATTTCCTGAAGTAATGAAATAATAAATAAAAACCTTTTGAAAAGAATCATACATACAAGAGTGAAGAAACGTTTAGAAGCGAAGACCCACCCCAGGAAAGGTATACTGATCTGTTAAAGCTGCAATAGCGGCATTACCCTCTTCTAGCTTTCTGTACTTGACAAAACAGTAAGCTGCAAAAGAGCATTGTTATAACCAAACTGGTAATCAATGAAAGGCAGTAAAAAAAAAGAACATCCTCAAGAAGTCACCTGCTCGTTCACCGCTCATCTTATCTCTGGGTAGGATGATCTCAGTGACATTACCATACTTTTCAAACACCTGACGGACCTGACATAAAGATAAAACACAGACTGTGAAACAGAATCTCAAAGGAAAACAAGTAAGGCAAGGAACTCACATCGTCTTCCTTAGCTGTCTTTGGAAGAGGCGCAACATATAACTTGGCAATACAACCATCAGCAGCAGCACTAGGATCTTCATGAAAAAGAAAAAAGAGTATTTTAATCACAAAAGTTTGCACCTTTTGGAAAGAATGAAACTTGGAGATGTTACCTGGGGTGGTGGAGGAGGATAGAGAGCGTCTCTTCCTCAAGCTGCTTCCGCCGCCGCAAGGACTAAACTCACCACTCGGTGGAAGCGGCGGAGCGTCAACGATCATATTGGGTTGCTGTTGATTATCAAAATGCGGCTGATTGAAACGCTGATCTCTATTGTCGTTTTGTGGGTATTGGTGGAATCCAACGGCGGAGACATGGTGGTGCGACGGATGAATCTGATGAGGGTTGTAGTTGTTGTTGTTGTTATGATAATAGGGAACTTGTGTTGGTGGAGGACCAGGTCCAGGGAAGGCGTTTGCGACGCGTCTTTCCATCCAAAAACACCTCTGCTTGACTCGATTAGTGTAATCGGGAAATATCTCCGGCGCCGGTTGAGTGAGAAAGAGAGAGAGAGAGTCGTAGGTTTTGATATGGTTCGGTTAAATTAAATCTTACTAGTGCATAAACGACATCGTTCCAAGCCTTTAATTATTACGAGTAGACGACCTCTAGCATAAATTAGTGCTAAGTTATCCTAATGATTGATTACTCGGAGTTATCATAAACTTTATTTACCAAGTGATCGATTTAAATGTATTCACCGTAAATTTTTTTTTTTTTTTTAAATGATAACATGATGTATTCAAAAATATGATATGGATCATACTAAATTATGATATGACTTATACAGTTATGACAAAAAGTTCAACTCTAAAATTTCAAAATAAGATATTAATTATATAGTCATTATCAAAATTAAAAAGCATACACAAAATACTGTAACTATTAAATGAAATTTATCATAAATTTATACTTTGAAAAATTCACTAAAAAGAAAGTAAATATATTCACTATTTTATTACTATTTATATATATTTTCAATGTTTATAATGATAATTTATCCAAACATGGTAAACTTGTAAAAAAGTATTCATTATTAAATTTATATTTTCATAATTAAAATTTTCTATCTTTTAGTATTTATAATATTTTAATTCTGCATATAATATTTTAGTATGTGCTTCATACTTCCAAAAGTTAATCTACTTCAACAAAAGATATTTCAAAGAATATTTATATTTTTTTAATCTCATTATTATGTTATTGCTAACTCTGAAAACCATCCCCACTTTAGAGCATCAGCAATGGGTAAGACTCTTTCCATAATTTTTTATTATTTAATAACAATATAAATTAAGTAAATAGATAAATTTTAAATAAAAAAATTCTAATCACTCACTGGATGACAAGTGGAGATCTCTCTTCTTTTACCCTCTTCTCTTCTTCTCTTTCATCATTTTCTTATTTTTTTTAATTTATTCGATGAGAAGTTGTGGGAAAGATCCCACTGCGGATGTCTTAGATTATAGGCTGCAACCCGCTTGCATCAATATCTGGTCTAATAAATTAGGGAGAATCATTTAAAATTAAAATTGACATGGAATTTCTGGCCGGTTTTCCGTCTTTATCAAAATTGGCCTGGTAAGTCTGAAATTGAAAGAGTAACAGCTCACTTCCCACGATGAGATTGGATCAGAAGAAGAAAAGTCTGATAAAAGTGGTTTCTTTCTTCGATCATCAAATCTATTTGGGCCTTTTAAAGGGAAGGTGATCATTGACGATGATGAACCATGTCTTTCGTTCAGAGGCACTTGAATTGAAATGAATTTTAGTTTTTGGTTCGGATCAGGTGGAATTATAAGTTTTATTCACCGAATAAACTCAACTTTTAGTTAAACTAGGGGCATAGCTCAGCGCAAGAACGGGACCGGGTACGTTATTGATGCTTTGTGTAGTCTTATGTATGGCATTTTGTTTTTTTTTTTAACTTTTGTTTTTCCGTGTTGTATATAATATATATTATAATAGTTTAACTAGGTTGATATGAGAATAACCGGTGATTTCTTATGTGTTGATATTTCATATCTTATGTGTGGACGTCTAAAACAGTTTCCGATTTATCTTCATGAATTTGACATCTAGCAATATTTTTTCCATGAATATGCCGAACAGAGACCCACATGTCCGATGAGATTCAACATCTGATACGCTGACTAATTGTCATTCTCATTGGCTATCCAGTAAATCCGCAAGCTGTGCAAATATAAGAAAATAATTATTTACCACTGTTTAGAAACCCCAAACAATAGTGAAACCTTTTATTAGACATAGATCAAGAGAATATACATAACCCTATAAATATGGTCAAGGCGAGATCTTTTAATAGAAATAAAAAATGAATCTCCATGAGCTCCTCTCAGGTCTATACGAACTCTCTTAGTCCGTCCAAGAAGTTTTGTTTCTTTTTCTTTGGTTGTTCTTGTAGTTGTCGGCTGTGTAAACGATTTTGTTCATCTCCTCTTTGAAACTACCAATGAGTTCTAATTCGGATTTGAAGTCTGGGAAATTAGTGAATCCCTCCATGGCGTACATGTCTTAGTTGACAACTTCGGAAAGTAGAACAAACAACAAAGAAAAGTTATATTAATCAAGTTTTCAGTAGAACTATGAAATTCTATCAATTTAAAGAGTTTCAATGATACGCGACACAGAATAGAGCGGTTTAGAGTGTAATGGTTTATCCTCAGAGGTGAGAGTTAAGCGACGAAGTGGGAGAACCCTAGGTCCTAGCTTAGAGACGGTGAAAAATATTAGAAGGTTAGGAGACTTTTTTTGGGTTTGTCTGACGCATCAGCCTTACCTTTTAAGCTTTATGTAGAAATTGGGTGCGATAGGCCGCGAGTTAATTAAAATGACCCAACAACCATTAATTCATTACACAGCCCTGTTCGAAAACTCACCGCTGAGGACCGTTAAATCGCCAGAAAACGTAACTCGGGCACCAAAGGTGACGATTTAGACTGATTCGGTCCGAAAATCGGGATTCTTAAAAAAAATTAAGTTTTTTCTCGTTTCATCCTATAATCGAGTAGTATATATAAAGATTCATGATGTTTTCATGAAAATGACAAAAAAATGAAGAAATTGATGTATTACTCGAGAAAAATTATGAGCCGTCGGAGTCAATATTGCAGAACACCTAAAAGTCTAAAGAGGAAGACGACTTGTAAAAGTCAAAATTGCCTTTAATTAAACTTAATCATAAAAACATGCAAAACACCCATAGTTTCTATTCGAACTCGGGTTGTTTGCCTTTTTAAAGATGTGTAAACTGTTGCATTAAGTGATATTTATTGTAAGTTTTTACGAATAGGTAATATATTAAAACAAAAACATAAAGATGAGTCCCACCAAAATAAATGAAAAGTTGAGGTGGACACAGAGAGCAAAAACTCAATCATTATAATATAAATTTAGTTGTTGATTTTTTTTTGCTATATTAAATATTTTTAAAATATTGTGTAACTAAATCCAACCAAGATATCTGGTGGATTTATATCAAATGACCAAGAAGGTTTTTTTTTAAATTAAAAAAGGTGTGGTGGACATCACTAGAGTGTCTTGTTGCTGAGAAACAAATGCGAGCCACCTTGTGTGGGATGGATGAAACTGAACACGGATGGGACATCACATGGGAACCTGGGGCCGGCGGCTGCAGGGAGAGCACTCGGCGGCTGCAGGGAGAGCACTGCGAAACAGAGAAGGCGAGTGGTGTGGTGGTTTTGCGATTAATATAAGTAGTTGTACGGCACCATTAGCGGAGTTATGGGGTGTGTACTATGGTGTAGTGGTTGCTTGGGAGAAAGGGGTGAGAAGGCTGGAGGGAGAGGTCGATTCTATGATGGTGATGGAGTTTCTTACGATAGGGATTGAGGATCCTCATCCGCTATCTTTCCTGGTACGCTTGTGCCATGGCTTCTTGACAAGGGACTGGCTGGTCCGATTCGTTCATGTGTATAGGGAAGCAAACCGCTTAGCTGATGGTTTGGCTAACCTTGCATTTTCTCTTCTGTTTGGTTTTCATTGTTTTGTTATGGCACCGATTGAGGTCGCTGTTTTAGTTCATAAGTCCAGCCCACAGAATAGAAAGAATAAACTTTACCAGGTTTACATTTAACGTTTTTTTTTTGTTTTGAGTTCCACAAGAGGTTCTGCAAATCAGTTAATTACGCATCTTAGTCTTAAAGTGATATAGTGTGTTTGTAATGATCATGTTAAGCAAAAAGTTCTGCTAATGTCTAAACAAAAAATTTTCAGATCCAAACTGTAAAACGGCTGCACAACGAGTGGATAGAGAATACATATCGATGGGTCACTGGATTTCTGAAAATATTTGAAGAAGGTTTCATAAGAAGGTAAGTCAAATTGTGAAGACACTTTCAACTAACAACACATTTACAAGTTTATACTAATGTTCTGCCCAAGCTTTGATTCTAAATAACAAAGACCTTAAACGTTAACAGGGGACTGCAATCAGAGGGGGTATTCAAGAGAGGTGAATCAGAAAATTCCCAGAAACAAACTGGAGAATGGTGAGTATGACGACGCAGACGATCAATTCTATGAAGAATATTTTGACCATGACTTGGGCAGGGATGAGTATAAAGATGAACGACACTATGCAAGGGTAAAGATGTTGAAGAAGAGGAAGAGAAAACTGTTAAGACGGATGCAAAAGACAACAAAATCATTTCACTCATGACATGGTTACTAAAATCCCTTACTCTCTTACTCTATCTCTCTTTATCTAAGTAGAATGCATCTACTTGGCATATAATATCAAATGTTAGAAAGGAATCAAGTGTTTCTTTCTTAATTTCGATGAGAAGATCATATATGGTGTCTTGACCATGATCTCTTGCTTGACAGGAAAGGAAGTGAAAAAAGCATTGTGCATGATAACGATGATGCAGTAAGTCGAGAAAATCACAAGGTCTTGAAGAACAAAATAGAAGGTCAACCTCTATTCATATGTCACGGTTAGATCAAGTGGGGATGAACTAGACGCCATGGCTGAGTCATTGCCCAGGGTTAACTAGAAGGGTGGTCGGGTCAGTTACATGATCAAGCCAAGGTTCATGAGCTTCAAGCCATGTTTGCAGGGGAAGCAACATATATAACCCACTACTCTACAATTCTTGGTGCTTAGTTTAGTTGTTTCAAGGAAGCCAATAGGCTTCTCAAGCATTAAAAAGTGATCCTTGAGTGTTTGTTTTAAGATATGTATTTTTGGTCAATGTGTTTAGAGAAGCTTAATCAGTTTTGTAAGATTTTTTTTGTTAAGAAAGAATAAACTTCTATTATATGTCACGATTTTTTCTGGAGTAGGAAGCATATAAGAGAAGTGTAGAACAGTTGGTGAAGCAATAGAATGGGTTTAGGTCTACAAGAGGAGGAGATTCGCATATGGGCTGCTCGGGTTGTAAAATTTCCAGTGGAGGAGGAATGTGAGGTTTTGGATACATGAGCAACACAGAGGTAAGAACTAAGACAGCATTTGCTCTTGATGATTGAAACAACGTGATGTGTTACTAATGCAATTGTATTGTTGCAGGAATTGGTTATAGCTTGGAGACTTGACATATATATATATATATATACATATATATATATATATCTACATTTATAGACATGTGAATATTGTGGAGTGACTTTTCTACATAAATTTATTAGATTCCTATAATTTTCACATTGAGCTTCTGTGCTTTTTGTTTAGTCTTTGTCCCAATTAGTAATTTGTTATCAGTCCTTTTTTTCTTTGCTGTAAAGTGACAAAGACAATATGGAACCAAAACAAGAAAGAAAGAGATTCGTGTCCCTTTTAAATATATAAACACTTTGTAATTTCAATTTGGGTAGAGAAAATAGAAAGTTGTTTGAGGGAACATATTAAAATTGAATAACTAAAGTTGGTTTTTGCCGTCTTTAAATTCAATCTTATTTTAAGGTTTTTCCAATATGTTCTTCTCCGATGCCAAAACATCAAATCTAAAATTTAAAATTATATTTACATTACAGATTTTAATACTGATCAAAACTAAATAAAACTTTGATTGGTTATCTATGTAATGTTAGAAATGCATTTAAAATGTATGTTGTCTATTAACAAAATTAGTAAAATGTAAAAAAAATGCAAGTCTACTTTTTCGCTGACAAAAATATAACAAAAAACTTAAATAAGTTTTCAAAGAGTTGAGAAGCTTAGAGAATACTTTCTAAACATACATAAATAAATTGATTTTTTTTTAATAAGAGCATTCTGCTAAACATAATTATGCCCCACATTTTATCTCACAATGGAGTTTTAACTTAATATTTCACATGATTAAAAGGGTCGTTGCTCACAACAACCACAAATTCAATTCAAACATGATAACATCTAAATCATTGTTCTAAAAGGGTCATTGCTCACAACAATCAAACAAGTATCCATTTTTGTAAAAATAAAAATATACAAAATACACCATAAAAAATTCAAACATCAAAAACAATTGTTAAACATGAATTAGCCTAACTGAATGACAATGTACCCAAACCACGGGCTACCTTAAATGCCACATCTAATTCTTAATGTATAATTAAAACATAGATTACTTAACAAAATAAATCATCTTAACACTTTTAACCAGAAAAAAATCATATTTTAAAAAAAGTAATATTATTTTAGAAAATCATATCTAAATTTTCCAGATAGCATGATTTATTTAGTATTCAAATACAATAATATGTACAAAATTTAATTAAAATGTATATTTTTAATTAATAAAAAAATATTAATAATTTGTTCTAACTATTTAAATTATTTTTTAATTTTGATCCCGCCGGTAGAGCGGGTCGACCCTAGTATATATATATATAAATAAAGTGGACTTGGGTCTCTCCGCAATGTGCCACATCATCAGGAAGAGGGGTGCAATTTCTTCCACGTGGCGATATTTTTATGCTGATTTCCGTCGAGCTTCCATGAAAAAGTTTGGGTTACATGTTTTGTTCGGATTAAATCGTTGGGCTTTATTTATTTTTTTTCTGTCAAGGCCCAGCTCATATTGTTTTGCAGGTAGAGGTGGAGAGTCTCCCGACTCTTCACATATCACAGCCTTCGCGTACGTCTTTGTAACGGCTTCAATTATCTTCAGGTTATATTAATCCATCCATTTACTCCTATTCTCTCTAACTAAATCGGCCATAGCATCCTCCTCTGTAATAGACTGCTTCACCTATCAATGTCTCCACTGCTTGGGATGAACAGTCCTACCAAAACCGAAATCCCAAATCCCAAAGGTCTCTCTCTCTCTCTCAAGCATCAAATCCATCAGTGGCAGAATTTGTTTACTCTGCTCGCCGATTTAACTACGCCGAGCAACGACCGTGTTTTATTAAAGCTTTGTACGTATTTAACCATTTTGATAGTCCGATCATATTTTTTTTTTTGTCAAAACCAATGAACCTAGCATCGATTCTCAGGTTACACAGAGCTGCTCACTTAGGAATGAATCAGTTCAAGGATGTTATCAACGTTTACTTTATACGAAGGGGCTTGCCATTGATCCAAGCAACGTAGCGTACACAATCATGTTTGGCAGACCCTTAAGGTTTTGTGTCTGACACGCCATCATGGATCCATTTGGATGTGTTGGAGAAACTAATAACGGACTATTCAGCGACATGTTTTTTTTTGTGAAGCCACTTGATTTCCTAAACATTTGGTAGTGGATCCATATACACCTTAAGAATATCAAAACTTTATATGAAAGACCAGATGGTGATGCGACCTCTTGGAATTTTGTTGAATGTTCATTTCAGGATTTAGGCGGGTGAAGCAGCGGTGGATCAGGAGGATAAGATGGTTGTGCCTCCAAGGAAGGAGCATGAGGTAGAGAAGAAACAAGAACCGAAGCATGAACCTGAGCCGGACTTTGGAGAATAAAGAGAGGAAGATAAAAGCTTTGAAGGAAAAAGATGGAGAATTCGGCATACAATGACTTCAAAACACTATAAAGAATTACTCAAAGCCATGGAAATTATTGTTGAATATATATCTTTATCACAAATCATCCTGCTGTAATCTGGAGATGGCAAAGGTATAGTCTTTTGTATATGTGTATAGTTTTTATGTAAATTAGTCTACACTTTTTATGTCATTTGTTTGGTATGTGTGGTTGAGTCTAAATTTGATCATGTTTGGATTCAGTATTATTAGTGAATCAATGTATAGTTCTTATGTATATTAGTCTATATTGATTTGTTTGGTACATGGTTGAGTGTAAATATGATCATGTTTGATTCAGTATGATGAGTGAAGGTATAGTTTCATGTAGTCTACAGTGATTTGCTTGGCTCAAAGTTGAGTCTAAATGTGAATTTGCTTGATTCAGTATGATGAGTGCATCAAGGATTGTGATAAGGCTGTTGAAAAAGTCTATGAGGAAGATGGAAAAAAAGTCTCAAGAGACTGAACTTGTGATTGAGTCTTATATAAAGCCCTTACGGAGTACCGCAACCTAAACACGTTGAAGATGCTGAATGAGGCAGAGAACGTCAAGAAAGAGTTGGCGCAGGAAGAATAATTTGATCTCAGTATTGGTGAGGTGGAGCACGAGAAAGCTATTTTGGTTTTGCAAAAATATTTTGGTAAAAAGAGTTATACTAACACCCTGGTGTGTTTGTAATACAGGTAATGAATTCTTCAATGAGCAGAAGTATCATGATGCTGTGAAACATCACACTGCGAAAAAAAAATCAAAAAGACTTGAGGTCAATTCTAATCATCTTATGTGTGTCACTGTTTTGTACAAAGGCTCAATATTTGATTGTTTGAATTAATTTTTTTGCTTTGAATTTCATACAGGCATAGAATAACCGAGCTGTGTGTTACACAAAACTAGGGGCAGTACCCGAAGGATTAAACTATTTGATTGTTTGAATATTTTTTTTTAAATTTATTTTTTCCTTTACTGACTCCTAAAATTAAAGAAATGAATAAAATCCTCAATACATACGTAAAACAATAAAATGCATCGCCCCATAAGTAAAAACTTTTTCATTTTCACTTAGCAAGAGACAGAAACGCATTGACATGACATCATGAGATCTACTAACAATAAAATGTACTCATAAAATCAATTATTAGTTCCTGACCCTCAAGTCTTAATTAGCAAGAACTAATAATTCAAACTAGAT
Source organism: Brassica oleracea var. oleracea (assembly GCF_000695525.1). Taxonomy (NCBI): domain Eukaryota; kingdom Viridiplantae; phylum Streptophyta; class Magnoliopsida; order Brassicales; family Brassicaceae; genus Brassica; species Brassica oleracea. Next base: position 15,914,227 of record NC_027750.1, on the reverse strand, counting down.
TGGACTAACAACTGGCAGATGAAAAATGAAGACCTAATAATTCAAACTAGATTGGACTAACAACTAACAGATGAAAAATGAAACTAATGGAATTCAAAAGAGAATCAATGTCCGTAATCCGGCGCTACGCGCCGGAATACCCCTAGTAAAACATAAGTTTCCCACCCCCCCAAACTAACAATAACTTATGGGTTTTGAAAAATACTTCTCCTTGCATTTTTTTCTTCTGCAAAATTCATCATCCTTTGATAATGAAGTTGCCCAACCATGCCTCTTTCAATTGACAACATAGCCAAGCCATTCAATCGCTATTTTGACATACTCGACCGCGAGTAAGATTTAATTAACTTTAGCTTAGAAAAACTTCATTCGGAAGCAACTAAAACTAGAATTGTTAACATCACCTTATATTCAAGCTAAGTATTTGGATAACAACGACCTTAAAACCTTTTTAATGTCTAACACTTCAACGGCCTTCTTGATCTCGCTTGGTAAAACTTCTTTAAAAACTCTAATTTCCATGAATAAATGATTTCCATCAATGTTTGAAATCTCACCATGTTTAAGAGAAGTTTCAAGGTTGATACATGCTGCTTTTAAACCATCTTTTGTTTCTAATCTCAGCTTCTTTAGATAAAAAAATCTCCCATATTCTTCAAGTTGTTCAAACCTCAATTGAAGAGATACTATAGCCTGATCCACGATTCTTAGAAAAAGTCAATTTTAAACTTTCATTCCTCACGTAGATTCTCAAAGTCATCATCTCTTTCCATCTCTTCATCAAAATGCTTTTTCCTTTTAATAATGTGCTTTTGCTTCACATGAAAATCTGGCTCGATATCCATAGACTCTGCAATAGTCTTGGCTCATGCTTTTCCAGTTTCTCTGTAGTTTTTCAAATAAGAAACTATAACCCTTTCAGCTGAACAAGGGCACTATCAATTATCCATATGCTCTGATTGTAGCGTCGTACTTACTGTATTGATGGTAAATAGAAGATCATACCAAACAACCATACCATATATGAACTCAAAATTTCCAATTCCATGAGTTTCACTTGCAGCAAGAGATTCAGCATCATCGTGAGTTCCAAGATCATTACACTTTTCTGCCAAATAATCCAATGCAACTCTTATTCCTGGACCCTGTAATCAAATTGCTCGAACACTTTCAACGCGACTTTCCCAATGGTTTCTGATAATGACGTAAGTGTAACCTCCTACCATCTCCTTAAATAGCTCCCACCTATTTGTAAATGATGAAAACACACAATATATCCGCTGAATGATTCCAAAGAATGCAATCACTTTTTATATGTTTTAGCCATATCAAAAAGTGCCAAGTTAAGACTATGACAACCACAAAGTGTTTAAAATTCTCTTGAGATATCCAGCAATCTTTTTTGTACTCTTTTGTGTTTTCCTTTCATACTGGATCCATTGTCATAGTCTTGCCCTCTCACATCATCAGTACTCAAACTGAGACCAGCCAGTGTATCAAAAAGCAATTCGAAAAGCCCTTCTCCAGATTTATCTGAAACTTCTAAAAATGTCACAACTTGTGTTTTAGCCATGGAATCATACACACATCTAATAATAAGACTCAGTTGTTCCTTATAACTCTTATCTGGTCTGCAGTTGGTGTTAGGAATTTTCAAGGCTCCTAAGACAAATGTTGTAGTATAAAAGATTGTCGAACCAGTTCTGAGGGATATCAAAGCACCGAGAATGCAAGTACTCACTTAATCTAAGTGCAACCAATGATTTAGATGAGTTTTAAACTACTACAAATACTAGAAAGCAATAACAGAATGATACTTTCTTGACTAAGGGAAAAGAGAACTCATGGGCATAGGGATTAGACCTTGGGTGATCAAGTATCGAACTAAGGATGACAAATGATCAATCAAACTATCAACCTTAAGCCTAGACACAATTCTAAGCAAGCTCTATGTCTAGATGAATGCTCATTTGCTAACATATCTCAAACATCAAATGTCTTTGGTTGAATAATATGAAAGCAATCATTACTAACAAGTCTATTAGCTATCTTAGCACCTTTAACAACAAATGTCTTTGGCAAAGTATACTAAAAGCCTAGGAGAGTTGTCTCAGGCATTTCATCAAACACCTTT
>NC_027750.1:15908663-15909122 GCF_000695525.1 Brassica oleracea var. oleracea | reverse complement strand
TCCCAGGTGGTGATAGAGTCGCTGGGTAGAGACTTCTCCCACTGACGTGCCTTATCCCCTAAAGAGCAAGGGAATAAACTTCAGCTTCAAGGCGTCCTCAGACACACCATTGGTTTTTGACAACCCACAGTAGCTGTCGAACCTATCCAAGTGATCAAATGGGTCCTCTAGAGCCAAGCCATGATACTTGTTGTTCTCGATCACGTTGAGGAGTCCTGACTTGACCTCAAAGTTGTTGTCTGCCACAGCTGGTGCTCAGATTCCGAATCTATGACCATGTATGTTGGGGCGGTCGTAAGTGCCAATGGGTCGAGCTGCTCGCTGTTGGTTGTGTGGAACGTTGTTGGCATGATTTTGAGGTATGTCTCCCATATCAGTATCCAAGCTCTGCAAGTGAGACTGTTGCTCTTCTTCTCGTCTCTTTCTAGCACACTCTCTCTTTAAAGCTCTGATGTGTGC
>NC_027750.1:15867732-15907607 GCF_000695525.1 Brassica oleracea var. oleracea | reverse complement strand
TAGTCGCTCTGGCTGGGAGCGACCTCGGTAGGTCGCTCTGAGAGGTCACTCTGCGATGCTCGACCAGGATGGATATGCCTCTAGTAAATTGATCATAACTCCTTCATTACATCTCCAAATGACTTGAAACCACTTCCATTAGAAAGCTAACTCAATTTTCTGTGTCTCTACAAAATCTTAGCAACAGGAGATTTCTCTAAAGGCTCCATCCATGCTCATCTTTCACCTCCTTTTGGATCACAATGCTCCCAAACATCTCAAATCACTCCATGGCACACTCCAACACCTAATAAGGACAATGAATGCAAAATGCAACCTAGACAAAGCTAAATACTAATCTATATGATGAAAATGCTCATGGATGAATAGATAAAACAATGTAAATATGCAAGATATCAGCAGTCGAGAATAACCGAAAAATACTTTGCCTCTTGAACGTTTTTGATGATTATAAGTTTAAACTCAGAAGCTAGCATATCAATCAACTCACCATGATCGTATGGCTTAAATAATGATAGTGAGTCTCACTTTCCTTAACTCGTCTGATGTTCTCTCGTATGACTAAATCAAACTCTCCATATGATTCAACAAAATTCAGAAAGTTTCCATTGTTTTATTTTACCAAGCTTCTCATTAGTCCCACGAAATGCTAAATTCTGTTTAGCAAGAGTTGTTACCAATGAAATTATTGTCAACACAACGTTTCTCCAATGGTTTCTTTCTTCGTTGATTTTTTTTTGAAGACACTTGTCAATGGTCTGCTTCTTACTCAGCCTAAACTCTAATTATATCCACTTACTCATGCACACAATATGACAATGTGATGCAGCAGCATCCCATATTCATGCGCCAACATGATAATTCAAATTATCATGTTTATCGATTGGTTTTTTTTATTTAGGATTTTCGTTAAATTTTCTTTTCTAGATTAATGTTCTATTTCCTAAGCTGATTTGTAGCTTTAGAATCTATATATAAAGGGAGCTATAACCCTTATGATGGATACATTTGATTTTATAATAAGAAGAGCTTTGCTTTTATCCCTTGTTCGATTCGATTCAATCATCAAACAAGAAGTTGGACTCAAGAAGCTATCGAAAAAAACTCTTTATCGATCCAAGAACAGGTCTCGAAAAACCCTAAATTCTTAGATCGACCGTTTACCCATTCGTACGCTGCGCCAGGTTGATATCAGAGCTCTGCTACGCTCCGAAACTTTTTCAACCGCTACGATGGTTCGGAAAACCCGTTCTCAGCAATATCAGGCTGATGATGATTTCCCCGCTACCCAACAATCCGTCAATGATCTGCAACAACAGGTCGCAAATCTCATCGCCGTTGTAGCTGCGTTGGCAACTCAACATGCCGCACCAGCTATTCCCCGCCGCCATAACGACCAGATTTTTAACCGTGAAGATTTTGACAATGAGGCCATTCCTTTTACGCCGCTACGCCAACAAAACCCTAGACGCCGCAACAACAACAATTCCGGGTCAGATTCAGATTCTGATAACGAACCACACAACTCTACATGGAAATCGAGTTTTAAACTCGAAATTCCGGAGTTCAAGGGTTCAACCGTCGCCGAAGAGCTCCTTGATTGGTTTGTAACCGTAGAAGAAATTCGCGAATTCAAACAAATTCCATTAGATCAATGTGTTCCCCTTGTTGCAATCCGTTTCCGTGATCGAGCAGCAGCATGGTGGTCGCAGAGCAAGACAACTCGAGCTCGCCATGGGAAAACAAAAATCTCAACTTGGGATAAACTCAAGCGTGAGATGAAATTTTTTTTTTGGCCTTATAACTATGATCAACTACTGTTTCAGAAATTTCAGAACCTACGACAAGGAACAAGAACAGTTGATGAATACACAATGGACTTCTTCAAGATGATTAACCGAGTGGAGTTACGTGATACCGAACAACAGTTGGTTACAAGATTCATTGGAGGGCTTCACCAGCAAATTCAATTCACATTAAATCTGTTTCGTCCTCAATCGATCTCAGAAGCTCATCAACAAGCCTTAACAGTCGAAGCTCAATCTCGTAATGAATTCCCAGCTTGGAGCTCCAACAGACAGACCCGCTCCACAACAACAACCCCAACAAGCACAACAACTCCTACCAACACAAACGTCTCCAAGACTGAGACAGCTATCGTCGCTGCAGATTCACTTAAACACAACCGTCCTGCTAGGTTTAGGTGTTTCACTTGTGGAGAGATTGGTCATCGCCAATCAGCATTCCCCAACAGAGCTCGCCGTGGTATCCTCGTCGATGAACACAATATGGAGGACACGGATCCAATTTATGATGATGACGATAATGAAATTCAAGAAATCGTCGCGGATACGGGTTTGTCTTTGATGCTCCATCGTTTGTGCTTGGCCCAACATGGTACGCCTCGAGATCCTCAACACAACAACTTGTTTCATTCCAAGTGTACCATTAATGGGAAGGTCTGCAACTTCATCATAGACTCGGGAAGTTCCGAGAATGTGATCTCTTCCAATGTAGTTAAAAAACTTTCTCTACCCGATGAACCCCACCCGCACCCATATAAGCTAGCATGGCTGCAACAAGACAATGACTTTCTAGTGACACGGCGCACACTGGTCTCTTTCTCGATAGGTGACTCTTATCATGATAAAACTTATTGTGATATCGTTCCAATGGATGCATGTCATCTTCTCTTAGGACGTCCTTGGGAATATGATCGCTGTGTACTTCATGATGGCTTCCTCAACACTTATAGCTTCCAATTCATCAATAAGAAGTTTGTCTTAAAGCCATCACCACCTTCAATACCTTCAGCTACACAAACACCAACCCTCTTCCTCCAACGTGCCCTGTTCGAATCATTGATGCGAGATAGAGGAGTGGTTCTGTTTCTTGTACTATCACCATTATCAAAAACTATACCATCTATTTCCCCTCAACTTCATGATCTCCTCTCTGAGTTCAGTGATGTCTTCCCCGACGACCTCCCATCTGGATTACCACCGTTACGAGATATACATCACCGCATAGACTTGGTCCCCGATGCTGCCTTGCCTAATCTTTCCCACTACCGTATGAGTCCATCTGAGCATGAGGAGCTTCGAAGTCAAGTTGAAGCACTCCTTTCAAAAGGATTCTTACGTGAGAGCCTCAGCCCTTGTGCTGTCCCCGCCTTACTCATTCCAAAAAAATACGGGTCATGGAGAATGTGTATTGATAGTAGAGCCATTAACAAGATCACAGTGCGATATCGCTTTCCGATTCCTCGTCTAGATGATTTACTCGACCAGATTGGTACCGCTTCTTTGTTTTTCAAACTCGATTTGCGCAGTGGATATCACCAAATTCAGATTCAACCGGGAGATGAGTGGAAGACAGCTTTTAAAACGCGGGAAGGCCTTTTTGAGTGGATGGTTATGCCCTTCGGGTTGTCTAATGCACCTAATACTTTCATGTGTGTCATGAATCAGGCATTGCACCCATTCATTGGCAAATTTGTGGTCGTTTACTTCGACGATATTCTAATTTTTAGCTCCTCGTTCGACGAACACATCCAGCACCTGCGCGCCGTCCTGTCCGTTCTCTGTCGTGATCGATTTTTCGCCACTAGGAAAAAGTGTGCTTTCGGCGTCAAAGAGGTCCACTTCTTGGGATATATTGTCTCCGATCAGGGGCTTTCTGTAGATCCTAGCAAGGTCATAGCAATTAGGACGTGGCCTCAACCAACAACAATCACAGAGACACGAAGCTTTCACGGTCTCGCTTCTTTTTATCGCAGAATTGTTCCACAATTCAGCAGCCTCATGTCGCCCATTACCGACTGCATTCGCGAAGGAAAATTTATGTGGACCTCTCAGACTGATCATGCGTTTCAAGTCATCAAAGATAAGTTATGCAGCACTCCGATTCTTGCTCTCCTGAACTTTAATGCAGCCTTCGAGTTACACAAAGATGCATCAAAAACCGGTATCGGTGCGGTTATAAGCCAGCAGAACCGCCCCATCGCCTTTTTAGTGAGAAACTCTCCAATGCGCGCCTGCGCTACAGCACATATGACGTCGAGTTTTATGCGGTAATCCAAGCAATAAAACACTGGCGACATTATCTCTTTCATCGTGAGTTTGTTCTCTATACCGACCATGATGCCTTGAAACATCTCAGTACTCAAGGAAAGGTCTCAGCACGACACGCTTCTTGGATTAGCTACCTACAGCAGTTCACGTTCGTCATAAAACATACGTCCGGATCTTCAAATCGAGTGGCTGATGCTCTCAGCCGCAGACACGCATTGCTTACAACGATGCACACTGCCGTTACAGGTTTCAGTACCTTTGCAGATCTTTATGCGTCTGGTTCTTTCTTTGGGAAATTCTTCTCGGTTGCACTTACTGGCCTTCCATCTCCATATACTTTGTGTGATGGTTTCTTGTTCCGAGATAGTCGGTTGTGTATCCCCGACTGTAGCCTGCGCCTCAAGTTGATTTCAGAAATTCATGGTGAAGGTCATATAGGCCGAGATCGTACGCTTCACTTGGTCTCCACGTCTTATTTCTGGCCTTCATTGCGAAAGGATGTTGAGAGATTTGTGGAACGTTGCGTCACGTGCCAGAGGTCTAAATGACAGTCATCAAACGCAGGTCTTTATATGCCACTTCCTATTCCAACGCAACCGTGGACGAATATAAGCATGGACTTTGTGGTTGGCTTACCATGAACGCAGAAAGGATTTGATTAAATTTTTGTGGTCGTTGATCGCTTCTCTAGGATGGTCCATTTTATCCCATGTAAGAAAACAACTGACGCTCTCCAGGTCACCATCTTTTTTTCCGAGAGGTGTACCGTTTACATGGTCTTCCATCTTCCATCGTGTCTGATCGTGATTCTCGTTTCCTTGGCCACTTTTGGCGTTCTCTTTGGAAATTGCTCAATACTAGTTTGGATATGAGTTCTGCATATCATCCACAGAGTGACGGTCAGACGGAGGTTGTTAATCGCTCCTTGGGTAATCTCTTACGCTGTTTAGTAGGCGACGCAATTCGTACTTGGGATGCTCGTCTACCTTAAGCTGAGTTCGCACATAACAGATCCGTCAATCGGAGTTCAGGCCTAAGCCCGTTTCAAGTGATCTACGGTATCTTGCCGCGGGCTCCTGTCGACCTTTCTTTCCTTCCGGATCAAACACGCTTACATGGTGATGCTTCAGCTTTCGTCGACAACTTTCTTGAGACACATGTTCGGACGACACAACAACTCGAATCGTCAGCTTCAAAATACAAGACTGCAGCTGATTCTCGCCGCCACCGTTTGGTCTTTGAGGCAGGCGACTTAGTGTGGGTTCATTTAACCAGTGATCGTATGCCTTCTCATGCTTACAACAAACTCAAGTCCAAGAAGATAGGTCCTTTGAAAGTTGCTGCAAGAATAAACGATAATGTGTATCGTATCGAGCTTCCGGCTGATATAACCACTTCAGACGTCTTCAACGTTCGTTACCTGTCCAAGTATAGTCCTCCGGACGCGCTTCCTGATTCAGAGTCGAATCCTACTCACCCGGGGGGACCTAATGCAGCAGCATCCCATATTCAGGCGCCAACATGATAATTCAAATTATCGTGTTTATCGGTTTTCTTTATTTAGGATTTTCGTTAAATTTCCTTTTCTAGATTAATGTTCTATTTCCTATTCTAAGCTGATTTGTGGCTTTAGAATCTATATATAAAGGGAGCTATAACCCTTATGATGGATACGTTTGATTTTATAATAAGAAGAGCTTTGCTTTTATCCCTTGTTCGATTCGATTTATTTCATCAAACATGAAGTTGGTCTCAAGAAGCTATCGAAAGAAACTCTTGATCGATCCAAGAACAGGTCTCGAAGAACCTTAAATTCTTAGATCGACCGTTCACCCATTCGTACGCTGCGCCACAATGGCTAGTTTCATGTTGGCTCAATCTTATCCTGTCATTCTTCCAATCATTAAACCCCTTGCTTGACAACTGATTGACATCTTGATCTTGCCCGAACAACTTGCAGCAAAAACAATATGCCTTGTCCGATGCTTTTGAATAAACTAGCCCATTCATGTTTTGTATATCTCCATTTTTCATCTCTCGTTTGTAATACTTATAAGAAAATGTCTACCATGACCATTCTTTGGAAATACATAGTTCTCATGTCCTCTTTTCATAGACCTATTTTCACTAGAAAATCTTTTGAACTTTGATCAACTATTTTTCAGGTAGCAGGATTGGTTTTATCCAAAATCTCCTCTTGTTCTTCACCATTCACATGATCATCGTCTTTAGTAATGTTTTCTCTTTCTCAGACTCATCTACATGCTGCTCATCTACAATTTCCTCTGCCTTATCATCCTCTAAATCAGTAGGGTTTTCATCACCAGTTTCACTACATTCCCCAGAGTTTTGATTTGTGTAACATACCTTAACGTAGAATTGGTTAGAAACTTCTTGTACCAATTCCACTACAGATACGACATATGTCTCCAAGCATCCTCACAGCTACAGCTTGTACCATTAGGTTCACTAAATGAGCCATGAGTGGTACATATATGTATTCTGAAACATAATAATTAATGTAAGAAACATTTGGAACCTGATCTTGAAATCTTGCTAGAAGACACAGTTGGATATATCTTAGATAATATATATACATTGAAAGCAATGCCGGAGATGACGATGTGGTCAGAATAGGCGGTGAAAGTGGCGCTAGTGTCGGTGGCTTGATTACCGTCGTATGATATTATCATTTTTTTCAATTCATCCGCTTTGCTTATATATGTATCCCTTATCTTTTTGTATGGTTTTTTTTTTTAATTTTTTTAGAATACATGAAACAAAATGAGTTTGATACTATGTTGGTTTTGTGAAAAGTTGTAAAAAAAGGTAATAATTTCCGAAAATATGAAAGTATTTTGATATTCTAAAATTGATATATTTTGGGTGGCCTAGACAAATAAGGAGGATATAACATGTGCATGCACGTTGAGCTTATATAACAGACAACGTGCTAACAAGCGATCAATTTCAACCACTAACCTTTTTATCATGGCTAGTTTTTTATATTTATGTAAGCCTACCTTAATTAGCTACGTACTTCTCACGTTAACTTTGCGACCCATCATAAATTATACACATATACTGCTCCTCAATCATGCTTAATGTTAAGCTCATTCTCTTAATCATTCAAATTTCTATAATTAATGTTATATGAGACGTACATATATGTATAAGAGAACTACTAAGTACATTGTTTCGTGTTGACGGCGATGGGAGAATACGTTGAATCTAAAAGTCTCCGAGGATGTCTGATCAACATTGCTCCACGAATTAAAAGAAACAATGAATATCCGCATGTTCTTATGTCTTTTTAAATCAAAACCTTATTACATCCGCCAACATCGTTATCTACTTTGTCTAGAAAAATAAAATACCTACAACTACTTGGGACTGCTTTTGTAATTGTATATCATTAGTTTGTTTTTAATTGTTCATTAGTTGCGCCGGCTTATATTAGCTGGAAATAATTATATACAAAAGACCAATAAAGCAAAGGCATTATGACAACCAATTAGCCATATATACTATCATTATCTATAAAAAATGGAAATCAATTCAAACAAAATGCATCGTAGGAAAATCAAAACGTCGATGCATGTTTCTAAAATCGGTAATGAATCAGAAAATATATACATACACAAATTCCATAATATTTTATTTTCATCTTATCAACTTCATATATTTCAAGCATAACCTCCTTAATATACTGACTGCATTCATTGCTTGTAAATTTGATAATTATATAATCTATAAAGAATAAAGCATTAAGATTTTACATTCTTTTTTGTTAAAGAAGATAATTACATATAAAATTATAGAGTGAAATAAAGGAGAAGACAGGGTGTTTATGGTGATGTGAACGGGGAAAAAATTGGTGTTTTAAGCATGTAGGAGAGTTGGGTGATGATGAAAATCATGTGAGTGCATGTGCATCGAGTTGTATTTTGATGGCATGTCCTTTAATCTGAGCTAAACCCTAATTATCCATCAATAACAACATTTAAAAACACAAAACAAAACACCCTTTTGGAGACTTGTCCAAATATCATCCAATTATTTTGGGATAGAAAAGAGAACCTTCTCAGAAGCTGTAATCTCCATTTTAAGTTATATCTAAAGTTCACTTACCTTTATCTATATCTATCTATGTCTATATAAATCATATGAGACGTCTCATATTTGCATCGTATTATATCATCTTTGTAACATTCTTTCATCACATTAACCAATACACACTAACAATAACGGGAGTAACATTGGAAGGACAAAGAAACGAATCAATTTGGGTTTTGATGAGAAAACAAAGAGCTCGAAGGGCACTTGTGAAGAAGATCATGATCCGACCGAAGAAGAGTCTAGAAGCTCAAAGAAGACCATGCCGCGCAATTCATAGACGCGTCAAGACGCTGAAAGAGCTAGTTCCCAACACCAATTCATCAGAAGGTTTGGATGGGCTCTTTAGACAAACGGCGGATTATATTTTCGCTTTGGAAATGAAAGTGAGAGTTATGCAGACAATGGTTCAGGTTTTGACCGAAACTGATTGTGTTTAAATGACCTCAACATATATTTTTGTAAATATTTCTGGGATTTAAAATCATTATAATTACAATAAGTGTTTCTAGTTTTTGTTTTGTTCGAGTTTACTTTTATCATCTCGAGTGTCTTGCATTGTGGTATATAGAAAAGAATTTGGTTTATGTTGCTGATGTAGACCGCAAGAAAAAAAAAGAAGAAATCGCTCCTAACAGACGACTGATGTTTCGGGGATAAAAATATCTAAAAAGTTTTAAACATACCAATTCATAATTTAGATTATAATTGTACGGGAGTAGTTTTGTGCGCAGTCCATCATTTATTAATGAACGATGAGTTATAGAATTCTTTTTAAAAAGAGGTGTTTAGATAAATTAACAAAGAAGAACGAAACTTTAAAACAAGAGAAATCATTGAAAATTGTGTTCAGTTAGAGAATGCATATATAGGGAGGCCATTAATAAAACCAAAAGAACTATTGCATACTGAGCGTTCAACCTTGGGCTTTACAAGTACTAAGTATCATATGAGAGCATCATGGGAGTCCCTCAAGACATCCCTCAGAGGAGGGGGATGAAAACCGAAGAAGAAAGAGAAGGGAAAAACCCCTAATTAAGGGCTGTTCCTTACTCTCCAACGACCAGAAAAAAAAAAAACAAAACAAGGGACTATTTTTTTCTCTCTCTTCATCCCACCAATAATGATGCTCTAAGGGCCCCGAATTAACATACCAAATTAGAAAAAGACATGTTGTGTTATGTCCTTTACTATTTTCAGCAATGTTGAATTTATATGAAAATCATTTAAGAAATATCCTATGGAAAAATAAAATTTATATTCTTGATTGAATAAATATTTTTGGCCCTTAAAAATTTTTCTAAATTTTTTTTTGTTAATTACATAATTTGTTTATTGATGAACTGATCCTAATTTTAAAAATATTTTAAGTCAAAAAATCATTTATCGCATAAGAACCTAACATTTAGGCCTAAAAATCTCAGGCATACTATTTGGTTACGATGAAACTATGGCAGCTCGGTTTTATATCATGATTTACCAATTTAAAAGTTAATTATGGTTATGAGAAGTTTACGTTCACGTGCCAATTCTATCTATTTTCAATATTTTTCTCATTTTTGTATCGTTTTTTTCATTTTGGTTATTGCTCGATATAAATATTGATTTTTGAGTTTATTCTGATTTCGTTATTTTGTTTTGGACTGAGATTTAGAAAATGTTTAAGAATTAAAATTATTAAAGAGATACATATTTAGGTTAAAATCCGCGCCTTGAGCAGAATAAATATTTTATATTTATTACTTATTTAATATTTTTCTGCATATTATGAAATAATAAAATAATAATTATATATTAAATAACTAAGAAATCAGTTACTATTATGTAATAAATTGGCGTGCACATATAAATCAAATGACCGCTCTTGTTTATTCGCAATCATTTAAGGGTAAATAAATAAAAAAAACCAATCTTATCTATCATATATGATATATAATTAAATTTAAATGATATTAACATAGATATATAGTATAATTTTAATATAGATATTTATTAAATGAGGTTTCTACCCATATGATTTTATGATTATTTGCATATTTGTGTAACAAAATTTTACACCAACAATTTTTTTTATAATGTGAAATATTTAGTGGTTTCAATAATTTATAATCGTTTAAAAAAAACAATGAAGATTTAAAAATTAAAATATTAACTTTTCAATATATGTTCAACGCGAATATCAAAATATAAATATGTATTTTCATATGATGTATAGTTTAATTTAAACGATATGAAATATATATATATATATTAACATAAACACCTATTAAAATAAAATTATGTATTCATATGATTTTATAATCATTGTATCTTATTATAGAAAAAAAAATTAAACCTTGATCACAAGAGTTTATGCGAGACTTTTAAAAGTTTTAGTAATTTATACTCGTTTTGAAAAATTCAAAATACAACATATACAAAAAATCTAAATTTTTATTATATGATTAATGTAATTATGTTATTTATTTTAATAATAAATAATTGAACAAAAATGATAAAAAGTAAATAGAATGTTAGCAAATCTTTATTATTTAAAATCATTAATTGTCGTATATATCTTAGTCACATTAGGTAATTTCGTATGTTTTATTTAAGGAAATAATATATAATAATTTTAATTTGATAAATGAATGGTCCATAATAGACATACGATATAATATAACATTCCCTAGCAATTTAATTTTGGACTAACAAAATTCTCAATTGATTCTCAAGCCGCCACATAAACAAAATTAGCATTCCAATTACGTGACAACTCAACATGACAACTTTTTTAATTACTACAGGTTATAACTTTTTAAATGTTTATCTATTAATATATAGGGGATTCGGAAAAGAGATATTTTTGACACTTTTTCGATTAATCTTTGGATATTTCGAATCTATCGAAAGGATTAGACTAATCCATAAAAGGAGATGTAAACTACATATGGACATTCTTTCTGAATATTCAAATATACTGTAAGAAATGTGTTCATATCTGCGTGGTCACACAATAGTGGGGTGCCCTCGTATCCATGTTGATTAGCAGTCTAGAACTCTCAGTCTACCATCGCGTAGATATTCAAATATACTGTAAGAATTTTTTTTGTTTGTCTTCGTAAATATGTTTAAGAAAATAGAAATATAGAATGTAAAACATAACCGTGAATCCAGTGCTTGACACCAATTGGCAACACTTTTAATGGTTGCGGAACATACATAGCACTATCAATCAAAGCTTGGTAGCCCCGTAAGTGCATAGAGTTGTGGGAAAAAGGTAAAAGAAAACAAATCCACAAAGATATAAACAAAATGTAAAAAGTAGGGAAACAAGTTACCATGCAAATTCATCTTTTTCTTCTCCATTTTGTTACTTTTGCAGCCATTTGTGTGTGTGAAAATGTTCAATAGAACAGAAGCAAAAAAAAAGGAAACAATCTTATGAGGTGAAACTACCTTTTGGTTTTTTTGTCTAGTGAGTGCATGGCAGATTATGGTGAGTGATAATCCCAAACTGAAGGTACATAATCATTTTCCCAAACAAGGCCACGACTGCAACCGAAAGAAAAAGCTCCTAACCTAAAGGGACAAATTGGTTCAAGGAAGCAACAACTTACAAACCTTTACCCATTAGTAATTCACTGGTCCCAGGAAGTATCCATGGTTGTATTTTATACTGGATCCAATAAGATTCTAAAGCCGCAGCGGAAAAATCAAGATAATAATATTTTCACATTTCATAAATTTTATTTAATCATAAAAATATTGGACTGTATCAAAAAGTTTGGTTAGTTATCGTGCAATTACCACATAAGTTTTTCCTCTCCTACTGTTTTGACCTCACCACAATATATTCCTAATCATTTTGTAATAAATCACGCATTATTTAACCACTAGATTGAGATCCACGCCCTTGTGCAAAATGAGTTTACTTAATAGTAACATATATAACAATAAATTATAGTAGTTAGCTCTATTACAAAGAAGGTGTATTTTATATTTTTGTGTTCATTTTGGATTTATACTTTATATGAACCAGACTATTTGAAAATTTTGATGGATTCACCGCATCTGATGTGGTGTTGACGTTAATAATAAAGAGAAGTTTAATGTCACAAACATTATTACTAGTCCAATACTTTATATAACTAATTAGCCGAAAAAACTAATTTATCACAAATCTGATTTTATTTATATATCTTGTAGCATTTTGTGATTTATTGATCAGAGAGGACGACGTAAAAGCCTATTATAAACCGATGGACTTTTTTACAACTTAGATAAATGATCTTTATCAAAAACATCGTTATTTGTAATTTATTATCTTATATTTTAAAGTGAACGTAAAATTATATATATAATGTGATTTTAGTAACACTATATCTAGCTGATAACCCGCATTTTACCTATTTAACATAGAAACATAAATTTATATTTACTGGGAATATACGCATATATTTAACCTATAAACATAAATATATATGTAGTGGGAACATTAGTATATATTTAAAAATGAACATAACCTTTTCAAATAATTAGAATTAAATGATACACTATAGAAAGTCGCAATTTACTATAATTATATGGTGTATCACTTAATTCTAATGAACATAAACTTTTCAAATAATCACACATTATTTAACTATTACGGAAGAAACACAATTAATTATAGAAATATTTTTGAAAAATTTCCTATGATAGTCATATTTAGTTTATTTTTATAAAATAACCCCAATAAATAAAATGACCAAAAGAGGTTTTACTAAAACACAAATATATACTTATACGCTAGCGTTAACTAATCTAGACTTAGGGTTTAGAGTTAACGGGTGGGGTTTTGAGGGTTGAGGTTTCAAATTTTAAAAAATAAAATAAAATATTAAAATTTTCAAAATAGAAAGGGACTATTTTAATCATTTTTTTTGAATGCTATTTTGTTGATAAAAACTTAAAAATGCTATTTGAGATAATTGTCCAATATTGCTGGACAATTTACCGAAAATAAGTGTACTAATATATGAGCCAACACAATTTTCACATACTCCACCATATACCAGATATATGGATGTTAATCTATACTAGGTGTTTGCACGCACATGCATGAATATAAATTTTACGGATACTTATATATGCATTATAAATACAAAGATCATCATCATAATTATTTATTTCAATGTTTTTAATCATTTTTATTTTCACTAAATTTTTTCTTCTTCGTAAAAATCAGTGAAATATGTAAAACTATGAGAACGATTACTTATCAAACATAAAATAAAATAAAATAATAAAGTAAACCTTATGTTTTAAACCTTCATTACCTTTGTAAATCTATTCGATTAAAACGGAAGTACAAAACGATACTTACTTATTATTAAATGATTTCTTACATATAACTAAATTTACAACTTTATTTATTTTCTATTCCAAATAATTCTATATCATTTATTACATAAATACAAAATTAAGCTTAACTATTTTAAGGGTCTAACTGGTGACCATTACAGGAACATTAGAAATAAGTAGAAAAAAATGCAGAGAAATAATATTAGAGGAATGAAAAGGAAAATGATTCCTTATCAATTTTATTGAGGAACAAATTTGTTCTATATTCCTCTAAAATAAAAAGAATGAGAAGGAATGCAAAGGAAAAACAATTCCTTGTAAATGGTAAACAAAAATAAAAATTGTAAGAAATGCATTATTCTATTTCATTCATTGGTTACTAGTTACACCCCAAGTGTTTTATTGCATCTTTTACATTCTTTTTTTCACTCTTCCAAAATAATTCATTAATTGTATTTATTATAATAATTCGCCGTTATTTATTTTACGTGTTAACCATTATAATTTCAGATGTTTGAGTAAAATTGCTCCATTACTGACAAGAATTTAAACTAGTTAACAAACATAATCAATTAGACATGAGCATTTAGGTTCACATTCGGATACAGATCGGTTATTGAATATCCAATTTTTTATTATTATAAAATTAAATTTGTTTGAATATTATAAATTTCTGAACGAAGTTTGAATCAGATTCTTTCTGGTCTAGGTAGGTTACTAAAAACCTAAAAATATCTAAATAAATTATATTTGTATGTTTAAAAATATCACTATATAAATTTCGAAAATAATAGTATAGATTCTGCCAATTTATAAAACTCATCAAATCATATAAAAAATTAATCAAAACAATTATTATGCAGGTTTTAAACAATTCTAGGAGCGTAAAGAGTCGGACCCAACTCTACTAGTGCTAGATGAAAATTGAAAAGGCAACACATGGGCAAAGGAAGAGAAAACGTTGTTTGACTATACAGAACCCAATTTAAACTTAACGGGCCTTGGGAAAATACCAGGGTTAAATTCGTGAATCAGAATAAACCTATATGATCTCCTGGCGCCACAAACCCTAGCTTTCCTTTCCTCCGCTGCACCTATTCGTTGAAGCCAAGTTTTCTCGTTCGCTCGTTCATTCATTCACCATGGGTACGGAGAGGAAGCGGAAGGTTAGTTTGTTCGACGTTATGGAAGATCCATCGGCGAAGAACAACAAATCCAACGTTCTCGGAGGTGCGTCAGCGGCGGCTGCGGGTATCAGCAATCTGATTAACAAGTGGAACGGGAAGCCTTACTCGCAGAGGTACTACGATATTCTCGAGAAGAGGAGAGATCTTCCCGTTTGGCTGCAGAAAGATGAGTTTCTCCGGACGTTGCAATCTAACCAGACCCTGATCCTCGTCGGTGAGACTGGGAGTGGTAAAACTACTCAGGTGAGATTGGGAATGATCTTGATTTAGGGTTTAGTGGTTTAGGAATGTGAATATTAACAATAATTGCTGTGTTAATTGTTACAGATTCCACAGTTTGTTTTAGATGCCGTTGAGGCTGAGAACACAAATAAGCATAAGAAATGGTTAGTTGGCTGCACGCAGCCTCGTAGAGTCGCTGCAATGTCTGTTTCTCGTCGTGTAGCTGATGAAATGGATGTTGCCATTGGAGAAGAAGTCGGTTACAGCATCCGTTTTGAGGACTGTAGTGGCCCTCGTACTATGCTCAAGTGAGCCTTTTTTTTTTTTTTTTTTCCTTTAGTTTTTCATTTTAATGTTTATGTTTTGAACTAAATCACAATCAACTTCCATTACAGATATTTGACTGATGGTATGCTGTTGAGAGAGGCAATGGCGGATCCGCTTCTTGAGAGATACAAAGTTATTATTCTCGACGAAGCTCACGAGAGAACTTTGGCTACTGATGTTCTCTTTGGTCTTCTCAAAGAGGTTTTGAGGAACAGACCTGACCTTAAGCTAGTTGTGATGAGTGCAACCTTGGAAGCTGAAAAGTTTCAGGAGTATTTTAGCGGTGCTCCTCTTATGAAAGTCCCTGGTAGGCTTCATCCGGTTGAGATATTCTACACACAGGATCCTGAGAGGGACTATCTTGAAGCTGCGATAAGGACCGTTGTTCAGATACATATGTGCGAGCCGCCTGGAGATGTTCTTGTTTTCTTAACTGGAGAGGAGGAGATTGAAGATGCCTGCCGTAAAATCAATAAAGAGGTCAGTAACCTTGGAGATCAAGTGGGGCCTGTCAAAGTTGTGCCTCTGTATTCTACTCTCCCACCTGCTATGCAGCAGAAGATTTTTGACCCTGCACCAGAGCCGTTAACAGAAGGTGGTCCTGCTGGTAGAAAGATCGTTGTCTCAACCAACATCGCTGAAACGTCTTTAACCATTGATGGGATTGTTTATGTTATTGACCCTGGTTTTGCCAAGCAAAAAGTCTATAACCCACGGATCCGCGTTGAGTCGTTGTTGGTGTCCCCAATTTCAAAGGCAAGTGCTCACCAGAGGTCAGGTCGTGCTGGTAGAACTCGCCCCGGAAAATGTTTCAGGCTTTACACAGAGAAGAGTTTCAACAATGATCTGCAGCCGCAGACGTATCCTGAGATTTTGAGATCTAATCTTGCTAATACTGTCCTGACATTGAAAAAGTTGGGTATAGACGACTTGGTGCACTTTGATTTCATGGACCCTCCTGCTCCTGAGACATTGATGAGAGCATTAGAGGTTTTGAATTATCTGGGAGCATTGGATGATGAAGGTAACTTGACAAGGACTGGCGAGATAATGAGTGAGTTTCCCTTGGATCCACAGATGTCAAAGATGCTCATTGTCAGCCCTGAGTTCAACTGTTCAAATGAGATTCTCTCAGGGGTGGGGGGAATCGGCAATTGCGTATGAGAAAGAAGTCATCTATAAGCATGTCATACATAAACATCTATTGCATACGAACATGTCATGTGCCTGCATTTGTGTATCCTGCCATTAGAGCTAGATTCACTAGTTTGGGCTCTCCATGTCCGTGGTTGGGAAACTCTAAGTAAGTGCTGATGCATGTAGTTGCAGTTTGTCAGTTTTCTCTCAAGCAAATGGTATCGTCTCTCTCTCTCTCGCTTCTATGCATCTGCTGACCTCTTCCATGGACCTATTCTGTTATAAAACAAATTCTCTCTCTAGTACCGAATTGCTTTGTTCGGCCTAGAGAGGCTCAAAAAGCAGCAGATGAAGCTAAATCTAAATTTGGACACATTGATGGAGATCACCTGACGCTGCTGAACGTGTACCACGCCTACAAGCAAAACAGTGAGTCTCTATCCTCTGCTTTTTCTGTTATAGCTCTGCTTGAGACAAGTAGTTGACCTGGGCACTTGCAATTCTCACAGATGAAGACCCAAACTGGTGTTTTGAGAACTTTGTCAACAATAGAGCAATGAAGTCTGCAGACAATGTGAGGCAGCAGCTAGTGAGAATAATGTCGAGGTTTAATCTCAAGATGTGTAGCACGGATTTCAACAGTCGTGACTACTACGTCAATATCAGAAAGGCCATGCTGTCTGGTTATTTCATGCAGGTGGCTCACCTAGAACGCACTGGCCATTACTTGACCGTCAAAGATAACCAAGTATGCCAAAACATAATCCTTTTTTTATATGTTGCGAAAGGCCATGCTATTATTGCTTATAACACTTGTATCTGATGGGCAGGTGGTTCACTTGCATCCATCCAATTGCCTGGATCACAAACCGGAGTGGGTGATTTATAATGAATATGTCTTGACTACTCGCAATTTCATTCGCACTGTTACAGATGTCCGCGGTGACTGGTTAGTTCCCATCTCCTGCTTCTGTTGTCTGATAAACTCAAGCCTGTAGAAACCAACGATCTTCGCTTGTTTTCAGGTTAGTAGATGTTGCACCGCATTACTATGATCTTTCCAACTTCCCCAATTGTGAAGCAAAAAGAGTCCTTGAGAAGCTTTACAAGAAGAGAGAGAGGGAAAGGAACGAGAGCAAGGGTCGAAAGTGAAGAGAACCAGTTGTTGGCTAGAGAATCAAATCACGAACGCAAGAAGAATCTCTTTGTCATAAGATTATGTTTTGTGTAACCTATGTTGGATACTTGGTCGTTTGTTTCTGTTACAATGAAAGAATCTTGCATTACTCAAAACTTTCGTTCTAAAATCTTTATGTATTTGATATTACAAAAGCTCTGTTTCTCTATTCAATCCAGCTACTAGCGTCTTGTTTCTTGGCTTTGGTCTTCCTCATCAATCTCCTCAACTCCATAACACTTGTCCAATCTCCTTTCTCGCCATGAACTCTACAGAGAACATCATAAGCTGCGGGATGCTCTCTTCTCAGCCTCGAGATTCCTTTAGCAGCAACTTCACCTAGCTCCAAACATGAATGCAACCCGCAAGCCCCGAGCAATGCCCCCCAGATAACAAAATCAGGCTCAAAAGGCATCCCTTTTATCAACCTCTCTGCTTTATCTAATTGACCAGCTCTTGCTAGTAGATCCACCATACATGCATAATGCTCCTTTTCTGCAGTTATCCCAAACCTACCCATCAACATGAACTGCTTTTCCCCTTCTTCCACTAGCCCCGCGTGAGCACAAGCCGATAACAAGTTTATGAATGTCACCTGATCAGGCTTGTAGCCGCATTGGACCATCCTCTCGAATTCCTCCAAAGCTTCCACCCCTAGTCCATGTCTTGCGAACCCTCCAATCATTGAGTTCCATGAAGCCGTATTCTTCACTGGCATCGATTTAAACACGCCTGAAGCAGCGGTAATATCACCTGACTTGGCATACATATCTATGAGAGAAGTCGACAAGACTACGTCACAAGCCATTCCACGTTTTGTGATCATTGAGTGCACTTGTCTCCCCATAAGAAGCGAGGAAGAAGCTGCACACGCTTTTAAAACACTCGAAAACGTGTAGTGACTTGGCCTGTTGCTCCAAGATTCAACCATTTCACGGAAAAGCAACAAGGCTACTTTAAACTCCCTGCACTGCACGTAGCCATTGATCATCACGGTCCAAGAAAAAACATTCCTTTGACTCATCTTATCGAAAAAGTCCCTAGCTTTATCCATCTCCATGTTGTTTATGTACCCAATCAACATCGTATGCCAAGTTACGATGTTCCTCTCCGGCATTTCAGCGAATGCTCTCTCACCATCCTCCACAAAACCTAGCTTCATGTAACCCATAATCAACACATTCCAAGACACCACATCCTTGAGCAAAATCTCCTTAAAGACTCTTTCTAAACCTCTTAGATCCCTTAAACTTGTGTAGCTTCTTAACAAAGCAGAACCAGTATAAGCGCTTAAGCTAAGCCCTAACCG
This sequence comes from Brassica oleracea var. oleracea, assembly GCF_000695525.1. Lineage (NCBI taxonomy): Eukaryota > Viridiplantae > Streptophyta > Magnoliopsida > Brassicales > Brassicaceae > Brassica > Brassica oleracea. Next base: position 15,888,734 of record NC_027750.1, on the reverse strand, counting down.
AATAGCAAGCGTGTGAATCTGCAAAACGAGAACCTTAGACCCAGGTCCAGATACTGCGTCTATTATCGCAGCGATGGTAAGCTCATCTGGATTCAACCCGGATCTCCGCATCTCTATAAAATGCCTAAGAACGCTCTCTGGATCTTTGGTTTTCTTCAGACCCATGAACATGGTGTTCCACGACACCACGTCTCTAACAGGCATTTGATCGAACACCTGGTGAGCTTCCAACATCAGACCACGCTGAACATACGCCGAGATCATCATGTTCCATGTTGAAATGTCTAGCGATGTCCGGTTCTGATTAAAAATCCTGCGTGCTTCCACCAGACCATTGTCCCGCAAGTGATCGTTGATCAAACGGTTGAGAGTAGCCGTTGGTATCGTGAATATCCGGCGCGAAAAATGTCCGCGTAGGAAAGTTGCACTTGACTCTAACATGCGCATCTTGTCTTGTTATTTTTTTTTTGTCTAATCTTGCGCGGACCCTCTCTCTGGATACAAGACACTAACGATTGAACTGAAGTTTTTTTTTTTTTTTTTGAATAAAAAACGATTGAACTGAAGTTTATAATAATGTTTCGTCTTAAAAAGAGATCAAAGACATGCATCCTAAGTAAGATGCATAATAGTAACATGGGCAATTATTTAAATGACCATTTTTAAGTTTTTTCACCGAAGAAACTCAAAAAGGAAAAATAACCAAAAAATGTTTTATTAAAGAGGTAAAAAATCCTTCTATCTTTACTTTATATACATAATAGATACATAATTATTTAAATAAATAATAAAATAAAATAAAATTTGCTTTATTTATTTCGTTTTTGAATTCAAACTTTTTATTAATTATATTTTCGATTTTTTTAAAAAGAATTTTTTTCAAATTTTTATTTCAGAATCCAGAATTTCATTGAAACTATTTTAAAGATTTATATTTTGAAATCTTTAATATTTATTTTTAAAAATTTTAAACCTCGCCCTTAAAACATCACCGTTTAAATCTAAACCAAGTATATATTAATTAGTTAACCATAGAGTATAAATGCCTATTCAACATTTAATAAAATCTATTTTGATCATTTTTTTTGTAGGCTTTTTTGATGAAAATTTTTTAAGAAATCATCTTAGGAAATGTCTCTAATAACATTGAATATTCGGATTTCATATATTAAAACGAGGGACTAAGAATAGCTCTCAAGTTTCACTTTATAACATAGATAAAACTATATATTCGAGCAAAAAAATTATGATACAATATAATAATTTCATGGATTTAACAAATAATAATACAATATTATAATTTCTTTAACAAAATGGCATTATAATTGACTCAATTTCTCTTGAGTACACGCGTTGTTTTATTGATGTATTTTTAGCCTTAACTAAAGTTTGCATCAGGCTTTAATAGTGGAAGTCTCATACGACCTAATAAAGATTCAAGAACAGTAATGAACCAGAACCACTAATGTAACAGTAACATCAGGTACCTTGTGTAGCTGGAGGTGCTATGTGATGAAAAAAACTAGAGAATTTTAGAGTTTACATACATTAACAAAAGAAAAAATAATAATTAATGATGTCAATGGTTATTCAACATAGCTTAGAATTAAAACATTACAGAACGCATAAGGCTTTTTTAATCAATGATTGACACATACGTACATAACATAGTTACCAATAATAACACACACATCGATGGTCATGCAACACTTTCACATTTTCTTCAACGACAATTTTCGGTACATTTCGTCGACTTGTACCTGTATAATGGAACGTTGGCGGACTGAACGGTGCAAACATTTAAATTCAACATTATAAATTATAAAAAGCGCATTTATGAAAACGAATTTGATACAAATTGGAAACCTGATAAAACTTGAGAAGATTGTTCCTTCGATTCTTGAGGGTCGCAGTCACTAAGTCTCTCTCTACGTCAAAAGGTTTTGTCTCCACTGTCACTGCTTTTATATACTCGAACTTTCTTAGCTATATATATTTTTACATCCACAAAAAATTTTGTTAGTATTTAGATGTTTTAATTGCAGTTCTTTATTAAGACAAAATCAAACAAACCTTGTTTTTCTCTGCCGTGGACTTCAGTTCTAAAATGATGTGTTCATCATGTAATTCCGAGAGAGAGCATAGTTCTTCGAATGGCTTAGTAAAGCCGAGATCTTTAGCCCACCGGTTCACGGTTTCAGGATTTGGAACAATCACTGCTACAAGCATTGATTTGAAGCTATCTCCATAAACCCATATCTAAGAAAACAAACATAAAGAAAAATCACTAAAAATGCTTGCGTGTTACCAAGAAAACATGGTTGTGAAACTTACATCTTGGACAACAGAGTTTTGGCCGTAGATGTTTTCCAAGTTCTCAAGAGCAACGTACTCTCCTTGAGAGAGTTTGATAAGATTCTTTTTGCGATCAATTATCTTGAGTACTCTATTTGGGTGAATCTCACCTATATCTCCTGTAAAAAAAAAAGATTTAACACCCACATCAAGAACTATTCAAAATGTTTAGTTTCAATCAATCAGTCACCTGTATGGAACCATCCGTTTTTCATGACTTCTTGAGTAAGTTCAGGGTTCTTGTAATAACCAGAAAATAAACATGTTCCTCTTATACAGATCTCGCCTGCCTGAATTTCCCCGAGTGGGTCGTAGCCCATTTCAGCCACCTCCTCAAGTCGTATCTCGTTGTAAACGGCCGGAATACCAACTGTCCCTAGCATACACATCTCGTCCGGGAAACCCAAAGCCGTTCCTCCAAGAGTCTCCGTTAGACCTAATACAAACAAATCCAAACAAGCACAGCACCATTGACTTTTCTTGGCAAACACGAAACATAGAAAAGAAACCCTAGAATATAGAGGAGATGTAATATATATATATACCGTAGCCTTGGACGACAAAGCAACAACAAGTAACTCTAAGGAACTCTTCAATCTCACAGCTCAATGGTGCTCCTCCAGATACTAGCAACCTGATTCGACCTCCCAATTTGTCTCTAATCTTTAATGGAAATCCAAAACCGCCTAAAGGTGAGGTTATGTAGTGACCAAAAACAAAACTCCCAAAATACAAGAAAAAACTCATTATTAGAACTGTTTTAACCTTTCTGAAAGCTATGAAATCAGCCATGGGCGAAGCTTTACTATGAGAGTATCCACGATTCAACCATGAAAGCTTGCTGCATCATCATTTTTGTTTTGCGTTGTTACATCATTAGAGAACATAGAAGTAAGATGAAAACAAAGAAATTAACAATGAAGTTGCTTACTGTTGGTAGAGAGCATTGAAGATAAATCTCCTTCTAGGATTAAGTTCCTGAAGAGCCTTTTGAATTCCCTCGTGAATTCTCTCAAACACTCTTGGAACTCCAGCTAAATAAGTTGGTTTCAATTCTTGAATGTCATCGCGTAACACATTCAAATCCTACACAAAATATATCCACCTTTTGTAGTTATTCCTCTATCTATTTTGTTCCATAATTTGATGAATGTTTCTGAGATTAACATACTCCATGGTAATAGCCAACCGAAGCCCCTTTGCGAAAGAAGTATTCCTCATTCATACGGTCAAGAATATGAGCCAACGGCAAGAAGGAAAGATACACATCTTCATGTGTCATCTGCTTGTATTTAAGCCACCCAACGATTTGTCAAAAGTAAACAGAGGATTAAGCAAGGCAACGACATTGAATGGTAATTCCTTATATATTCAAGCAAAAATGAAGATAATGATTTTAATGTGTGTTAGTCTGATAGTGTTTTAACCTTTAAGAAGTTTTGTTTTTGTTCTTTAAATTCAAACTTTGCATGTAGTTACTCTGTATGAGTTAGTTTTTCTCTATAGAAGTTAGTTATTAGAAGATATGTTAGTTTTTCTCTATAGAAGTTAGTTATTTCATTATTACAGATAATTTTCTTTCTGTTACTAATAACAAACTAAATATCTGGAAATTTAGATCTAAAATGTTCAAATTAAAGATATAATATATGATATATTTTTTCTTTCTCAACAATCTTCATTAGGCATTATATCCAACGAGAATTATAATTAACTTAGGTTTTTTTCATATGAAGTAATATTATAAACAATAAATGTGAAATTATTCATTTTTCACATGGCGTGGCATTAGTTTAGGTTACAATTTTTTTAGAAATAAGTAATAACCCTAAACGCGCATGGATAACTTTTTATAGCGTTTTGTTACAAAAATTAATCAAATGATTCATAGTTATTACTAGTAGTTACCTTGTCTTCGAACTGGTCCATGTAGAGATCCATCCCAACAATATAAGTGGCCACTGCTTCGTGAGTCAAAACCACACCTTTAGGGTTACCACTCGTGCCGCTCGTGTACATTATGGTGCATATGTTAGATGGCTTAGGCGGGTTAGTCTCTTCTGGTTTTTCTCGTCCCTGGTTAAACAGTCAACGACTAGAAGATACTTTATCATATATCATCAATGAATATGCGTGTGTTGCCACCTAATTCATTTAATTCTATGCATATACACGAAAAAAATCAAATGCCGTCAAGTTGGTTATAAGTTATAACATGTGCATGTCATTAAATACGTCAAAGAAAGGCCCGACCATATAATATTTGATTGCAATAATGTAAACATACAAAATTACAATTATTTAAGATAAAACGAGAGACGAACCATACGGAGAAAGTCGAGCCACGAGAATGTTTTGACTCCAATTTCAGAAGCCTTGAGGCTATCTTCTTCACTCACATTAACGAAGGAAACTATAGCTTTTAGCCGTTTAGCACATTTGCAATTTGGCTCAAGAAGCTAAATTTCAATAACATAAAAATAAAATGTTTATCATCCACATAGAAACATATTTTTCGTATGTATAAATTAATTAAAAAAATTAATTTTAAAGATATTAACCCCTTTAATCTTGTTGTCTTGGACGAATACAAAATCGATTTCAGCGTGATCAACAATATAATCCACTGCTCCTGAACCTAAAGATCAAATTCTTTTGTTTGACTCACATGTTATTAAGTTTGAGTTTGCAAGACCTAAGTGGTTATAAGAAAGTAAAATTTAACCTACCCAATGTGTCATACAGAGGTACACAGATTAGAGTGTGAGCTGCACAAGCCTAAATATGTTCACAAATAGAGTATACATTTGTTCTAAGAAATTTTGATATATATAGAATTTTTTTTACTAAAGAAAAGAAACAAAAGAGATGGACCTCCATTGCTATTATCCACTGAGGACAATTAACTCCATAGATCCCCACTCGACACCCCTACATATATACATAGACCATTTTATTTTACTATATAAATGAATAATAAATTGATTTCGGGAAGAGGTGTATAAACGATGTTTACAGGCTCAGCTCCCAGAGCACGTATTGCAGAACCAATCTGCAGAACTTCTCCGTATGCTTCCTTGTAAGTTTTCCACATATACGGTCCAACCTAACCCATCGGTACAAATATACGTATAGAACAAATATTTATACACAACTTTTAATCAAATATATGTTTTAATGAGATGACTAAGAAATCACCTTCTCATCGACGATTCGACGCCATCCAAGCATCTTGTTGTAAGGGAATTTTTCCACTGATTTACTAACAAAACCCAAAAGAGATCTATTAACAAGAGTTATACGTACACTGTACACAAATTGTGATAATTATATGATAATAAAATTATAAATATACATACCTGAAAACGTCCCAAGCAGTGGTGATATCAGAATCCATAGGCGGAAAACCTTTTTCCGACAAAAGATTCCGGTACACCGGACCTACCGACGGCTTCCCGTTTCCTCCTTTAACTCCTTCTTCCAGCTTCGCCGCGAAAAACTTCATTCTCTCTTTGTTTTCCGTTCTTTGAAGAGAAACTCTCTGAAGCTATTTTCTTTATGTTAAAGAAATGTATTAGATAGAAAAACCGGAAATGATGGATAAATGAGATAGATATACAATGAAGCCAACGCCGACGTAGCTGACGAATGGTTCAAAATTTTAGGTACAAAAACGTGAAATAGGTAAAGATCATTAAAGGAAATAACTTGGTTTAAAAATGAGGGTCTTTATCGTATTTTGCATGTTCATAAAATTGAATTATTTGTGAACAATATATATAATCGTTGCGAAAACAGATACTAAAGTTTCATTGATTAATCTGACTGCGTACTCCGTACTTGAATTTTGTTATATATACACATAAGTTGCATAGTTTTGTTATTATGAGTAATTGGTACAATGGCATTTATTGCGACCAGCCCGGTCAACCTAACAATACCAAAGTACAAACCCAGTTTATGCATTTATCTTAAACAACCTAAGATATCCATTTAGATTTGACATTGGTTTCCATATTTTGTGATTTGATACAGAATTGTATCAACTACATATATATTTTCAGACAAAACAGAATAAATTAAATTACATGTATTTAGTTTCCAAGGAAATACGAGTCGAGTGTCCATTATTTTCACCAACTAATTTCAACTAAAATTATAATTAAAAATATCGTAAACTAATTCACCAATATAAGAGTCACGCCCTAAACGTGAAAGCATGGATAACCCTGGCTTCACTCTCTTTATCCTTCTTTTCACCATCTTCTCTATAATTACCTATTTTAACGGATTTGATGAATATATGAAACCTCAGAAAAAAAACAATAAACATGAAACTGATGTATGTGATGTAGTTGTAAAGCCCTCTACCCAGTGTATGAATCTCCACACTTAAACACAAAGTGTAAAACTCTATAAATTAATAGTCGATTAATTAATAAACACGATAAATTAATAAATTTCGTCAGTAGCAAGTTGGGCATGTTCAAAATATGACACAAATAGATAATGCATGACTGCTTACTCTCTCCCTACTTATATGGCAGGACTGCTCGCTCTCTCCCTACTTATATGTCATAGTGAATAATGCTCTTTCCAACATGTTGAATCAGGCTGAAGTCGATGAAAAATTTGGGTTTCATCCTAAGTGCGAGAGAGTTCAGCTTATCCACCTAAGCTTTGCAGACGACATTCTGGTCTTCACTGACGGTACTGAAGAATCGCTGAACGGAGTGTTGACAATGATGGATCAGTTTGCAAGTATGTTGGGCCTTCAGATCAATGCCACCAAGTCAACAATCTTTGCTGCTGGTCCGAATAGCCTCCTACTTAATCATGCTGCGAGTGCGAAATGCATCCAGGTTGATCAACTGCCTATTCGTTATCTAGGCATGCCTTTGACATCTAAGATTTGGAGCAAAACAGACTATGAGCCGTTAATAGATCAGCTTCGCAAAAAGTTCTTGTCTTGGACACATGGAGATCTTTCTTTCGCAGGACGGTTACGGCTAATCAAAACCGCTGTCACCAGTACTGTGAACTTCTGGAGCTCCGCTTTTCTATCACCCAAAGGCTGTCTTGATACTATTGAAAGCATGTGCAGCGCTTTCCTGTGGTCAGGATCGCCAACAGTCACTCATAAAGCAAAAGTTGCATGGAAAGATGTTTGCTCTTCTAAGGAAGAAGGAGGGCTGGGTCTGCGAAGGCTAAGGGACACATCTAGACTATTTGCATTGAGATTGATTTGACTACTATTTACTCAAACATGTTCTTATTGGGTGGCATGGACTAAGGAGTATCTGTTAAAGCATGGCTCTTACTGGGATGTGCGAGAAGGCTCCCTTGGCTCTTGGGCTTGGCGAAAGCTTCTAAAATTGCGGCCCTTGGCATATGATTGCTTGAGGTATGAGGTGAATAATGGGAGATCAATCTACTTTTGGCTAGATAATTGGCTGGGAACAGGAAGACTGTTGGATGAAACCGGGGAGACTGGTATAGGGTGTTTGGGGGTCCTTAGGTCTGCTACTATCTCTGATGTAGTCTGTGAGTCTGGTTGGAAGATCCATACTAGAGGGCAAAGGCGGTTCCCTAAAGTCTACGCAAAACTGAATGCAAGGCAACTGCCTAACCAACACTCTGGGGAGGACATCGTGCTTTGGAGAGCTGGTCCCGACGACTTCAAAGCCTCTTTCTCTTCCGCTAAGACCTGGAATTATCTGCGAGACAAAAGAACTGAGGTTGTGTGGAGGAAGTTAGCTTGGTTTCCTCAGGATGTACCCCGACATGCCTTTATGGTCTGGCTTGCATTTAGAGATCGACTGACTATTGGTGATAGAATGAAGAGCTGGGGTATTGAGCAATGCTGTATGCTTTGTGGAGAGAAGAACGAAACTAGGGACCACCTGTTCTTTGCTTGTCCGTACTCTTTCACGGTATAGATGAACACTGCAGGAAGACTGCTTGGATGTGTCATAACGCCAGACTGGACTGATACCGTAGCGTCTCTTATGCTTCTGCCTGCACTCGACTGGATCATGTACTTAAGAGGATGATGTTTCAGACAGTCATATACTATGTTTGGAAAGAACGTAACTCGCAGAGGCATGGAGGTGTTTGGGTCACGACGAAGAAGCTCACCCGTACCATTGATAAGCAGATTAGGAACCGGATATCATCTCTTTGCTATATCAAGGATCATCCGCTAGAGGGGCTAATGAGTAGATGGTTTGAAGTTTTCTAGCCATTGGAGGGAAAGATCGATTTATTCTTTTATTCATTCGTAGTTGTTTAGAGTACAAAATTGCCCACATGTAAATGAGTTATGCTGATCAATAAATTTGATATTCAATCAAAAAAAAAATAATAATACACTTTGACAAATAAAGGAAAGGTGTGTTATATAATACTCCAAGATTTACTTTGTGTACATCTATTGTAAGTCCGTCGATGATAGCCATAATTTATTGATATATATTTGTGCTTTAGTAATAAAGGAAAGGTGTGTTATATAATTATGATATTGTGGATGATATTAGGATTTTATTTAGAGTATATGCAATTAATAATGTTGGACGAAAATATTGGACAGTAATAATTATTAGGCATATTTAGTAAGATAGTATTGTGGGTCTAATTTTGTGTTAAACTTTTATCCTTAACTAATATTTTGTTGGAAGATAAAACTATAATGGCACAAAAAGTAATATCTTAAAAATACGAAGAGCAAATCCATAAAAAAAATCATGTTTTAATTGTATTGATACAAAATTAGTAAAGAAGAGAAAAATAAGAAGAAGAAAAAAGAAAATTGATCAATCTAACAAATATATTTTAACCACACATGTGTGGTCGGGTGGCACATGACGTCCCAAATGTTTGTAAGGAACCTAGGTTAGAATCCGCGTCAATTCAGGTTTATTCATCCATGTAGCCAGACGACAGGGGTATATAATTCCCCTTGCGAGCAATCGGGTCTGCCTGACGCCGGTAGTCAGACTCCTAAGGGACAAGTCGGTTGGGTTTCAGTCCGCCGGATATCCCGGGTTATCCAAAAAAAAAACCAATATATTTTAGGGATAGTTTACTTCTTGTCCTATGTGATCATGATTGTGTTGTTCGCTGAAAGTTTATTTTTTCATAAATATTCAAATACTGTTTTACATTAACTTTTTTTTTTGTCGACACTGTTTTACATTAACTGAATTGACGTCCTATGTAGATACTCTTCTTAATAAATCTTATTAAGCATATGAAGATGTGGAAATTGATCAAACTAGAAGATCCATAGAGTAATTAATCTCTTTGTTCTTGTATAACTTCTTCTTCTTTTTTTTGCTTAAATTACTCTCATTGTTCTTGTACAACTTGCATTTGAGAATCAATTCGCAAAATCAAATTTCCAGTGTCATACAAAAACGATTTGTGACGAAAGCTCTGTGGTTCATTTCGTAAAATTGTTTTGTAGTTTATACTACTGCATTTACAGTACGTCACTTGGTTAGTGTTACATAGACAATCAGTGGCGAACCTAGAAAATGATTTATGTGGGGTCAAAAAAATTAAGAAAATGTCATAGAGGAGATTTGAACCTAGATTTGAGGGTTCAAGTAGATTCTTTTCAATGAAATAAACTACCGTCATCTACTATGCACAACTTACAAAACTTAAATTATAGCATATTTGTGGTGTCAAGTTGACCCCACAAGCCAACACGTGGGTCCGCCCCTGTAAACAAGGGTCCGCCCTGTAAACAATCCAATCGATTCTGCAGATGTAATTATATAATTAATATGTGCTAATTAATATGTGCGGACTGTCATCTTCATAGTTATATTGCTCATGCATGATGCATCTGCATACAAGTGTGAAAGCCAAAAGAGAGCTATCTAGACAGGGCCGGCTGAGGAAGGGGGACAAGCGGTACGACCGCCTCGGGCCCAAACTCGTGTCCCCCCGTATATTAATAATTAAGGGATCCAATTTTTTAAAAAGTCTATATTTTTATATAACAAATATTATAAATATAATAAATAAAATTGAAAATGACTCAAAAATATTTGATATGCATATAGTTTTATTTTCGTCACGAAATATACAAAATATTACTGATTAAATTTTAAAAATATTTTAAACATTATCTGAATATAAATTTTAGAAGGTTAAAAAATATTTTTTGCCCTAGGACCCATAACAATGTTAAGCCGGCCCCACTCGGAGATAAATAAAAAATTATTCAGAATATATGGTTGACTCATTTCCCAGGTCAGTTGTATTCCTCAATTTGTGATGGTATATGACTCAGAGCAAAAAACTCATCTATGCTCTCAAATTCCTTTATTTACAACACTTTAAAATCTCTTCTCAGCTTTTGTTTTTTTTTTTGAACACCAAATTCTCAGCTTTTGTAAGAGTGATCTTTTTCATAAGAGGCTTACCTATCCATGATATGCTCAAAGGTAATAATGCGATGGCTTGATAAAGATGGTTTTTGACCTTATATGGTCATTGATTCTTAGAATTGCCTAACTGTTGTTTTTGCTCTTTGGTTAGTACGGTGTTAGATTGATGGCTCCTCAAACCAATCTCGATCATGCTTGATAATTCTTTTCTCCGAATTAGTTTTCCATAAATTTGCTTCCATGAAGTTTGAAGCTGCAGCTTCTTGTTCTCAGTTTCAGAAACTAGCTATGCTACCAATTTGTTCTATCAATGTTATTTGTTCTCGTATCTTAATTCATCAAACGAGTATTGGCTATATAGATGATATTACGTGTATACGCACACCAATTAACCTAATGTGCACACTACCACAATCGAATGGTATGTCGATGTAGCACTTTAGGATCGAATCCACAGAGACCAATGATTACACTTTATTTCTATAGGATCAATATCAAGATAAAACAATATGGGGGTTTTAAAGTTGATTTCGTAACAAGCAAGTAATAGATTGATTTAAGGTTTTTCAGATGATTAAGAATGCTAGCCTATAGTGGTTTGATCGAGTGTTAAACAAGTGTGAGCCAAACAATTATTCAAGTTCAATTAAGAGTAAGTCCAGAACTCGGATCACTCAGGTTGAATCAACCCACTCTCGTGGTATTTATTCCTTTGCAAGTCGGTCTTGATGCCTAAACTCTCGTTTGGATCAAGACGCGCTAGCAAGCTTTAGAGATCAAGTCCGATATGTTCACAATACATCCTAATATCTACTCTCGCTGAATAGGGATGCAATGCTCATTCATAACAGATCTAGCAACCTATTACACGGTTAATGAACATGTTAAACATAAGATCTAACATTAAGCGGCCAGTTTAATGCAAGCATTAAGAATATTTATGAATGAAGACAATCAAGGGAATCACTTATCTATATAACTCACGGATCTAACACCCTAACACCCTAGACTAAGCAAGTTGATTACTCAGCCATGGACAGAGAATACACAGAGATAACAGATGAAGAAAACATGTCTGAATTAATAATAAAAAGCAAAGAGGGTTTAGAAATCTTCCCAAAGGATGTAGAGATTATTCTCCCTTAACAAGAGTACAAGTTTTCTCTCTCCAAAATCTCTCTATAAAGTCTCGTAGCATGTCTAGAATAATAAGAAAATATATATTACAGGTCTCTGGCGGCTGCAGGAGAAAAAGGGGGAAGCCCTAGGTAAAATCCCGAAATATTTGGAAACTTCCTTAAAAATCTCTGCCGCTGGAGCAGGCACTCGGGTTGCTCCGTCAGCTGCTCTGCGGAAAAACTCCAAATTGCACTTTTTTCTCCTCTTTTCCTCCAACTGGTTTATCTCCCATCCAATGCAACTCCAGACATGTAATGACTCGAAAATGACTAGGAAGACTCAATAAAGACTTGAAAACCAATTACAAAACATATATACAAGATGCCAAAAACACCATATATCAATTCCCCCAGACTTAGATCCTTGTTTGTCCTCAAACAATGTCAAGTATCAAGAACATGGAGAAAGGTTTGAAAGTGTGGAAACTCTCCTATTCTCAGCAACTATACTTTAACCACGAATCTCTGAACCATATAAGCAGTAAAACTAGGACAACACACCCTTACTGGAACCCCACTGACTGCTGTTCAATAATCGGCTCCATACTCTACATCTCAAACCTGAAAAAGCAACACTATCGAGACAAAACTCCCTACATTCATTTAAGAGTAGCGTGAGATTCTCGTCACAGACACTATTCAGGGTAGACGGACTAGGTGTTAAACAGGCTATTTAATGGTGGAGTTAAATGTGTTTAGGGGCTACCATTTTATTGTAGAGGATGCATGATATCGCACAAAATGGCAAGAGAGGATAGATCCATTGATGTCCACAGCCTCTACTCGTTTTTGCTCTATATGGAACGACTACTCCGTTTTGGATCAGCCATCTGGATGATCAGATCATCTGCCTGCTTTCCAATCTTTCAACTTGGTACCCACTCTTTTGCTTGACCTTCCCAGTGGCTCATGTTTCTTTGATTTCTTCCCCTTCTCCATCACCTAATTTTCGTTTTTTTTTAAGACTGATATGGTGATGTGACGAAGAAGGAGGTAATCCATGATGTTTCTGAGTGCCACTGGTGGTTCTAGCGACCATCCTAGTTCTCCACCCCTGCTCTTGCGCAGTTCATTGGTTACGGAGCGGTTGCTCCCTTAATCTGCTTGTTCTCCTTTCTGATCGAGTAAGAGGCTGCGTTGATCCTTTCCTCTCCGACCTTTTTGCACATATCTGCACATATGACACTGAAAAACAAAAGCATGAAGGTGGAATAAAGGCTAAGGTGCAGGGTGGGAACTAGCTAAAGATGAGCTAGCCACTCAGGATCAGCAAGATGGATAAAAAAGATAAGAAATCCTGAGTGTGTTCTCGTTTCCCTGATCTAATGCCCATAACAAGAAGAATTCCAGTCAAGATTAGGTTCAAGTTAGGTGGAGTTAAGTCTACCCAGTGTAACCTGATCGGCTGAGAACTTCTGGAGAATCAAGTGAGATATGTCTGGGTGTTCCATGTCCACATGTGTGTCTTTCGCCACTGCTAAGGTCACTGAATAAGATAACTAAAGCACAAGGTGGTTAGTGATCAACACAGAATAAGGTCCTAATTCCCACAAAGTTTTGACTGACTCGATCATAAAAACTGACTCAAACTAACTCAAAAGAAAAACAAAAGAAAGAAACGAGTTAGTAAACGTCGAAAACCCTCCCCCAGACTTACTTCACAACGTCTTTGGTGTGAAAATAAATCAGAGAGAAGGTGAAAACAAGAATAAATATTTTTTTTTTGTGAGATACTTACCTGAGTGGAGCGGGCGCTCCACGAAAATTTTGGGTGTTCCATCGCAAGATCTCCGCCTGGAGCAGTCGCTCCTTCAGCAACCCAGGAATTTTTAAGTATCTCAGATTTTTCTGCTTTTTGACCTGAGACTCAATAAACTAAAACGAAAAATAAGCAAACAAAAACAAAACCAACATATATTTACACTTACCAGTGGGTTGCCTCCCACCAAGCGCTTGGTTTAAGTCACTAGCTTGACTTAGTGACAGGGATTAGTCGGTTGAGCATGAGGGCTTGTTCCAAACAAGCTCCACAATCAGACATGTTCAGCTTCAAAACTCTGCTCAGGAACCCCTTCACAGTAGCTTCTCCTTTCTCTTTCAGCTCATGTGTGAGAATTACTCTGACTTTAGAGAAATGTATCATTTATATAACCATATAGAATTTTTTTTAAGAAATGTTTCATTATCATTGTTAACCTATCCAATCTTTATTTCCCTTCACAACTTATTTTTTCACATTTATAGGTTTTAAAAAAAAACATAATTCTATTTTAAACAACAACCTTTAAGCTCATATGGATGTTAAAATAAATATAATTAATTTCAAATGATCACCTCAAGCGTTACAATCTAAACAAATTTACAACAATAAAAATACATACAAAGGAAACAATGATGATAAAGAAATCATTAAACGTACTATAAAAAATTAAACTACAACAAGAAACAACTACAAAAAAAACCATATAAGATAAAACATAAACTACACCACGAAACATAATTAATATCAACTTATTATACATTGAAAAACACAAACCATATATAATGAACTCATTACACGTCCTTAATAATGATCACCTCTATTTTCTAACAATCGTATTCATGAGTAGTACCGTTTTAAAAAAAAACAAACACAGTAAATTAATTAAATATCATTAATACCAAATCTTACGCTTTTAAAAAAGTACACCATATAAACAAACGTAAAGAACCCAAGAAAAATAAACGCATATACCAAACATCTATAAAACATATCAATAGCGCCAACAGTTTCCACACCAAAACAAAACAATGAATAGTGACCCAATTCTTTCGTATCGACTCTCACACCAAACAAGACGTACAAGGTAATTTAAATGAAACAGCCACTGAGAACTTGAATCTCAATTTAACGTACCATGACATTTATCACCCCAACTCAACATTCCTTATTCAAAAGACTAACGAATATATAGTGAATTTACTAAGGGACAACGATAATATTTTTACCAATGATCTTCAAGTTTCTCTAACCATCAGAGACTCCAATCACAACGCAACTGCAAGGCTTGACGTTGATCTAATCATAACGGACCTAGCAGACACTAATAGAACTCCAACTACAGATGAGGAGAACGATATATGCCTTATTTGCTTTAAAAACTACAACAATGTCACCAATATTTCCACTCTTACATGTACCCACAAGTTTCATTTTCATTGTATTGATCAGTGGCTTCGTACAAATATAAGTTGCCCAGTTTGTAAGGAAAGTAATTTATGATTGAAATTGACATATTAATAATAAGAACCGCTACCATTATTTTAACTTATAAAAGAATACATCTTATTTACAGTTCAAATAATTTAAACATGTCATTCTAACATCCACATATTCAATATTTCTTACGTTTAATTTGACGATCATTACATTTGAAGTTAAGTCTAAAACAAGTCCACAATACCAAAAAATGACAACATCTGAAGTACCAAGTACACAACGCATTACAACAAACTCAGCAGCCAACATCCCTTGAACCAAACTACATAAACCATACCGCAAGTATCCGCTCCAGTTCTTAGGATGGATACGATGAGTGAGAATCCGAGAACGGCTATTGCAGATGAGAAGTCCAACCTCTTTGCGATGTCAATATCCCTGAGAAACCATAGAGACAGATCATCAGAAGATTGTGGATGATAAAAGTAATATGTAGATGATTACCGAGTGTGGAAAACTGCACTCCAGAACCAAGAGTTCATGGACAGAAACCAACATATTCATAGTAACCCGTCCTATCTTGTTTGAGAGGCAACTTATAGTATAGTGTAATGAAGAAGGAGAGCCAGCCATGGAAATGCATCGCTAGGCTTAGCACAAAGAAAGTAACAGAAGCAGGGTCCTGACAATGACCATGGGCTCTTCTCATCATGGCTACCATGTCCGTTTCCTGAACAAATTCATTAAGTATTCCAGTTCTCTAAACATAACATCTAAATGTTGTAGCTTCTCAATCTTACCATGGTATTCTCCATTGAGCCATACATGCAATGCGTGGCCAACGTTAGAAACTCTAACAGTAGGCTTGCTTCCTTTATTCTTAAAGTCACTGTTATCTATCTTGAACCTATAATATAGAAAATTAATAAGATAAAATTCTTATGTTTCTTTTTGATGTTTTCTTCTTGAAATTCTAATTCATAAAAAGAAATCAGACTTGTACGCTTACTTTGTTATGTACCATCCGTAATCAGACTTGTTTTTGGACCGGTCTCGGTGAACACCTTGAAATCAAACTTCTTATTTGTCTTCTTTGACTTCATATAATTCCATGCAGTGTGATGAGAGAAAATATTAAACATACAACAACAAAAAAAAATGAAAGTAAATAATCTCTTAATTTTTTGTCGATACAATACCTGAGTAGAGTGGTTCCCATGAATTCACCATGCTTCTTGATGTTTTTCGAGTTCCAAAAACGGGGGAAGTCGAGCAACAATGAACGCTTGATAAAGAAGATTAACTAACAGAGGTTCTGAAGATTCATCTATAATTTATAGGTTTGGCGTGAAGGAAACAGAGAGGTCGACATCGCTTCTGAATTAAATGACGAAAACATTAATTGGTAAATCAAGAGACATACGTTGAACAATAGGGAAGATTAATGTTTGGTGTTTGCAGAGAAGCTGAACGGAGACGGCAAATGTAAAGAGACGAAGAACAATTAAAAAAACCCTAATCGACAAAACGCTGTGTTTAATAACATAATAAAACATTAATTGAACGGGAAAACTCAAATCATACCATATTATTTAAAAACCAAACGCCGGAACAGAATTACTAAACCAAACCGAGAATCATGGACCCCACAATATTTATAAAACACATATGTGTACACCTTAAGGAGAGAATAAACTATCATATCATAAATATATATTAGTGTCGACCATCAATGTACAAAGTATCTTTTAGTTTAGTGGTATAAATGTTGGTGTTTATATCTCAATAACCCGGGTTCGAGCCAAAAGCTTGACACTGACTCTTTTTTTTGTTTTCATTGGTCAAATTTTACAATGAACACGTTTGGGCAGAGTCAAATCGACAGTTCACATAAAGATTTGACACTAATAATATTACGGTTTTAAAGATCACAAAGTATGGGTTTAAGCCTCTAAACCACACTAAGTGCCGATTGTATTGTTGAAGAGAAGTTTTTGTGTGGCAAACATATAATCTGCTTCTTGGCTTAGATCCATTGCGGAGAAATTGTTTTTTCCTCTGGCAGGAGAAACAGAGTTGCTTCTTCTTTATTGGAATCGGTTAATTTGGACTTCTATAGACCCACAGTTTGTTATGCTTATAAGTCCACTCTGGGTAAATGTAGATTTGATGTCCGTCGGGACAGCAAGTGGATTAGGGGTTGTTATGTGTTGGCTTAAAAAACCACAAAATACCGTCTCTGGTTTTTGAGGTTGGCTTGTGTTTATGTTTCACCTTTTCTTTTGCCTATAATTTGTGCTCCATGAACTATTTTGTGTAATGTAAGATTGTATACACCCGAGGTGCAAATTTGAATAACGAAACTAATAACCAAAAGTAAAGATCTGGTTGAAAAGAGTAAACAAAAGTGATTTTACTCAATTACGGAAGAAAAAAATTAAAACAAAAAAACATCGTTATTAAATGAAAGTACAAAGCATGACTATGGTTTTGAGTTTGAGACCGAGTCGAAGAAGAAGAAGAATGTATGAAGATAGTACTAGCGAAACAGAACCCTTCTTTCCTTGATTTATAAACAAAACAAGTGAAGAGGGATCTTGCTACCTCCTTTCTATGCCTGCACATCATACGCTTAAACAATGTCTCAGACTTCCCCAAATGATTATATGAGAAGTTGGGAGTTAAAAGAGGAAAGTAGATGATGATGATGATACCTTGTTTGCGATGTTGTTGGAGAGCCAGTCAAGTCCCTCGTAGAGTCCTTCTCCAGAGGTGGCACATGTGCTCTGAATGTACCTGCCATTATTACAATGATATCATTATATAAGATCATATGTCTGAGCCTGAGAGAGCTAGAGTTGTGTGGGTTTTTTTGGCTAACCAGTGTCGTTGGCGGAGAGAGTGAAGGCCAAGCTTGTCAGTAATCTCAGCAGCGTTCATTGCGTTGGGAAGATCTTGCTTGTTAGCAAAGACAAGCAGAACTGCATCCCTCAACTCATCCTGCACAGAAAAAAACAATAACAAAGTCAAAACCAGATGGTGCATGCATAAAATAAATCTATTGATTCTTATATATATAGGACCTCGTTCAACATCCTGTGAAGCTCGTCCCTGGCTTCAACAACACGGTCACGATCGTTGCTGTCCACAACAAAGATAAGTCCCTGTGTGTTCTGGAAGTAGTGTCTCCACAATGGGCGGATCTGGATGAGCAAAAAAGAAACCATTAGTAAAGATTTTGATAATAACAATTCTACGACCAGAGCAGAACTCAAAATGAAATAACGTAGTCCATTAATATAAGAAATGTCAGCCAGAAAACGACATTTCTTTGAGAATGAATCAAAGTATGCTCGATATTCCAGCTGATTTGATTTAGCTTATCAAATGTAGAGTGTTGGTACACGAACAAAATTCACCAACACTGAACCTAATAAGCAAACCAACATCGAAAACACAAGCAAGCAAAATAAAATAAAAAACCTTGTCCTGACCCCCGACATCCCAGACGGTAAAGCTAATGTTCTTGTATTCCACAGTTTCAACATTGAAACCTGCAAAACATTCAAACAACAAGTGTCTATCAGCTTCTCATACAAAAAAAAAAAAAAAAAGTAAAACATTTCAATATCAATAGGAAGTTAACTTACCAATGGTTGGGATAGTGGTGACGATCTCACCAAGTTTGAGCTTGTAGAGGATGGTCGTCTTACCAGCTGCATCGAGTCCCACCATCAGAATTCTCATCTCTTTCTTCGCAAACAGCTTGCTGAACAGCTTCCCGAATGACAGCCCCATGTTTTCTTCCCAAACCTATTCACACACACGAAAAGAGATTCCATCAAATTCAAACTAAACCAAGTATAATATGATTACAAAGCGTAATTGATCTCGATTGCAAATTGCATCGGATCCCAATCATATCCTCAGGTCTAGATCCAATCAGAATCTTTACTCCCAATAAACTATAGAATCGTTGATCTAGAGAATCAACTAATATCAATTTGATTTTTCTACGTCAAAGCTACAGATCCAGCATTTGTAAACTAGCGAATCACAAGGAAACACGACAGATCTGGGAAAATGACAGAGCCGCATGGATCCGGATCGCGGCAGAGAAATTTGAATCGGAGCGAGAGAGAGAGAGAGAGATGGAGAAGGAATAAACGTACCCAAGAAACAACGCCGCACGAGATCTCAGCTCCGATGACCCTTCCAACGTTTCACGATGATTCTTTTTGTGGATACACACAAAATCTCTACATATATAACCCACTAATAAGCGTCAAAAATGCGTCGCATATTTGATTAAAAATCATTTACTATACAGTTCGGCCCATTATTGCAATATTATTTACCAAAATAATCTCACCATCGTATATAGGCCCATTGGTTTACTGGACCGAGAAGTTAAGCGTATTCGCTCGCCTATTCCAATTAGCAAGAAAGTTAATTTTCATTATGATTATTACCACACGACTGTCAAACAAAAAGCCTTTTATAAGGATGAATCATATCTGATTGGTAGAGACGGAATTGTTGATTTGAAGGGAGGCCCAGACATTGGTCACTCAGAGAATTACACAAACGAGAGAGTAGGAGAAAACAACGCGCTATCTCACATACCAGAAAGATGGTGTAAAAGTTTTACAGATGAGTTATAGGAAGAAAATGATATTCACTCGGGACAAAGCTGGTACAGTACTCTTGCTAGTTTTGAGAGTTCAGTGGAGGCAAGAAATACAAGGGTAAGTTTATCACCACTTCACTCAGAAGTTGAACTGCCCATTTGCACAATGTAATGTACGAGGAACAAGACGTATCATGTCACGTTTGCAACGGATTGTTCTCAACTAGTGAAGATGGTTTCGGAACAAGATATAAAGATATAAAGATACTGAAAGAGAGTTTTAACCACTCATAGCTCATTCATATGCCTCAGACGCAAAATACAAGGGAGGATAGTCTTGCATGTGGTGCCAGACTGCAATCGTCGTACGTTGTTCATATGGAGGCATAGTTATCTTTTTGGTTTGCAGAGTCTTGAATAAGCCTGCTTATGTCGATGTCAGAAAAAAAAAAAGATGAATCATATCTTTATTGGTTGTAACAACTACTCAATGAGAAGGCTGGTAAGTAATGCTTTAACGCCTCAAAAACTAGTAAAAACCAGTATATTAGTTGGTACAATCTCAATCTTTGGCAGATCATATCTATATGCTCTTCCGAGATTCTTCTATTATCTATTGGTGATTTTATTTTAGTTTGTTTATGATTTTAGAAGTTTATTGTATGAACTTTGTCTTTTTTATCTTATGGCTTGAAACTAAAATTTGTTTTTAAAAAATGAATTATATCCATTCAATTGTCTACAGTTGGTCGGTCCATCTGCCCGAACGAATTTCCTTACAAAGGTTATATAATTAGTGGTAATGATTTACGCGCTTAACTGATTTTTGTGGATTCAAACTGTGAGACATTATTACAAAATATATATTAGGGTTCAAACACTCCCTGGAATTTTATAGGGCTTTTTGCAGAATTGACCTATAACTTAAAGTCAAACACAAAACTAACCTCTTTTTTTTTTGAAAATTGGTTTTGCCCTATTCACCCCACAAGTTCATATAATTTACGAAAATGCCATCAATTTTTTTTTTCTTTTTTTTTCGAAAATGACATTTTTACTCTCTCACCCTCATCATCTTCAAGTAATTACAAGATTGTCATTGTCATCAATACCACAACCACCATGAACAACCAATTTGAAGCTCTTAATGCTTCCAAAATCGATTTACCCTTCTTCTTTTCCATTCTTGTGAACTAAACACAACATATCTCTCACTTTCTCTCCACAATGAGCTAAAAAAA